>NC_137803.1:34587609-35097609 GCF_963383645.1 Muscardinus avellanarius | reverse complement strand
AATCAGATCAGAATGTCCTCTGGTCTTGGAATTCAGTATGGTGAATAAGCCAGCAGTTTCATCTTAACATTAAGGTCAAAGTAACCTCCAGTTCAGGAACACTCAAGACAATATTTTTAATCCCTTGGCATTTATACCATGTAATTATTGTGATAGGGATTTTTGAGATCTAGATCTCAATTAAATGTTCTTTAGGTTTTTGTTGTTAAATTATATCATCAGATATTTTCTCCACCATTAAATCACAAACTACTTACAGGCAAGGAAAAATTGTACCTGGTATTGCTTTGAATACTTAATTATCCAAAATAATGTATTTTTAGAGGTCCATGTTGAATAAATACTTATTGATGAGAATGGAGATAGAAACAGGACTTTGTCCAGATATTTTAAAAATATAGTTAATATTAATAAGGCGATGTAGAAAGGAAAGAGTACCTAATCTGTCCTAGAATATAGTAAATTCCACCTGAGAATGGAATTTTATCATGATATTATGCGTCTTTGTTTATCCCCACAGTGCCATAGCGACTATTAAATAAATATTTTCTGAATTGAACTTGATTGAAAGAAAGTGTAGTAAGGAAATGTTAAAAAAGAAAGAATCTATCATGCTATAAGTATGTTGCTTACTGGGGATATTTTACATTACTTTAGATAGGTGAATTTCAAAGATAAATTGACATTGGGTCTCAAATTTCTGTAGGATAGGGAAGGAGATGTGAAAAAAACTATACTTTTGTTTACATCAGAAGATTAAGTAGGCACTGTGTTAGAAGTGCTAGAATATTCAATGGAGGGAATATGATAGATAAGTTGTCAAAGGAAACTTCAGAAACCACTCAATGATTAAAAAAAGAGAGATAAATAAATATACAGCCTTATCGTCTGAAGTGAAGTCTCTTGCAACTTCACTTTTAAATATGTATGACTAAAGCCTTACTGCTTTATCGTCACCTTCAAACCATAGGAAGAAAAGTAAAGCTCTTTCACAGGGGGCTGTTAAACCAACAGATAGAGAATGAAAATGAAATCAAGACTCATTGGGATATGTGTGTGGGTGTGTGGGGGACAGATGAGGAAAATTCCTGAGTTTAAAAACAGGTTGTCTTTCACAGAAATATTATCATGTTCCTTTTTTTAAAATATATAGCAGTGATAGATATTAGTTACTCTAGTTTGTCATGCATGGTGCACATGTATTAAAATATATTATGCCCCACAATCATGTGTAATTATTATGCTTCAATTACATTTTTCTAAGCTTGTATTTTTTTAGTTTGAAACATGATCTCATAAAAATACCCAGACTAACCTTGAACATGTTATTTTCTTGTCTCAGCCTCCCAAGTTTGGGATAATTGTCATGCACCACCATGTCTAACTTCAATTAAAATATTTTTGAAGATTCCCAACATTTTTGTAGTCCTTACGTATACAATTCAGTCTCAAAAATATATTCTCAAACACTATACCAGGAGCATTTTTAGTATCTAGGTGCTTAGAATTGTTTAAGGAAAGATGGGAAAACTAGAAATTTGAAAGTCTTTGTATCATTCTTTTATGAGTATTTGCTCTGAGGTAGAAAATCAAAGGACAGCAGAGCAAAGTAAAGATGGAAGGGTTAAAAATTATTACAACACATGTTGGTCAAGTGTCATTATATTCAGGGCCAATTTTAACTTTTTTAAAGTGAGCAATTTAAAGGAGCAGTTTAAGTGTAAAAATGATACTTTTCCCCTTTACAAAGTCTTTAAGCTGCAAAATTGAACATTTCTATGAAAATCACATTTTTCAGCATAGTGATGCAGTTGTGAAGGACAGGGCAATTGAGTGCACTGGAAAAAGTTAATGTGTTCTACTGACACTGTGCTCAGAGGCCAAGTACATAAAACTCTTTTACCCCAAAATTGAGTACCTTCTTTCTACACACCTAGAGAATCTTCTACTGTAAGGAGACTTTAGAATATACAAGTAAAGCCAAATGTTTTGGCACATACCTGTAATTCCAGTACTCAAAAGGCTAAAAGAGGAGAATCACATTATTGTGTAACTACTGAGTACAAGGTAACATTATTTGAGGTAAGCATACACAACTTTTTGAAAAATAAAATTTCTACAAGAGTGCATATAGATATGGCATATGGAAAAAGACAATCAAAAATGTATAGCTTGATTTTGTCAGCTTGTTATTGCATTTGGCAAGAGTGAAGGAAGGGCTCACAGAGCTACACTGTAGAGCAGTGTGCAAATCTGCAGAAACCTTTGACCTTAGCTCAGAGAAGTGACGGGTTACAAAGCATTTGATCCTTAATAAACTGAATGTCTTTTATGCACATAGATGATCGTGGTTAAAATGTGGTTTCTAGGTATTTCTAAGCATTCATTGAATGTATGGCAGATGGCTAGATGTAGCATAATATATATTGCCTACTTATTTTTTTAATTAGTAATTCGTGCATTTTACTCATACATTTTAATCAAATACAAGGTGGTAGAGGCATACATGCACACATCACTCATATAGCCCTTACCCAGCTTCTACTCCCTTCCCTTCCCCATTTCTTCTTCTCATGTTTGACTTAGTGGTTGACTGATATATTTGTAATGTCCATAATGTACATTAGGAAATTTTCCTTTTACCCCTTTCAATTTCCCTCAGATTGCTTTATTTGCTCATCTCTGGTTTTTCCTTTTTTGTCTAGAGTTCCTCCTATGATTCGTTTTCTCCCTAGTGCCCACATATTAGGTAGAGCATTCAAATTTTACTTTTTGTGACTGGCTAATCTCACTTAGTAAAATGTTCTCCAGTTCCATATATATCCCTATAGATGGTGTCATTTTGTTTTTCTCTATGACTGAATAAAATTCAATTGTGTACATATCCCATAGTTTTGTAATCCATTCATCTGTTGATGGATATCTTTTCTGGTTCCATAGTTTGATAATTGTGAATGTGAGGCTATGAACATAGATATAAATGCAGGCATGTGGGCATTAAACTAAAAATATTCTCTACCCTCCTTTACTGCTAGATGTGACCATATGACCATGAAATAAACAACAACAACAACAACAACAAAATATTAGAACCAACGTGTCAGTGACAGGTTGCTTCAGTCAGATTCTTATTGCAATAACTCAAAACACCTGACCACCACAATATTGAAGAAAGTTCTATTTCTCCGCAGTTCTGGTATTTCAGGGGTTCAGTCCATGTTAAACCAAGTAAAATCTGTAGATCTCAGGGCATGACCATAAGAAGCAGAGAGAAAAAAAACACAGAGGTTCTGTTCTCACATCATGGAGGCCAGAAGCAAGAGAGAGAACAAAGGTAAGAGACGTCATATATAATCCCAAGACCACACTCCCAGGAACATCTCAGCAATCAAGCACTGCCTCAATATGGTCACTTGTCACTGTGAGGTCTAGGGGGATGTTCTGAATCCAAACTACAATGCTGATTATGCCCAGAAAACAATCATGTACTCTCCTGGTTCCTTTTTTCTATTCGCTGTTCACAAATGACAAGAACTGCAAAATTTTCACATGTACCCATGGTAAGAGTTGCAGTACTAACCTGGAACAGTGTTCACATTCAAGTGTAACTTTAGAAGCTGAGAAAGGAAGATCGCAGATGAGAGGCCAAACTCAAAATTTAGCAAGACTCTCAGCACCTGAGAGAGAGCCTATTTCAAAGTAAAATTAAAAGGGCTGGGTGTCTAGCTCAGATGTGGTAGGCTCCTGCATTTTATCCCCAGCACCAAAACTAAACCAAAACTAAACAAAAGAAACAACAAATAAACAATAACACTCACAAAATATAGCACCACTGTTTCTAGACCTTGATTTTAAAATATAACTTTATTTTTGCATGATAGAAGCTTCTATGCTACTTAGGATGCTATGTTCCTGGCTTCTTTTCCTTTCTTTTTTCTCAAAAACATTAACAATATGAAAATTAACATTAATTTTTGGTTTACTTTGATTTTATCAGTTAAAGAAATACAGCACAGATTTTCAAGTGCACTGATTATAGAACATGTTGTTATTTATCAGAGAATAAATTATAACTGCACTAGTAGATGTCATACATGTTCTGTGCTGTATTCCATATTAAGTCATGTAATTTTAACTGGAAGTAAGAAAAGTAGCAAGAACAAAACAAAACCTAAAAAACAATCATACGGAAAAGACTGATATTATGCTAATATAATCTATATTATCAAAAGAAATCAGCTGTTTTGAGAGGTAACAGAAGCCATGAAAATTTTCCAGAAAAAGCATATAAGTTGAAACTAGTTCCCTAATGTACATGATATACATTCACAAACATATCAAAGTCAATCACTAAGCCAAACAGGAGAAAGAGGGAGGAGGAGGGAAGGGAGTGGGAATTGGGTAGGGCTAAATAACTGATGTGTGCATGTATGCCTCTTCTATTTTGTACCCCATTAGGATGTATGACTACAATGCACCAGTAGAAAATCATTAATAAAAAAAAAAAAAGAATTGAGACTAGTTTCTTTTTCTCAACCTTTTTTGTTGAATAGTTTAGGGTCCCTTAGAATTGGGAATCAGGTGGTATATTCTCACCTATTACGGTTTTTAGAATTTGTAAAAATTGGGAATCATTATACATTTCAAATACCAGTATTGTGGGGGCTTTGATTGGAAGTAAAGCAAATGTGTACAGAAAAACAGAAAGAGTCCAGGAAGCTCAGTTTACCTAAATGATATCTCAGAATACTGAAAGGTCAGCCCTGCTTACACTGCACTGTCACACCAATATTCAAAATTTCTATGGGAAATATAGAAGAGGACTTCCAAACTTTTATATAGGAGAATAAACACATACTTATTAATGTAGTAAAGAAAATACCTCTGTTTATTATGATAGACAATGTGATAGTCCCTGTTGCTTTCTCATATCAATATCTAATAACTATTCTCATGTTATCATTTGAGGTTGTGAATATCCAGTGTTATGATCATTGTAATATGCTTGACCCTGAGCAATTACATGTAGAAAAGTAGATATTCCTTAGGTCACCTTGAAAGCATAGTAGGTAATGGCAACTTTACTGACTAGACCATAATATACAGCAAGTTTCTCTTGCAGCTTTCTGATCCCCTTCTAATTTTTTACAAATATCTATGGGCTAAAGGCCCACACAAGCAGCATTTGACTCAATTAGCTTTCCAGCTATTAAGAACCATTGATCAAGCCAGGTGTGGTGGTGTAGGGTTGTAACCCCAGCATTCAGGAGGCTGAGACCAGAGGAATGAGGTCCTCAGACAGCCTCTGTTACTTAGTGAGGCCTTCTGCAACTTAGTGAGACCCTGTTTCAAAAACATAATAAAAAATAAGGCAGGAGGTGTAGCATGGAGGTCAAAGGCCCCTGGGTTCCATCCCCAGACCCCCCCCCACACACACACACAAAAGCCATTGATCCAGTAATTCTATATAACTGAAGCCAAATAGCAAAAGTGATCCTACATTTTCCTATTCCAAAAATGTTTCCTCAATTTCCCTCAAAACATAAAAAAATGAAACAATGGTCATATTTGATACATAATTATTTTCTTAAAACATACACATATGTTATTAATGTAATTGTGCATATGATATTTTTACTTTAGTATGGATACAAAATTTATGTTTAGGATGGAGAATGATGAAGCCTCCGTGTCTTTGGGTTCCTGAGGCCAAAGGTAAATTTCTCACAATTACATATTCATCCTTTTAAACTCAGTAGACCTTGCATCAAGTATTGAAACTTTTCAGCCCCCAACCAGAAATTTTTCTCCTTTCTGTGAATTTCTATAACACTTATGACCCCCTAACCAATTTATAGGGATTTTTTGCACTCTATCATAGCTATTTCTGTAATATTTAATAATGTCATATGATATGTAAATATATTAACAAAATTAAATTTTCACTTTTTTTTACATTTAACTATCTATTACCAATGTATCTGCTTTCTTCTTCTGCCAGCCTAACAGAGGTTAAGGTATTATGTGATAGCTCTGAGATTATGATTTTCATGTTTTTTTTTAAGTTAGATTTGTTCATATGATGAAAATAACATTACAGTTATATTAGTAGATATGAGATGAGAAACTATCACTGATTTTTTTTTACTTTTCAGTTTTATTTATTTATTTATTCTTATTTAATATATTTTTATTGGTGCATTGTAGTCAAACATCTCAATGGCATACAAGACTTGTGAGGTATTACAAGCACATATCATCCAATTAGCCTTTATCAAATTCCCATCCTATTCCTTTTCCCTCCCTTGATCCCATGTTTGATTTAGTGATTGACTTTGGTATATTTGTTTAAGTACATCATGTGCTTTAAAGAGATTCCATCTTCCCCCATCCCATCCCCTCTGATAGGTCACCTTAATTGATCCTCCATATGGCCCTTTCTTCAATGAGATTTACTCCTATTACCCATTTCTTCCTAGTTTTTACATATTAGGGAAAGCATCTGTTTTTTTGTTTTCTATAATATTTCTCTGCGGATGCCACATTGCAGGCTCCGATCCCACTCTCGAAGGCCCTGGTACCAGTCTCACCGCTCGGCAGGTTCCGATCTCAGCTTCAGTGGCCCCAGCACTGGCCTTGCTTCATGGCAGACCCTGATCCCAGCCTCACTTGCCCTGGCACCAGCCTTGCCAACCGGCAGGCTCTGATCCTGGCCTCACTGGCCCTAGCACTGGCCTCGCTTACAGGCAGGCTTCTTTCCTGGCCTCAGAAGCCCTGGCATCGGCCTCACTGTGCTGCGGGTTCTGGTCTCTGTGAGCAGGTTGTTGTCTACAGTTGTTCCCTTTTTGCTTCCTTTTTTTTTTTTTTTTTTGGTGGTACTGGGGTTCCTGGAAACCCTTCTACCTCCGGGCTACACTCTCAGAGACTTATTTTTTTTTAATAGTTTTATTTGGAAACAGGGTCTCTTAAGCCAGAGAAGCTGGCTTCGAACCTGCAGAATCCTCCTGTCTCTGCCTCCCAAGCGCGGGACTTACAAGCGTGTGCCACCACGCCTGGTGTTCTTCCATTTTTTTTTTTTAATATAAGAAAGCAGTACATGTCTTTTGCAAAAGCTGGGACCCCAAATACCTAGTGGTAATAAATTTTGTCTCCTCTCCGAAGGCAGATGTCCACAGCTTCACTTCAGAGAGCAGGCTCTGCTGCTCCAGGTACACCTGGCCTCCAACACTGCACAGAGGAGCGCGGTGCCCATGAGGGTGTATGTCTCCCAGAACATGCAGTGTGGTGGCCCAACCCAGCTATGCAGGACTACCTCTGATACACCCCAAACACTTTTACCACTTAGCATGTTGCCCAGAATTCCCGAGCATGTATGGCTCGAATCTTCCTATCTGTCTTCTTCTGTGACATAACCATGAGGACGATGATTTTGGGAGGCTACAAATTGAAATCAGTGAAATCTTCACTCACTTGGGGCCCTGGGACAGTCTCACTAATTTTCTAAAATACTCATTTGACTTGTTATGTGAAAGAAAAATTAACTTTGTTGTCTTTTTTAAATCGATGATTTTTTTATATTTTTCTAATATCAATTTTGCAAACCCTACTACAGTTGGTGGGTTATAAATATTCAAATAGATGGACAGACGTTTGAACGAATAGATCACTAAAGTAAGGAAGTTAGACCCTAAATACTGGGATTGATGCTAAAGAAACCAAAGACGTGTATACTCATATACACTTTTCAGAATATCTTAATGAAAGGAAAACACAGACTCAGGAATAAATTAAAAAGACAAAGTAGCTGGATGTGGTGGCACTTGTCTATGATTCCAGTACTTGGTAGACTGAGACAGGATAACAGATTTGAAGTCATCCTTAACAACTCAGTGAGACTTTCAGCAGCCTAGCAATACCCTGTTTCAAAAAGAAAAAAAATGAAAAGAACTTCTGGCTATGTAGCTAGAAAGTAAAATGTCCCTGGGTAACACACACACGCGCGCGCGCACACACACACACATACACACACACACACACACGACAAGGTAGACTTATTAAACTAAAAATGAGAAAATAAAATGTGCTAGAAATGACTATTTTGATAAACAGGAAAGAGCCAATGCGTACTTACTGATTTTCCTAAACGGTTTGATTTACTACAGGCATGAAAAGACAAAGGACATACCTTAAATTTCTTTCAGATTACGGTCAAATTATTATATATGTAAAACTGAGTTTCTAAAGTTTGCTGCTTGATGATAGGTTAAAAATGACTCCCCAATATCTTAAAATAAATAATAGACATGATGAAAAAGTATGTGAAAAAAATGAAACACATAGGCTGTTAGAATAATATACAAAAGAAGTAATTAATACCATCTTGAGGTCAAGACATTTTGAAGTTTTGTTTAACCATGAAGCAGAGGATACTTTAGGTAGGCAAAGAGATGAAAGAAGAATTTCATCCTGGATTATACACAAAGTCAATGAGATAGAATGACTAAATGGTAAGAGAAGATAGATATGACAAGAGGAAGAAAAGAGCAGTCTATTAAAATGGCATGATCATCAGAGGCCATAATGTGGAAGATCAGTAAACTATGATCTATGGAAAATGTTACAAATATTTTAACAAACCCAGACCCATGTACAAGTGTGCACACACAAACACATTTACAGATTATTTTACTGAAGTAATAATCACTCTAAATATTAATGATGTTCTTTGGTATTTTCTATTTTTTGCCCTCTTTTTCCTTAAAAATATAATGATTTGTTAATGAATTTTTCTTTAAAGATTCAATGTACTAATTTACATCATGGAAAGTATTTATATTTCATTTAATGATATGGGCAGTAATATATTTTTTTTCCTTTGAGGTATTGGGGATGAAACCCAGGGGCATTCTACCTCCAAGCTCCCCCAGCCCTATTTTTTATTCTTTGTTTTGAAACATGGTCTCACTGAGTTACAGCGGGCCTTACTAAATAGCTGAGACTGTGAACCACGGCGCTCCTGTCTCAGCCTTCCAAATACTGGGATTGCAAGCATGCACCACCATTCTCAGCTTAGTAATAGAATATTTTAATAGGTCAAGTAAGGGAAAATGTGGAACAATTTACTTATTTTTTTCATACTGTGGATTAAACTAAGGGCATTCAACCTCAGACCTACATCTCTATTTTTATTTTGAAACAGGGTCTAAGTTGCCGAGAGTCTTGCTAAACCTGTGATCCTCCTGTCTCAGTCTTCCAAGTATTGAGATTACAGGTGTGTATCACCATGTCCAGGCAGATATACATTTTAAACAACCTAACCTATTCATCTATATTGTCAGAGAAGATAGGACAGTAAGTTCACACATTCTGCCATCACCTCTGAGCACCTGATGCAAGGTGTATTTAAACTGTCATATGATTCCTACCTATATGAGAGAGATGCTGTTTTAAGTATATGTTGGAGAGAGGAAGTAATGAAGCAATAAATTCAAGAATCACATAATTTCTCCTGAACAACAAAATCAAATTGGGGTACAGACAATTCTACATATTCTAGATTTTTTATTATATATATATATATATTGAGTGTGTGTGTGTGTGTGTGTGTGTGTGTGTGTGTGTGTATGTGTGTTTTACTGGGGATTGAACCTTGAGGCATTTTATGTCTGACCTATACCCCTAATCCTTTTTATCTTGTTTGAAAACAGGATCTTGCTAGGCTGCTGAGAGTCTGGCTAAATTGCGGAGTATTCCACCTACCTGTAATCCTCCTGTCTCAACCTCCAACTATTGGGATTATATGCATGTGCCACCATACCCAGCTTTAGGTATTTCTAAATTTCTGGAGGTCAGTTCCTCTCCTTAGTCAAGTATGCCACTGTTCTAGACTTTCAAATTCGGAAGTTTCTCTTCAGTCCAGATACATATGGTAATCCTTCTAGCACTATTGATTCATGTTTATTTTCTGTTTTGTGATTTCAAAATGTGCTGTCTCCCTCTCTGGCTACCAAAATATTCTAAGCTCAAGTCAGTCTTCATATGAAGAAAAAATACCTCTTCTCTTTCTCAGTCATGATTAAATTTCTTATCTCAGAATCCACACATAGTACCCAAAATCATCATTTTTATAATAATTTAAAATTTAATGTCAGGGGCTGTGGTGAATGCCTGAAATCTGAGTCAGTACTTGGGAGGCTGACACAGGAGAATTGCAATGTTGTCAGATGGGCTAGGCAACTTAAGAAGATCCCCAGCAGTTTAGTCAGACCCTGTTTCAAAAAAAAAAATAAATCAATAAAAAGGGCTGGGGATATAGCTTGAATGTAGAAGGCCCCTGCGTTCAAGCTCCAGTACAAAAAGAAAGAAAGAAAGAAAGAAAGAAAGAAAGAAAGAAAGAAAGAAAGAAAGAAAGAAAGGGTGGGCTGGGAGTGTAACTAAGAGGTAGAATGTTTCCTGGGCTCAATCCCCAGTATATATGCACCTGTAAAAATGTAAAATTATATATAATTAAGTTTAAATTCAGTTTGGTATATATCTGGAATAATATATTTGTATGTACATATATAATATATTTATATACTCATATATATACATATATAGGTACATATATATATCCTGTATATTTTATATTTATACCTCTATGTCTATTGTGTCAGTATATATGACCTTTATAAATGAAATAGACATAAAAAGTCAATAACTCTTTTTCTGTGTGTAGTGCTAAAGTCTGAACCCACAGACATTTTACCTTCAAGCTACACCTCCAGATCTTTTTATTTATTTATTTTTTTATTTTGAAATAACAACTTGTTAAGTTGCTGAGGTTGTCCTAAAACTTGTGATCCTGTCTTAGCGCCTTCCTACTACTGGGCTACATGCCTAGAAAATAGCTCTTTTATAAGCCAATGAATAAAATGCTATTAAAATTTAAATGTCTTGTGGATTAACAAAAAATTGCTTAATTTAAGAATCAAAAGCCTAAAAGTTTTATTATCTTTCAGAGTTCCCAGAACACTGTTGAATTGATAAACTTTCGATATGTAAATGTTATATTGCATTTAATAGAGCCAATTTAAAAAAAATTTGCTTCTCCTTCCTTATGTATTAGACATAGCTTAGACACTTTGTCATGAAAACTTGGAGCAAAAGTCAATTATTTGAGATGTGGGTGCTAACCTCTAAAAAGGGATATGCTCCCAAAACTCTCCTAGCATATCTCCCTTGCTGCATATTTTCGTGTATGTGGCTTTAGCTCCTTTTGATTTTTCATTTTCCCTTCTTTTCTCTGTCTGCTCTAGCTCTCAGCAAGCAGCCTCATTCCTTTACTCATTTGCTTTAAAGATCATTGATTAATTTCCTTGAAAATCACCAACACTTCTCCTTTCATTATTTATTAACATTATTTTTACAAATAATGTTATTATTTGACTTGCTCTCAAGGAGATTTCAAGTTTTGGAATCATTGCCTACAAGTTTCTGTCTGCATATTCCACTTGCCAGAATAATCCATATGCCTCCTTTTCTGAAAATTCCCACTAGTAATGTTGGAAACCTTACAAACTTTGATTGAGCTGCCCCAGGTCAAATTGAACATCTGGGAAAGAACTTCTGTATCATCTGCAGTTGTGCATCCTTAAACACCCTGGTGGCCAAGTTCTAGGAAGAGGATTGGTTTGGGGTTACATTTTGTGAAAAATGTATAGATATATTTAAACATTTCATTATATGGTCCAATTAGACTGTCTACCTGGGCACATAATACAGTACAAATTTGGCAATTATCTGGTTCATTTCATCAAAGTCCACAGCCAAATGCACATATCTAGTATGGCTAAAAAGGATTTAAAAGAGAAAATGGGGGAGAATAAAAATAAAATGATGGGTAATTTTATTGTTTTCATGTGGAAAAATGGATACTGAAATTATTTCTCTTTCTCCAAACAGAATATTAGATTTTATTAAATAAAAAACTTGGTAATCCTCTACCAGAGTGTAGTATAATAAAATGTTTAAAATAAATAAATCATATCTTGTCATTTCTGCTTTTGTTAGTTTTTTATCATCCTGGGCACAAAAATCCAGTTTGAGGCAAAAGTAGAAATTTGAAGTCTAAATTCAGTCTTGTAAAAATCTTGTATCAATTAGTATATTAGGTACCAATAATTTCCCCAAATTGGCATGGTCTAAATAATCAATCAAGAAGGAAGGGAAGGAAAAAGGCAGAAATAAAGGAAAAAGAAAAGGTAAGAAAGGTTTAATGGTACATGCCTATAAACTCTGTGCTTGAGACTGATAGATAATGATCACAGGTTTGAGGACAGCCTCAGTAACTGAGCAAGGCTCTCAGTAAATTAGTCAGAATCAATTTTGAAATAAGTGAAATAAAATAGGGCTGGGCTTATAGCTTAGTATACAATTACCTTGGGTTCAATCCTCAGTACCAAAAGTACAGAAAAGTAGATCAGTCAAGGTAAAGTTTCTGCAATATTCCTGGGGACACTCTCTTAAGACATCTGCAATGTCCACCCACTCAGTATCCTTTTCAATTATTTTTTCTCCAATTCCCCCATTCATCACTTGGCTAAGTCCTACTAAACCTTCTTTTCTTTCCTAAACACTTGCCTGTATTTAGGCTCAGATATCCATATACAAGATACAGGGGAAAAACAATGAAAATCATAAAGTAAGGAAAACTGTGGGCACTGAAAAGGTTGAATCAATTATATGTCCCATCTGAGACGTTTCCCATCATTTCTCTGAGTTTAAGAGATAGTGATGAATAAACAACACACACACACACACACACACACACACACACACACACACACACATATATATATATATATATATATATATATATATTCAGAATCAATGAATTTGTACTTAAATATGACACACTTCTTCCTACTGCCTATCCATTTAGATTTTTTAAAGAAATGTGAATGTGGAAATATACTGAACTTGTCCTAAATTAACAATGCAATTGTAAATCTGTCTGCTGCATAGTTATTGACTGTATGTCAAGAAGGATTGATTTATGAAGAATTGAGTACAATGCAATCTTCACCGCTCAAGGGAAGAGGGATATGATTATCATTTTCAGACATTTGAAAGGATTAAAGACTGGTGATGGGTGAATCTCAGAAGACCAGAGTTGGATGCTTTGGCAGAAAAGTCTGGAATCACATTTCAGAGTCTGCAGAAATTGGTGGAAATCTATTGAGGATGTGCTCATGACATTTTCTCTACTGTTTGCTTCCAGCCAGCCTAGAAGCCCCTGCCTTGAGGTCTTGGCACTGAAGCATTAATATAATTCCTCCCAGGGAGAAGAAGGGGGGGCATGATAATTATAAGTGGAGGTGGCCTGCAGCAAAATTGTAGAATGGGTGAAGTCTCTTTTGGCAATTTTCCATGTACAGTCCTCAGCTATTCTAAAATCCACCAAGTTTTTAGCTTATATAGGGGTTTGTGATTAATATACCTTCCTATTTCATTTGCATTTTAATAGGAGACTTTTGGAAGATACCAGGTAACAGAAGATTTAAAGAAATAAAGTTAAAATTGTATATAATATTGGGTAGCATTGAGTATTGCATTGTTTATTCAAAACAAAATTATCTAATGCTCTCATTCTGTATTTTCCCCTTCTGTTGTTTTCTACATTGGTCAGGACCATAATTGGTCTCCAGTTACATCTGAGCCATACTAAATACTCTCAATGTCTCAAACTTGACTTGGTATCTTTTTTCCAATTTTTATACTTTATTGGTGCAGTATAGTCTCACATCATAATGTATTCCATAATTTTTTCTCATATTCATCCCTCCTCCTACAATGTTAGTTTATGTCCTTGTCTGTTGAGATTAGATGAAATGGCTCTTCCTCTTAGAAGGCATTCTGTAACTCTCAGCTTACAGAATGGCCATGGCAGTCGGGTTCACAGACACTGCCCTCCCACCATCCCTCTCACAGAGGACTTTAGGCCTGAATTCTAATAATCTGTTAAGATCCATTTGTACTATATGTTATGGAGACTAGGAATAATCCCCTGTCCCCATTTCTATTATTGTTTTCAGAAGGCTTTATGTAGTATTTGACATAAAATAAATAACTTAGTATTTTATCATCATATGAAAATGTATATATCTTAGAACTCTTTCTCCACTCAGTGGACCTCAAACTCAGAAGCCCTTTGGGCATTCTGAAGAAACACTAATGATATGAGGCAAAGGCATCCTTTTTCTCGCTATCCTCTTCATCCCACTTTATTTATTTATTTTTACAGAACTGGGGATGGAACTCAGGGGTATTCTACCTCTGATCTACACCCTCAGTCCTATTGTTCATTCTTTTTATTCTTTTTATTATTTTTTATTATTATTATTTTTTTTTTTTTCGGTGGTACTGGGGTTCCTGGAAGCCCTTCTACCTCTAGGCTACACTACCAGACCTATTTTATACTTTTTAATTTTGGAAACAGGGTCTCTTAAGCCAGCGCGATTGGCTTCAAACCTGAGTGATCCTCCTGCTTCCGCCTCCCAAGCGAGGGGATTACAAGTGAGCGCCACCACACCCGGCTTCTTTTTATTTTTTGAAACAGGGTCCCATTGGGCTGTGAAGGGCCTTGCTAAGTAGCTGAGGCTGTCAGTAAACCACAATCCTACAGTCTCTGCCTCGCAAATGTGGAGATTACAAGCTGTACCCATATTGGGAACGGCCTAGGAAGATTTGGGAAAGCTCTGATTATTAATATATTTCAAAAGAAGATGATTGATATTTCAAAAATAGTTGTATCAAAATGGTGGCAGACATGGGAGAGGGGCAGATCTGTGCAAGGACTTAACCTCTGCCTAAGACAGTCAGTTATTCCAATGTAAATTAACCTAGCTCAAAATAATTACCAAGTCAAAAGAGGAGAGCTAGGGCTTCTGTTTTCTAAAGAGATCTACTGGTGATCTATGGAGGATGGGGCAAGGTTTGACCTTGTCCTTCAGGAAAGGAGACACCTTGCCACACCTGGTTGAGGGAGGTACCTTTCAGGGTTAAGGGGAGGTACCTTACAGGGATGTTCACTAAGTCAGAGTCATGCAAACAAGATGGAGGTCATGGATATAAAAGGCCGAGTCCACGTGTAAGCCCTTTGGTGTACTCATTCGAGTCGTCCCTCCATGCCAGTCTGGTATAGAGCTGTTCCTGTTCTCTGTATTTCCATCTTTTAATAAACTTCTTTAAATCTTCAGCAAGAGTTTGGGCTAATGTGTATTTATACTTAGCTCAAAACAAGAATCCATGGTTTTTCTCTTTGTGTGGTTGTGGTGGGGGAATTACTTCTCCCCACACACACCAAACCCATTTCAACCACAACACAAGCATGCACCACCACACCCGGCTCTCCATTGCACTTTTAAAAGTAAATTTTCTACGCAATGTGTACAAGAAGAACAAATTCAACTGGGTGGGGCTGAAAGTAGAGAGGGAAAAATTGTCAATATTAGATAAATATTTTTTTAAATTTTATTCACGGAAATTATGCATATTGTCTCACACTGAAATTATGTTTCAGTGAAAATTTTTTGGTGTCTTCACTGAAATAGTGGACATCTTAATTTTTGTGATAACCATAAATTCATATAAACTCAATCTTCCAAGACATTGATGAACATAGTATAAAGAATAACTATACATTAATAGAGTCAGGGTTATATGCCCAAGAGGATAATGGGAACTAGGTGCCCTGACTTTCTTTCCCATTTCTTGAAAATGTTCAGTTGGCCTCATCTTTCTTTGCCTAAGGTGTAATCAGACACAGGTGTTTCTGACCACATGCCAGTTAACCATGAAATTCTTGTTTCCTACATATCTTGAAGTTTAAATAAGACATGAAAGATAAAATGGCATTAAAATGGTAAACAACAAATCCAAGAATGTTTTTTAAGTGAAAGTTGTTTTTTTTATTAAAAGATATATATTTTTGCAATACTAAAGATTCAGCCCAGAGTCATTCTACATCTGAGCTATAATCTTACCCCTATTTTTAGTTTATTTATTTATTTATTTATTTACTTATTTATTTATTTATTTATTCATTTATTTACTTATTGTAATACTGGGGATAGAACCCAGACACATCCTCCCTCCAAGCTATACCTCCAGCCCTATTTAAAATTTATTCTTTATTTTGAAACAGGGTCTCACTGAGTTGCAAAGGGCCTCACTAAGTAGCTGAGGCTGTCCTTGAACCGTGATCCTCCTATCTTAGCCTCCCAATATTGGAATTACAAGCATGTGCCACCACACACAGCTAAAAGATAACTTCTAAAAGCAGTATCCTAACATAAACTCTAAATACTTTCTGTTTTTCCCCACTTCTGCAAATGAGTCTAAGACCAATTTCCTCACCAAATAAATAAAATATAGTATTTATTATACAAATATAATATAATATAATTTTAATAATACAATAAAATAATATAATTTTGTAATATGTTATTACAAAATAAATATAGTCTTTATTACATCTCACATTATTACTGTTTTAGAGAAAGTTATTGTGGACTACTTGGTATTTGTAAACGTGTTTTAGCGTTCTTCTGCAAGTAATTAATTAAGAAAAAAATATTTTGTAGGAGGCTGAGACAGGAAGATTGCAAGTTTGAGGTTAGCCAAAACAACTTACTGATGCCCTCAGCAACTTAGTGAGATTGTGTTTCAAAATAAAAACTAAAATAGAGCTGGTAATGTAGCTCAGAGGTAAAGCCCCCCCCACACACACACAAGCAATAAGATTTTTATGTGATTACATAGTTTTATCATACTACTAAAAAGACATCTCTTGTTATTCTGGGACTTCTATTTGCTTAACTTAGATACATTTAGTGTAGTTTGAGGGACAAGAAATAATTAATTCTATAGATATATGGAAAGTATTTACTTTGCTCAATTATTGTATTGCATGGTGCCAGAAAGCTGAATTTACCTTGAATGGTCCAAGAATTGCCCACCAACCCAAATATCGAAGGATTCACAGAGATGTAAAATGCAAGCGAGGTTTATTGTGCTGCAGCTCGGTCCCGGCTAGCCAGGGGTCGAGACCAAGACACTAAATGGTCGAGGTTCGACCCCTCCCCACTTCACGCTCTGAATTTTATAACCCTACGAGGGAGTGGTTACACACGAGGGACTGGTTACACACATCAGAGCCCGACCGCCAAAAGTTCGAGCCCGCCAACCTTAGAATACAACCAATCAGATACAAGGACAAACAAATACAACCAATAATTTTAAAACAAGCATCCACACACGTCAGAGCCTGCTCTGCCTTTCCCACCCACCTTGGCTGGGCCAGGCTTATCTCTGCACTGAAGAATCTGCCTGGAGAGCAGATTAGCCTGGCCTTGTTTGCTGATCTAGCTCAGAGATATGGGGATGGGGTCCCATTTACAAAGACCTTGGCCGGCAAGCTGGAGATTAGAGGCTTTGACATTCTGGGTCCCCTACCCTCGTCCTTGAATCCTGCAACCTGGGCAGCTGGTCTTATGGATCTTCATTCTATTTCCAATCCTACCTTACTTCTATATCTTAACTCTATATTTTAATACCTTATTTCTAATCCTAATATGGAAGAAGACTTCTCTAGTTAACTTCTCATACTGGGGGAATAAACCTCGCTTGCATTTTACATCTCTTGTGAGTCCTTCAATATTTGGGTTGGTGGGCAATTCTCAGACCCTTCAAGATAACTTAAAATTTTACAATGTAGGAATCAAATAGTTATAACTATAGAAAAGAAAGCTGGAAACACAGTACTAAGCAATCAGCTTAAGAACTATAGCCAAAGAAGGAACAATAACCAAGGAAAATAGTGTATAAGAGGTAATTAAAATTCCAGAAAAAATAACATAAAAATTAAAAATTAGAGACAAAGGTGTAGAATAGCCAAAATTTAATTATAATGCAACTAAGAATATGTACAATTCAATGATGAGATTAATAAAACAAAACAAATAAAATAAAATTTTAGAAATCAAAGTAGTACAAATTTAAAAGCAAGGCTGATATAGAACAAGAAGACATAGAAAGCATAAATAGTCTTTTATTGATCAAGTAAATTCAACTCAATGTTTAAAATCTTTTCAGCAATAAAATATGTCTATAGAATAAATTAATCAAAATTTCAAAATAACTTTTTATTTTTTATTTTTTATTTATTTATTTTTTTGTGGTACTAGGGTCCCTGGAAGCCCTTCTACCTCTGGGCTACACTCCCAGACCTATTTTTACATTTTCATTTTGGAAACAGGGTCTCCTAAGCCAGCGCGCGCGGCTGGCTTCGAACCTGCGCGATCCTCCTGTCTCTGCCTCCCAAGCGCGGGGATTACAAGCGTGCGCCACCTCGCCCGGCTCAAAATAACTTTTTAATATTTAAAAAACATTTAAATAAAATCTATAGGTTTTTATTATAAATCATGAAAAAAAACTTTCTTAAACCTGTAAGATTTACGTCATTTTTTTCATGGAAGCAAGTCCACAAACACTACTTTTATTCAATATTCACCTGGATGATTTAGCAGCGGTAAGTTCAAGCCTATTTTTTAATTTTTGTTTTTTGTTTATTTTTCTCATAAACCCATTGACTTTTGTCATTTTAAATTACTTTACAACCTGCTGGAATATACTTTTCTTAGATGACATAATATCCTCATAGTGCTATTAAGGTCACTTCAATTAGATTTTTTAAAATTTATTCTAAATTTAGAAAAATCTAGAAGCTGAAACCCTTGCTTGGGAAAATTAAAGATATTGTCTTTTTTATTATTTTTGTGGTACTTGGGGTTGAACCTAGGGACATTCTCCCTCTGAGCCACACTTTGATTTTTTATTCTTTATTTTTGAAACAGAGTATCACTAAATTGTGGAGGGCCTCACTAAGTAGCTGAGGCTGGCCACAAACCCAGATCCTCCTGTCTCAGCCTCCCAATTACTGGGATTACAAGTGTGTTCCACTACACCTGGCTTGTCTTTGTGTTATTAATTTAAAGTCTAGTGTCAAATTTTACTTTACTTGATGCTTTTGCTCAGGCTTTGCACAAAGCTTTCTTATTTCTAATGTCTAAATAACACTATTAGACTCTAAATTTTATATGCTCAACTTTTCATTACATTGCTTTACCTGTTAGTCAATAAAAACCCATTTCCTCTCAATATTGGTTAATTTGATCTATTCATAATTTTTATGTATTGTTCACACACAGTATCAGATATTACTTTGTATTTTTTACTCAATAAAAATATTAAAACTGCAGATTTTTTGTTTTCTGAATTTTCTCTTCCAAGCAAAATTTCTAAGACAAAAAAGTATTTTCCACATTGTGGATTTGTTGAACTTGGAAAGAAAATAAAAGGATTCACTAACTATCCATTATATTTATTTAATCATATTCTAAAATGTTTAGTTGATTTGAAATTGACTTCTAATTCCTACTATAGGGGAAAGACATGGATTTCATGGGGAAGCCAAAATGAATCTCAGAAAAATATACACTACCACTCATATAGTTAGAGCCCAATCAGGTGTATTTGAGGACTAAATTTATGATACTTTGCCTCTATGTAGTCTTCCTACTGCTTCATCTCAGCTGATTATAATTGCAGCTAAAAGACCCTTGACACAAAAAGAGAAAAACTTAAGTGTTGTTGGGAGGCTGTCAATCCACATATTTCTACTGTTTTCATGGATTTCCTCTATCATTTTCACCTTTGCTTAGCATTATAAAATTTAGGTTATTGTTAATTTAATATACACCTGGCATGTGTGTGTGTGTGTGTGTGTGTGTGTGTGTGTGTGTGTGTGTGAAGAGAGAGAGAGAAAGAGAGAGAGAGAGAGAGAGAGAGAGAGAGAGAGAGAGAGAGAGAGAGAGAGAGAGAGAGAGAGATTCTTGCTCCTGGGGACTAAACCAGAGAGTACTCTGCCACTGAGCTACATTTTCACATTCCCAGTTCTATTCTGTTTTATTTTAGTGGTACTGGAGATTGAACCCAGAAGCACTCTGCCTCTGAACCACATCTCAAGCCCTATTTTATTGTTTATTTTGAAACATGGTCACATTAAGTTGCTGAGGCTGTCTTAGCCTCTTAGGTACTTAGACTATACCTCACATTTTTATTTTAGTTTTTATATTTTTATTGGTACATTGTAGTCACACATCTTAATGGTGTACACGATACAAAATGATAGAGGCATACATGTACACATCACTCATCTACCCCTTCCCCAATTCCCCATTTTCTCCCCCCTCCCTCCTTCACATGTTTGGCTTACTGATTGACTTTGATATGTTTGTAGTGTACATCATGTACAACTTAGGGAATTTCCCTCTTCCCCATCCCATCCCCCTCAGATAGTTTGCCTTGTTTGCTCATCTATGGTTTCTCCTTCCTCATTTAGAGTTCCTCCTATGACCATTTTTCTTCCTATTTTCCTTTTAAAACAGGTTCTCTCATTAAGTTACACATCCTGTCATTGAATTTGTAATCCTCCTACCTCGGCCTCCAGAGTAGCTGGATAACAGGCATGTACTATTGCATCTTGTTTATACCTGATTTATTTTATACTGAAGAATATTAAACAATGTCTTTTAGTGAAGCTACTTCTGGACTGTATAGTTAATATTCTTTAGTAGTTAAAGGGATCATCTAAAATGATAAAGAATGTTAGGCCTGGTGGTGCATGCTTTTAATTTCAGTACTCGGGAGGTTGAGACAGGATTGTGGTTCACAGACATAGCAATTTAGTGAGACCCTGTTTCAAAATAAAGAATAAAAATTATGGCTGGGATATAGCTCAGAGTTAAAATGCCATTGGGTTCCATTCCCAGTACTACAAGAAAGTAAAAATAAATAAATAAAATGATTAAGAATAAGAGTTGATAAGAGTTGATTCCACAGCATGGTACAGTAATTCAGTACTTGGGATGCTGTGAAGGAAGGAACACAGGTTTGAGGCCAGGCTCCACCACTGAATGAGATCCTTAGCAATTAGTGAGACTTTGTTTAAAAAAAAAAAAAAAAAAAAAGGCTGGGAGGGGGGCATGTCTAAGAGGCAGAACACCCCTGGGTTCCATCCCTAGTGCCACACAGATAGACAAAAACGTTGTTTATCTGATCTACTCCTTGATTTGAGAATAATTATCACTGACAAAAAATTATCTTTGCAAATTTCAAGTCCCTATCTGTTTACATTTTTATATGTTTAAAATTGATTTCTTCCCGGCAATAAGAATACACTTAAATTTCCTAAATATATAAAGTGTTAATGTGACTTGTATCCTAAGGAAATATTTTTAAATTAATGAAATAACATTCTAATATTATTCTATTCTGCTTTATCTATTTTCTTATTCAGTAGGAGTTTATCATGCACCTATAATGTTTCTGGTATTATTCTCAGTATTTGGGATAAAGGTAAAGATGATAAAATCATTTTCTTAAAACTCTCACATTCAATGACCAAACAAATACAAATAAAATACTGCAATAGTATGCAACATGTTATTTTCATGAAGATGAACTTGGATGTTACCAAAGTACTAAGGAAGATACATACTATTTATGTATATGGAGGTGTGTAGGAAAAAAAAATTATATATATATATATATATATATATATATATATATATAATCTTATAGTGTATACCTGAGAGGTTCCCAAGAAAATATAACTTTCATGAAGGAATGAGATATACATAAAATTTGCTGTCATATTTCTAAACTTAACCTTTTCCTAACCCTACTCTAGAAGGATTACATACAAAAATATGCAATATTAACTTCAAGAAATTTATTTAATCTGTGTTTCTCATTTTCTACTTTGTCTCTGCCAAGAAAGCTGAAGCAATGAAAGCATCTTCCAGCCAATTGCAGTGGCATATCCCTGTTATCCTAGTACTTGGGAAGTTGGAACAGGAGTATGTAAGGCTTCAAGATCAGTGTGTATTACTTTAGAAAGATCTTGTTTCAAATTTTAAAATAAAGGGGAAAGGGGACTGGGAATATAATTTAGTGGTAGAATTCCTCTGAGTTTAATTCTCAGTAAAACACACACACACACACACACACACACACACACACTCCTTTCTTCCTTTCTTTAGAGGGAGTTAACCATTGGGATTGGAGATTTACCACCACAGGAAATCAAGGGATAGAGAGAGGAATGACAATAGGAATCAGGACTGCAGCAATAGGCTGCTTCAGATTTACACTTCTCTGTAAAGCTGATCTTGTCTAGGTCATGATCCACAAGGTGCTAGAATTCATTTTTCAATAAATATGCTGTGAGGGTCTTGGTATTTCATATACAGTGTAGTAATACATCAGAAAGTGCCAGAGGGAGAGAACCATGGACTCTGATCCTCAGTTTTACAATCTTAATTTAGAGCTTCTGTTTCCTAATTGCTAAGGGAAGATGCCAATTTCTGAATTCCTTGAAGAATTTTCATAACAATTACCTGAATGTATTAAAAACAAAATATCTTATTATTGCCTTATTTTATTATTAAAGTAGAATTAAAGTTCCTAAAGTAAATATACTTTTGACTTAACCTGCAAGATCAGTCACTTTCCAGATCAAACATATCATTCAAAATTGACTCTCTTTGCTTGAGGCCAAAAGTAAAGCTTCTTTAATTAACAACAATTAATGACTCCTCTAGGAACACTCTCTAGCTTTAGGGAATATATTGGAATACTGCACTAAGACACCAAATATTTGTTGATCAATAGGAAAATAAAGTGAATTGTAAAGTTGTAAGTCTACCACCAGAGTCCCAGTTTTAATAACTTTAGCCTTTCTCATTTTGGATATTACTTATTGCTTAGTATATATCACCTTATATTTTTATCTGCTGCTAGGCTTTAATCTCCCTATATTTTAAGCCCACTGAAAATAAAATTGTTGCCTCCATCATTTTCCATTGAGTTCTCATTATAGGTTCTTTTGGATAATGGTAAAACAGATAAAATCTTTTTCTTAAACCTCTATATTCAGTGAAGAGACAAATGCAAATAAAATACTGAAAAGATATTTTACTGATGGTATCCTTACAAAGTTTGTGTCTAGTAGAGTTCAAGGAATGACACTCATAGACAACAAAGCCAGGCAGTTTGTTGTGAAGTGTTGGGGAGTAAATGTAGATCATTCTTGTGGATAGTGGCAAGTTTGGTGTCCAGTAGTTGCCTTCGGTTCACTATCTGGAAGTAGCCAAAACAATCACCTTTAATTGGAAACTTCCTTCTTCTAATGTCCATGTGACCTAACAAAGAGAGCTGCAGATAAACTCTAGAGGATTTGGTGCCCTAGTGGATGGATGCCTTCCAGTCACTACCCAGAAATGGTCTGAGCTGAGCACTGTCAATTGCACAGTGCCTTCTCTCAAAGTCCAGGTGGTTTGCAAGAGGTACGGAGAAAGAGACGAAGATAGGAAGAGAGAGAGACCAAGAACGAGAGAGAGAAAGAGAAAGAGAGGTTTTCTCAAAAGAATTGGTTCCCAAGTGAGGGACCATGTAGGGTGGTTTTTCTTGGGGTTTATATTTTTATTTGACTTTCTCTTTCTCAGGTTGTTTCCTGGGATTTAAATTGTCTCCAGGAACAACTGGTATCTTGCAAACATCTGGTCTATTCCCAAGAGGTTTTTAGTCGTTTTAGCACTTGACACTCAGGAAAATTGGTCCTGTTGACTCTCAAGAAATTTGTTTTTTCTACTGTTTCCCACTGATCTTACTTGCCTATTGTCTTTCTACCTCTCCAATAGAAAGTAACATACTGTGTTGTGATGAAGATAACTTGGATAATACCAAAGTATAAAGGAAATAGTAGGCAGTTGGTAGCCTATAAATAACCATTTTAGCTGTTAGTCATAATAATCAGATGTCCACAGAAATTAGCTGTCACTGGCAATAAAAATAATACTTGAAGAAGCACAAATTATTGAGTGTCCATTGCTGAAAGAAAGTACATTTTCCTTGAACCTAAACTATGTAAAACTTCTTGCCATTCTGCTGAGAGATTTATTAAAACATGTTCAAAGCAGCTGATCAGTAGCGTCTGTTAACTGGCATTGACACTTTGATGTGCAGGGCAGCTGTCAAGCAATTCCACTTTCTTCAACTTTTCTTTCAGAATTAATTAGCACTGTGAGACACTCCAGCACTCATTTACTTCCCAAGAGGAACTTGGAAGCGAGGTCCCCAGGGGATAACATGAGGAAACCCACTTTCCATGGCCCAACTCCCTCCAGCCCACTTCCTCTTTTCCTGATGCAGCCCTGGCAAAGGTTCTTCTTGGGTATAGAAAGAAGATGATGATTTGAGATCAAATAAAAACTCAAGACAAAACTTAAAAAAATACTCTTTTATATTGAGAACAATTATAGCCTGGCCTTTCAAAGCAATTTTGTGGTTCCATATCTAAAATATGCACAATAACTGCTTTGTTTAGGTTTCCATAAAAAAAGAAAAAATCAAATAAAATCTTATGATGGATTTGGAAAAAATGAGAGTGCTTTATAAATGCAAAGTACCATTATATATGAAGAAATAAATATTAAGAAAATATAATCAGATTTTATTATTGTTATATCTCCATATATCTGTGTACATATTTAAAATAAGTGTACATGCCATCATGCATTTATTTTATGTTTCCATTCCTTCATTGGTAAGCCTTAAACTTAGGATCATTCATGTTTATAAACATAAAAACATAAACCACTCTGCTCTACTATGCCTGCCAGGGATAAGATGCCTGTGGGAAGATGCCCAAGGAAAGAAATAATTTCTCTCTAAATCTTTGAACAAATCAAATTTTCGCCGGGTGTGGTGGCACACGCCTGTAATCCCCGCGCTTGGGAGGCGGAGACAGGAGGATCACGCAGGTTCGAAGTCAGCCGTGCTGGCTTAAGAGACCCTGTTTCCAAATAAAAATATAAAAAATAGGTCTGGGAGTGTAGCCCAGAGGTAGAAGGGCTTCCAGGAACCCCAGTACCACCAAAAAAAAAAAAAAAAACAAATCAAATTTTCATTATTGCATGTGTGTTAATAGTCTGAATACCTCTAATCAGTGCCCTTTTGATTCTACTTATACCTTCCAACTTTAAATAAAAGGTAATCAGTTTATTATTTTTGTGTAGAAATTTGAACTACATTTTTATTTGGTAATTTTCAGTGTCCAGAAAGAGATCATATGAGAACCCACTGGCATAAAAACTCAATACTTCACCTGAGGCACTCATCTAACCTTCTTGAATAGTGTACTTTGACAACCACTTACTTTGAGATAATTGTAAAGGAGACCACTGAGCAACGCATCACAGATAATAGAATGTTCTTCTGTATTGAGGTGTTTATACCTATTTTCAGTATTGTTCCCTGCAAAGGCTTCAGTAAGTGACTTGACCAGGTAAGTTATATTTAAATGACTTTATGAAACATTAAGTGAGGTTTGCTCAAAAAGAAGGGGCCTGGAATATAAATGATTTAGCAATTCAAAGAATGGAAGTCTATCACAAGTGAGTCATCAGAAAAGACAAGATTTTAATTTGTGCTGCCTTGGATGGAATGTGGCCTGGCAGTAGGAAAGTTCAGAGGAGAGTGAGTAGGGTGGATGGAGCTGAATTATGGTTCAAAATTAGTTCTCTTACTACTTTGTGGGCATAGAGGACGTACCTGTATTTCTCTGTCTCCATTTATTCATCTGTCCAATAGAAGTAATAACATTAATCCCATCATTTAAGGTAGTTGTACGTGTTCCAACATGTAGAAGATCAGCAGGACTAATAGAATCTTCCCTTAATAAGCAGGTAGAGTAGGTCATTAAGTGTACGTAGAAGATGGGCATTCAGTCATGAATATGAGCACATGCAGCTTGAGACACATCCCATGTGTTTCAGGAACAGGAGAACACTGAGTCATATCCGGAAAGATAACTTGTAAAAAAGTCATGAATATCAGTTGGCCTCTGTGTAATACCTGTATGATAATCTAAAACAACGGTGGGGATAGCAAAGATGCCACATGACACATCTTGGGATACACCCATATGTTATAGTAGACATATGACTTTTGGAAGGCTCTTAGTGAATTACAAACCAAAAGCTTAGTCTTTTTTGGCAGAAAAAAAAAGTGGATAATTAGCCTAAGAATAAATAAGAATTGGCTTCGCTCATACCCCAAATTCCCAATAATCTGTATAAAAATAGAAAAGGATGCAAGAGAGAAAGGAGAGAAAGAAGAAGGAAGGAAGGAAGGAAGGAAGGAAGGAAGGAAGGAAGGAAGGAAGGAAGGAAGGAACAGAGGGAGGGAGAAAAGGAGAGAGGGAGGGGAGAAAGGGGAGAAATTCATTTCATTTGGGATTATAAAATGTAAAGGGCAGTGTTTTGTTACAGGAAAAGTTTTTAAATTTATTATTATTATTATTATTATTATTATTATTATTAATTATTTTACTGGGCATTGGATCCTGGGAACTGTATCTATGAGCTATAGCCCTGACCCATATTTATTTATTTATTTATTTATTTATTTATTTATTTATTTATTTATTTATTTGTGATACTGGGGTTCCTGGAAGCCCTTCTAACTCTGGGCTACACTCCCAGACTTATTTTATATTTTAATTTGGGAACAGGGTCTCTTAAGCCAGCAAGGCTGGCTCCGAACCAGCGTGATCCTCCTGTCTCTGCCTCCCAAGCGCGGAGATTACAAGCATGCGCCACCATGCCCAGCTAATTTTTTTTTTTTTTTTTTTGTGGTACTAGGGATGGAAACCAGGGGCATTCTACCTCCGAGTGACACCCCAGCCCTATTTTTTTTTATTCTTTCTAATTTTGAAACAGGGTTTCACTCAGTTCTGAAGGACCTCGCTTAGTAGCTGAGGCTTTCTATGAACCACCATCCTCTGGTCCCAGCCTCCTGAATGCTGGGATTATAAGTGTGTAACACCACGCCTGGCTTAACTCATTTATCTTTTGAATCTCACTAAGTTGCTGATGATCTTGCAAAGTTACTGAGGCTGATCTCAAACCTGTAATCATACTATCTCAACTTCCTCAAGCCCCACCATGCCTGGCTGTTTTTTTTTTTTTTTTTTTTTTTAGTTATTTGTATATATTTTTTAAAGTAAGCCTAGGGAAAATCATGGAAGCAGAAACATGGAGTTTTGTTAGGCCCAACTAAAGAATTTTTTTAACAGAACCCAGAGGAAAAAAATTGAGAGGACTGGTAAAATTAAAATTCTAGAAAATTATAGATGAATGAATGATATCTTAACAATTTATAAATTTTGCTTGCCTAAGACATAATTTCCATTTTCCTAATTTTGGCTAAACTACACAAAATTTTTTTCTCACTATAGACCTCTCAGTTCCGTCCACCACTTTTTTCCCCCCAGCATTTACTTAGAAAACTTGCTAACATAAATTTCCTTCTGCCCTTTGCAATGTCAATCTTCTGTAACCTATACTCTTCCCCAAAAAGTCTTACTCAAGTATCTGTGTGCCATCCCTTTCAAATGTAATCATCAAAAGAGACAGTGTTCCATATCCTGTTCTCTTAGAGGGTAGAAACCTTACTCTATAAGCAATGATTAGTAAACACAGATGTCCTTACCTCATGGACCAGTATTTGCAGTGTTCCATCTTCCAATACTTTTTCCTTAGTTCACTCAGCATTTCAAAACCCTCCTGACTTCAGTTTCAGTGAATTTGATTTTAATTTCATTTGCCTCTTGTAATAGTGTTGATATAAAGATTGCTAGGTTACCTTATAACATTTAACTACATGTCATAAAATTTTTTTAAATGTATGAAAAAAAGTATGAAAAAATGAAGAAAATTGTAATGATAATGAAGATCATATTTGAGGAAGGCCTGCCAATTATTCCTCTTAAGTACAGGAAAATATAATATACTTTCAGGGTGCCAATAGCAAATTTAAGGTTTGAAGCTCCTGTGCTCTTAGGCTATTTTCAGGTAATAATTAACCATGCCTAATATGGAGTAATTGCTCAAAGTCATCAGTTTTGGTTTCACACACAACATTATAATGATTAACTTTTGATAAATTGGTGAATAATGGAAAGGTTATATTCGATATTGCCTCAATTCTCTTTTATACCAACTGATCCCTGAGTTGCCCTACCAACGCATTCTTATCCCTACTGCACAATCCTTTTCCATCCTCCATCTCTCCACGGCCTTTTTGACTTAGTTCTTTCTGCTTCTGAATCGACGACTCTTTTATATATTCTGTTTCCTGGATTCACTCCGGCTTTGTGTCAATGTTAAGCCTAAAATTTAAATGTCTATAAGTGGCTTAATGTTCCATTACTTCTAGATAGAGTCTTTGCATTTTTACCAAGACATTAGAAATAATACTCAAAGGAATGATTTTCTAATAACAACATGGTAGTTTAGAGGATATGCATACATTTGGGAAGTGAGATTGCTGGCCACCCCTCAATCATACCAGCAGACAGACGCCTGCTCAGCCCTGGCTTGTGCCTAATCCTATACAACATTTAAGTCCCTTTTAAAAACCCACTCAATCATAGTGTCGAATGTCCCTTGGCCACATAATTTTGTGTCTCTCTTCTCAAATGAGCATAACTGTTACTTTCATAAGCAGTTAAATGTGCAAAAGAAATGGTATAAATTATTACTATATCAAACATAAAGAAATCTTCTTTTATATCTAAAAAAGTAAAGAGAAAATGAATCTAACATCAAAAAGCCTTGTATTTTGTTAGGTTGAAAAGAGTAATTTCCAATTTACACATAACATTAGACAACAGGATGTATCAGATGATAACCTCATTGGACTAGTGGCACCACCACAAACAGTAGCCATCCACGGGACCCAGAGGCCAGAAGACAAATGTCCTGGACAAATAACCTATTAACTTTAGAAAAATCTGGCCTGGAAATGGACACTAAATTTTAAGAAAATCTTCAACAAAATAAAAGTTACTACCAAAGGATTTCATAAGAATATAGTCTCAAAGGTATATAAAACTTGTCACATGTGTGAGACAGCTTTCAGAGAAAGGGGGCTAAGACATGTAGTTCCTGAATATTCACAAGCAAGTGGTACAGTTTTCTAGGAACACTCTTAGGTAAGTTTCACTGAATTTATATTCCTTAGGGAATACACAAGGATTCAGCTCCACAGCCTGTGAGGCACATGGACAACCACTGTGTGTCCTTGCAGTGTCCTGCATGAGGAAGAAGTTCACCTTCAAGAGGGAGATTTGTGTTTAAACTTGATGGGAAAAAAGGGTCAGAATTAGAGGTGGAGGATTATTGATTACACAATAGTAGAATGTCACTCACATTTTCACGTGTCCCAGCCTATGTTAGGTCAGGGTGAATCTGAAGAAGAGACTAACGAAGAGGAAATCAGATGAAAATCTATAGGACTGGCACTTGTACATGAAAAATGAGGACACATGTCAGTTCTGCTCGGCAGCATAAGGCATTCTTGGTGGGCGAAGGGCATTTCTCTTCAGTAAACCTTGGAAAAATCTCCTGGGTGAGACAGGAAAACACTATGGCAATTTCCAGTGAAAAATCAGACAGATAGGACAAAAGCCATGTTTTGTGATAGAAAAACTTTCATCTGTAGCAGGAAAATTTTGTTAGTTATGGTGGAGACATCTAGGGTGCATAGCCTCATCTTTAGAAAAAGTTTTTTTCCAAAAGATCTGGCCCCTTTGATCTAGAGGCATAGAAATGAAGGAGCCTAATGTGCAATCTATGTAGCTGTTTAACTAGGGAGCAGCGGATTAGGAGAATGGAGGAAGATATATTGGTACTTTTATATTCCAACTACTGAAAAACTATTATTATGTCTGTGTTGGCCTAGCCTGAATTGACCATTCATGCAAGACAATTGAGCTAACTCAGAGTATATGAGCCAAAAAACAGAAGAAAGCAGAGACATCATAATTATATTTGATAGTTTAAGGGATGCTTAATGAAAAAGTTACATTTATATTATTATTCTAGATTGGAGAATTATTCCAGTGCAGATTTACACATGTTTAACACTGGTAGATCTATTCTTCCTATTTCTAAAGTGATAGGAAGCACAAATGTAAGAATAATCACGAATATATTTTTAAGTACAAGTTGCTCAAGAACAAGATAAAAACAGTAGATGAATTTCACTTATATATAATGCAGTTATCTCTGTCTTTTTCTGTTGCTTTTTGCAGTACTGGGGGTGGAATTTAGGAGCATTCTATCTCCTATCTAAGCTCCCTGTCCTATTTTTTATTATTTATTTTGAAAGATGGTTTCCCTGAGTTGCAAAGGGCCTAAGTAAATGAGGCTGGCTGCAAACCGGAATCCACCTGTCTCAGGATCCCAAATGCTGGGATTACAAGTGTGCACCACCACGCCTAGCTCTCTGTTATCTCTGTCTTGAGCTTTGTTCAAATTAGGACCATTGATAAATGCATTATATAATCTAAAAGAGAGTAAAATGAACTATCTGGAGCAAAGATTTTAAATTCAAAAGGGTTTATAAAAAAATATTTGAGTCCAAATAGTTTGCAAAAATTTTCACATAAATGGGAGAAAAATCAGGGAGACTGTATAAACCATGCAGCTACTAAAAATTTAAAAGTAGTGCATTATATACAACTATTTTTTCTTTTCTTTTCTTTTCTTTTCTTTTTCTCCTTTTTTTTTTTTTTTTTTTGCAGTACTGAGGGTGGAACCCAGAGGCTTTCTACCTCTGGGCTATACTCTCAGACCTATTTTTATATTTTATTTGGAAACAGGGTCTCACTAAGTTGCTGAGAGCCTCACTAAGTAGCTGAGGCTGACTTCGAACCTGTGTGATCCTCCTGTCTCAGCCTCCCAAGTACAAGGATTACAACTATTTTTCCTTACTCTTTCTCTTTTCTCTTCCTTTTCTTCCATTTTTTTCTTCTTGCATTCTAGTGTCAGGAGAGAAATGTCACTCATTTGTAGGGTAAGGTAAGAATTATAATATGTTTTTACTGTCCATAACTTCATAATCATGATGACTGTGAAATAAAGCCATATAAGTTAGCTGCATAAATGCATATTTTAATATATCAATAAATTTTATGACATTTTGAAATATATCTCAAATGTAAATGTAAAATGTATATGTATATGTAAATGTAAAATGTAAAATGTAAAATGTATATGTAAAACCAATTACATTATAATGCAATCTTTTAGAATATGTAACCCCACTTTATACAGATACTTATTTTTTCAAATATATAATTAAATATGTATAACTAAATGTAAACAAAGAAAGTCATTTAGGGACAACTAATATTTACATGTATTCAGTAATTTACCTGTATATTTGATCAATTTTAATGACAATTTATGTCCTATAGCAAAGTAATAACTTCATGAAAGGAAGAGCTTCAACTTCTGTCACCAATACTAATGTGTTGGTTTGTTCTTTATTTTAAATAATCTGGTGACCCTGCAGCTTATCACCTGCCCATCTATAACACATATTGATTTGATACACTAATGTGTATGATGCATTAACAACTAAAAACATTACTGTAAATTCCAACTGCCTTAGAGAATGATAAATAGCTCAAATGAAAGGGAATTTTCAAGAAATATATTCTTATGCTAAGAAATTTGAAATATTTAAAGATTGTATTTAGAAGCTGGGCATAAGGGTATACACTTGGAATCTCAGTACTTGGGAGGCTGAAACAAGAATATTGCAAATTTGCAGCCAGACTCAGCAACTTAACTGGGCCCTCTATAACTTAGTGAAACCCTGTTATAAAATAAAAATAAAATAAAAATAACAAAATAACAAACAAAAATAACAAAAATAAAAATTAACAAATAGAGCTGATTATGTAGCTCAGAGGTAACTCTATCTCTAGTATAACCAAAGAGGTGTTTGTGTGTGTGTGTGTGTGTGTGTGTGTGTGTGTGTGTGTGTGAGAGAGAGAGAGAGAGAGAGAGAGAGAGAGAGAGAGAGAGAGAATTGTGTTCAGAAATAATGTACTGTATAGGTCAGGAAACTCACTGATTATGTATTCAGAATAAGGAAATCATGGCCACATGGGAACAATAGTTTATTTTATTAATATTTCAGAAGAAAAATACAACCAGTAGTTTGAATTTATTTGCTAGAAAATTAAGCTGACAGAGTTGATCAGTTAGTCTCCTGTGGATGATATGAAACATTATTTTTACTCATCATTAACAGTAAAAAAAGATGCTCCCTTACACTGTTCTAAATAAAAGTCTAAGCCAAGCATGGTCATGTACACCTATGATCCTAGTACTTTGGAAGATGAGATAGAAAGATTACAGGTGTGAGGACAGCCTCAACAACTTAGCAAGACTCGAAGTAACTTAGTAAAACCCTGTTTTCAAAAAAACTTTAAAAGGGCTGGTGGTGCTGCTTAAAGGTAGAATGACCCTGGGTTCAATTCCTAATGATATTTAAATAGATAGATAGATAGATAGATAGATAGATAGATAGATATTGACATATATCTATATAGAGAGTTTTATTTTGTCCAAAAAGATAATCACTTTTAAGTAACTAGTTCTATTTTTTTTTTAGTATTCCCATCATTGTGCATATTTTCTCTCATAATCACTGGGATTCCGTATTGGCACACTTAAATTATAGAAAATCTAGCAAGACTCTCTTTCAAAATAATAGTAAAATAAGGCTGGGGTGTAGCTCATAAGAAGAATGCCCTTGGGTTCAATTCCAAACTAACTCTCTCTCTCTCTCTCTCTCTCTCTCTCTCCTCTCCTCTCCTCTCCTCTCCTCTCCTCTCCTCTCCTCTCCTCTCCTCTCCTCTCCTCTCTTCTCTTCTCTTCTCTTCTCTTCTCTCTCTCTCTCTCTCTCTCTCTCTCTCTCTCTCTCTCTCTCACACACACACACACACACACACACACACACACACACACACACAGCCAATTTTGAAGAAAAAATAGCTCAAAGTATGATAATAAGAGATCCCCTTCCATCCTTATAAGTAAATATAGTATTTTGTAGCTGAAGCAGCAGCCTATCCCTATTACTTTTAGAAGTTATTTTTTTTATAAAATAAAAATTTGCATGTAAGGTTCAGATTAGAGCAAACTCCAAGAATCCATTAACTAAAACACTGCACCACTCTCATTCAACTTTTTCTTAAAGGGCTGGTATTAGCTAATGATGTACTTCCTATATTCTTCAACTTCAGCCCTACTGCTATAAAATGTAGTCCTCAATGCAATCATGTCAGAAGAAGGAAAACACACAATCAACTACCCATGACCCTCAGGATTTGGAAATGTCACAATTGCTGAGTTGCTGGTTTTAACTGCCCTTCACTTGTTCACTGTCTCTCCCACACCACCCTCTTCCCTTAAATGTGTGGGTACTTGATGTTACTTAGCTTCTGATTTTTTTCTCCTCAATTTCTAAGCCTAATGAGGCTGAGCTGAGTTAATAATGGGTGTAATAAGTAATGACTCATTGTTTTGGGGCCCACACGTCTGTGTGCGCGGTGGAAAGGAGCCAGGACTCTGATGCTATTTGTTCTGCTATGTCACTTGCCACCAAGCAATGCCACTCATCAATAAAAGGCAAGATGACGGATGAGTTCATTTAATGGAATTCCTCCGAGTGAGCTACAACGCAACTCTTCAATAGGCCTGCTACTACACTTTCTCCCTCCCTCTCTCCCTCTTGCGGCTCATTTTTGCTTCCTTCTAAATCCAGGACAGTTGGAAAGCATGTTTGGCCAAGAGGGCTGCCATTTGTGCCAGCAGCTCCTTCTGCTCTTAACAACTGCTATCCTAAATCAAATCATCAGCTCTCCGCCTAGAGATTAAATCTGTGCCACCTGACAACAGTCGCACCACATGGCAATTGGCCAGGTATACGCCACGCATAGGTTCATTTCTTTTTGTCCTTAGAGGATTGATTGTATTAGACAAGGAGGTTCAATGTCCTGAAGAATAAGGTTTAATGTTTTCCAGTTTGGTCCTTTTTAACTTCTATTCACCAAACAGGCTGTTGGGAAAGTTTATAATGTAGTCATTTCCTTCTTCATATCAAATCTCAGTTTACATAGCTCCTCTAGTTGAAGTATAGTGTTCCATTTTATGCTCTATTTAAACCATGGTGGAATCAACACTGGTAACATCTTAGCAATAATAGGCAGATTTTATAGTTTGCAAGGGTGGAAATGACATTTGGGAAGACAGATATCCTAATAGAGCAAAGGATAAAAAATAAATCAGATATCAAAAGACAATAAACAAGTGTTGATGTCAATATACTGTTTTAAAATGTCAAAAAAATTTTGTGAAGATTAGAGAGCAGGAATACATTAAATCATATAAAACTACCACTATATAACATTAAGAAAGCAGAGAAATAACAAAGGAGCATAGGTAATTAACATAGGTGAACTTGAATTCAGTTGGTAAAATGCAGTCTCAAGACCTTTCATTAGGTAGAAATGCCATAGGTATAAAGGAAAGTGACAAGGTAAAAAATAGAATTGCAAGATGTTACAGATCACAAGGCTCATAGATGATAAATAAAAGGTATAGCTAGATATTGGAAAAATGTGACACTTTAAATTTATCTTGTTTCTCAAATTGAATATCTATTTATAAGCTAATTGGAACTCACAGGGAAGTAGCTCATAAAGGGTCATTTGGGTATAGTATTTCTCTTGCCAAATCTACATAAATATACTTAATAAATTTCACATAAATACATATATAAAATATACATAAATATCCTTGCATGCATATGTGTTCATATTCAAATTTATGCTATGAGTACTGAAAGGCAAGAGACATTTCTCTAAATTATTCCAGAGATTCAGTAACTCTCTGCATGGCTTTGACAGTGAACCTTTCCTGATCTCCTGCTAGGGATGGTACTGATATTGCTATCCATAGCTAGCATTCTTGATTTCATATGGCATAAAAAGCATTGATTCTCTTGATGCTGACATTATATTTTACATTCAGGCCCTTGCAGAGTTGAATCTATTCACAATTAAAGTCAGTGTCAAAATAGGAAAAATGATGAAAAAGGAGGCAATATAGTGTAGGAAACTAAATGAGGAACAAATGCGTATTTTAAAAACCTACAAAGTAAGGACAGCCAAGAAATAGATTAACAGAGCATTACATTTTATTGTTGAGCACAAATGTTCCATTCCTTTTTGATTCCTTTTTTTCTGAGCTCCTAATCAGCATTTTTCATTATTTCCTTTCACTGAATCTGGCTTTCATGCATCAGTGGCCGTAGCAACAACACCTTCAGTAGGTCTAAAAACATCCTCCCAAACCCAGGTTCTCACACAGGGAGACTAGTGAAGGCTGACCTGCCCTCCAGTTAGAGTTCTATATCTTTTGGGACCATGAGTTAGAATAATAATTCTCCTTTAAAAACAAAGGATTTTAGAAATGATGGTTCATTCCTATGTGGGCAGGAAAGCTTGACTCCCTACACAATGGGAGAGTCCATATGATAGAGTCATATTATCATAATGATAGGCAGCTATCATCTAATCATGCTTGCATTTTTTGGAAAAGGCATATCTCAGTGCCTCAGGTCATGTGACTTCTAGGGATGGCCTGATGTGATGCTCACCAACATTAACTTTTCATTTGGTTCACAGGCTTCACAATTGACAGCGTTCTGCATTGAAATAATTCTACCCTTGCTACACCTACAAAAGTGTTAATAGCAACAACACCATACTCCTAAAAGAGAGCCGCTCTGATTTATTTGCCATAAATTTACCAAATACAAAGACAATTATTCCAATGTCTTCACTAGAAGAATGAAGGAGAGATGGTAGACATCTTAACTAGTCAAGCTTATACTGTGCTTAAACGTCTCCACATCACCGAAGTACCAAACAAAGAATCTCTGCAGATTAGAAACCTATTAGTACGTTAAATTAAAATGGATTGAAAAAATCTGGTCTTTGTCCTCTGTACTTACTTTCTCATCTTCTGAACCAATTAATCTATAAATCTGCTTTTCCCTTGGTTATAGAAGTTTGGCAGGTGGCACTTTAATTTAATCTGTTCTTAAATATTCTGACTTCAACATAAATTAAGTCCATATGTGTACTGTGGTAGGCTGAGCCCTGAAAATATGAATCCCATCTGATTTTTCAAATATTCATTAGTCACTTACTATGTATTAATATCCTAGACATGAAATATCCAGTCATGAAATAATATGCAAATATTACAAATAAACAGAAGATAATATTTCATAGCCTCCAATTTTAGGAAGTTTGATATCTATCAGCTGTCTTAAGAATTCTCTAGAGTGTGAACTACAAAAATGACTGATTAATTTTGTTTAATAAAAAGCTCAGAGTTAAAGGAAATCTGAAAAAAAAAGGTGTTAGGTCTAACTCAAGCCTCATCTCACATAATAATCTAGAATCACAATATTCACCAAGAGTATGTTGCCTGCTTGAAGGCACAGATTAGACACTTGACTACCTTTTAGGAAACATGGTCTCTTGGTTAGCATTTCTGGTTCTCCCATACACATGTTTACATAAGCCTTTGTTTCAGAAGAACAGCAGGATGGCTAGCTTCTCCTCTTCCCTCTTCTAGAAGGAAATCATAGGCCAATGCACAATGAGAAAAGGATATAAAATGAAATTTTAGAAGTATAGTCACAAGCCAAGAAAATGGTATTACCACCTGGGCAGGATAATCATTTTACTGGTACCCAACAGAGCTTCGCCACACTGAAGGTTTTTAGATCTTCCTCTGCCATTCATTTAAATAATCATGTAACACTTATTAAGAAACTCACTGATGTTTACAAGTTAAAAATAGGCATAAGAGCCTGGAGACATGGCTCAGACGTATAGCATGTACCTAGCATGCATGAGGCTCTGAGTTTGATTCCTAGCACAAACATAACACAAAGGAAAAAACTAAAAGTGAGATAAGAAAAAGAGACTACTGTACAAGAAGGAGTGCTGGCTTCAAGAGTGTTTTTGTCATTGTTGACTTAGGGGCTGTATTTGTCCATACATAAAAGAGAAAAATATCTAAATCAGCTTCAAATTCAGAGGGCCTACTAGCACTGAATTAGTATTTCTATGGGTAGACATCAGCTGCAGTTGAGTACCTGTATTTCTTGGCATAGAGTATGAACTTGTCAGCACAACCCACAGATTCCAGTCTGGTTCACTTTCACTGCCTGATGCCAAAGGCACTAGGCTACTGCTTATCCAGAAAAATAGGACTCAGTGCAAGAAAGAAAAAAAGAGGAGACAGATGATTCATGGAGAAAGCGACTTGTTCATTAATTATTGAAATGAGGATGACTACAGTAATAAAAATAAAAATAAAAGATCCAAAAAAAAGTAGAAGGCAGATGAAAATCACATTCCGAAACTTCTAGAAACTCCAAAGTGAACCATGATTTTTGAATGCCTTTTGATTCTTATTATGTTTGTGATCAGTTTGTGATATAAGCCCCTGCTACACCAAGCTATGATGCTTGGTTCTGTCAGAATGTATTATTTCCACCATCAGTTTATGTTGAATTGTATATTGCATATACTCTATAAGTGACAAAAATATATTGAGGCCATGGCATTGTTCCGAACATTAGGCTAGCCTCTGGATTATCATTGTTGAGTACAATGTACTCAGTATGGATTCAACAAGCCTTGTTCACTCATCCTGGCCTTGCCTGGTGAATTTGGTGACAGCAGTTGTGTCCGATTCTTGTTACCAGCTGGTACAAAAGAAAGGTGTGCTCAAAAATGTTGGTGGGGACAATAGATTTTTTTTAAGAGGACACGTAAAGCTGATGAAAGAAAAATAATAACTATGAGGAAATGAGAGCTCGTAGAACATTTATGACACATCAAAGGCAGCTATGTAGCAGAAGAGAGGATGTACTTTCCCTTAAGCATTACTAATTCTCTTTGAGCCTGGTACTTTCATTTGAATCACTGCTTTTCAATACGATCTAGTAGTTCCTTGCACATATTCACAATCCTCAGCCAGTTTGTTTTTTGGTGTTTTAAAAATAATTATGTACATTTTTGCCACAAAGTTCTATTCACGTTTACATCTACATATTTTATAGATCACATTTTATTACCTGATAATCAGATTTTCTGTAAAGTTTCAATATAACTGGGTATAATAACTTAATAGAATTTGGATAAATATAACATCATAATAACTAGATTACAAGTGTAACAAAAAATCATTATTACTCCAATTAGTTTAATCTCATGAGAATTTATTTGCATATCCTTTATTAAGCATATGTTTACCTAGGATAAGATATTACATACAAGCTATATAAAAGCATATTTTGTATAACTATACAATATTCTCAAACATTTTTCTGAACAATTTTCCTGATTCAAATGTCTATAATAATGTTTAGCTGACTTAAAAGTACTTATGAAGATGAGGTCACGGAAACTTCATCTGCAGTAGTGTATCTTCACGATATTGCATTATATGGTATGAACTTCATTAAGGAACCCATTCCATTTGTTTATTTTTCATCAAGTCAAATTTTGTTGATATAAACTAAGTCATTATTTTAGCAATTTATTTCTACAGATTTAGTAGTGTTATGTGACTGGAGAATTCAAACCATTATATTTTGCCTCGTTTCTAAATGTATACTTAGCACAACTCTCAACTGTATTTCTCAAAAACATTACAATTTGAAAAAAATATTAAAGGTAATATTTTATTTACCTGTACAATTTTATATTGATAATTAAATATAATCTTCCTAAGAGATTTGTATAAAGTGATAACTATTTGTACTTTAAGGTTTTTGTTTTTTACATTTTTATCTAGAATTTGGGGGCACAAGTGAAAAACTGCTGGCCATGAGCTTTAGAAAAGAGTTTTATTTTATGAAAAGTAATTCTGACTTAGAAAATAGAGTGCATAAGTGATTAAATGTAATATAAATGAAAACATATAGATGAAGCGGGGTGTGGTAGTGAACGCTTGTAATCCCCGTGCTTGGGAGGTGGAGACAGGAGGATCCCACAGGTTCACAGCCAGCCACGCTGTCTTAAGAGACCCTGTTTCCAAATAAAAATATAAAAATAGGTCTGGGAGTGTAACCCGGAGATAGAAGGATTTCCAGGAACCCCAGTACCACCAAAAATATATATATATATATAGATGGTGAAAATAAGATAGAATTTCAAAACTACTGAATTTCATAATTCTGAAAGATGGTACCAGTGATTAAGACAAATCCCAACACATTTTTCCCAACATCAGTCACCACACTTACTATATATGTGCATTTAACACCTAAATTCTCACTTCCAATCCATTCATCTGTTAATGGAGAGCTAGGTTGGTTCCATATTTTGGCTGTTACAAATTGTGCTGCTATAAAGTATGGGAAATACACACAATGGAATTCTACTCAGCAATAAAGAAGAACAAAAATCATGTCATTCACAAGAAGATGGAAAGACCTGGAGAACATTATGTGAAGTAAGATCAGCCAAGCACAAAAAGAGAAGGAACATATGTTTTCTCTAATATGCCCAAACTAGGAAATATCGGGGATACCAGAAGAACTCCAGATAATGGAGGGGAAACCTCAGCAAAGCTAGAATTGAAGGGTAGGAGAGGAAAAAGGACTGAGGTTGATTAATGGAGAAGCTACGTTCGAATATGTGTAAAGGTATGAATGTAGCATGGTCAACTTGGACACTCATTGTTGGGAGGGGGAAAAGGGAAATGGACAGGGGAGGGCAGCAAGCACTGTCTGAATGTATGCCGCTTTTAATATAATCTACACAAAAATTTTAAAAAATTAAATTTAAAAAATTAAAAAATAAAAGATACTGAATAATTACTTGACAATTGAAATAATAAATTCTCACTTCCTCAGTCTCTTCTTCGACCATGAACATTTTCCTGATGTCACTTCATTTATTTACTACCACAGCCACACCCCAAAATTTGTTAGCATCAGAAATGACAATTTAGTTGGCCACGGTGCTGGTGCACACTTGTAATCTCAGCATTTGGGAGGCTGAGACAAGAGGATCTTGTTTTGCAGCCAACCTCAGCTACATAGTGGGGTCCCTTGCAACTTTATTTTGACCCCTGTTTCAAAATAAAGAATAAAAAATCGGGCTAAGGGTGAAGCTTGGAATTATAATACCCCTGGGTTCCATCCCCAGTACTGCCCCCCACAAAAATAAGAATTTAAAATCAGGAGGCCAACCTTCCAGTTCTCTATGTCTACCTCTTATCCTCAAACTCCCTTGATCTAAAAATCAACTCTGAATTTTTTTTCAATTTATTTACAGCTTACATTTCTCCTTTCGATATATCACAACTCCGCTGCCGTGTTTCATATTTCTGATTATTCTCTCTATAATCCTCAGCTAATAAATACTTATTGCAATAACCATGAATCCATATCTGTATATAAAAACTATCTTTTTTATGATCTCTGCAGATATACTCCATGTAGCTAGCACTGCTTGGTACTGTGGCACATTCAAGTAGACTATTCAGAAGAACCATTCTGCTCCTCATTACTGACTTCAAATAGATACACATCAATACACAACATTAGTATGCTACTACATTTTCTAAATTCATTCTTCCATTAGAAGAAATGTTTTTGCATCTTCCCCACTCCCTTCAACTTTAACAACCTGAAAAACCTGAATAAAGGGTTTTAATGACAAACTAGAAACCATGAAGCAGAGTAATTATTCTATCACATCAGTATCCAATTTCATTTTCTTCCTCCATTTTACAACACAGAAAAGTGGCCCTTATTTCATCTGAGTTCAGTTTCTGCAAAAGTGGACTTTGCTTCTAAACATATTTGTTTCTTAATTCTATCATCTCTATCTCTCTTTGTCAACTGTATATTTCCCACTGATAAATAATCTGCTGTATCTCACATCTTCAAAAAAATGCTTATTGCTACATCAGTATCTCCAATCTGTTATCTCCTATTATCTTTGTCATCCCTCTCCAGTCTCCCTACTGCTCACTCTGCTTCATGCACATACCTCTTGCCAAGGCTTCAGCAGGCATCTTTGGTCATCTTTCCAAACCTTTCAGCACCATGCAGTGGTGTTCACTATTCTCTCCATTTTCAAACATTCTCTTGCTTACCATATCATTTTGGATTTACTTTTTTATTATTATTCCTCAGAATCCTTTGAGAACTATGGCTTTTAATAGATCTCTAAATACTGCTTTTTTTCCCATAATATTTTAGAAAATCTATTTATTCCCCATATGTCTGTGTGCCATGAGTGCACTAATGACTTTGAACACTATATACTTTTTGCCACAGATATTTCAAGTATCTTCCTGTGTGAAAATCTATGGAAGCAATCATGGCTTTAACATGTCACAAAGTTATAAAATTTTTATACTCTCTCTGAAATTCCACCTTAGAACATTTTATTTTTTCCATCTGAAAAATAATGTAAGACTATAATGCACCAACGAAAGTATGTATTTTTAAATTTTGAAATATTTTTCTTGTATTTTATTTTGTTTTTTTGTTTTGTTTTGTTTTGTTGACGGTCTGGGGATGGAACCCAGGGGCATTCTACCTCTGAGCTACACCCTCTGCCCTATTTTTTTATTCTTTATTTTGAAACCAGGTCTCACTGAGTTGCAGAGGGCCTCACTAAGTAGCTGAGGCTGTCTGCGAACCGTGATCCTCAGGTCTCAGCCTCCCGAATGCTGGGATTACAAGCGTGCACCACCCCCGGTTGTTGTTGTATTTTAAAGCATTAAAAGCAAGGAGAGAATACAGTATAGGAGGCCAGGCATGGGAGTGAACATGTAGTACTTGGTGTATATTAGTCCTAGTGTTTTGGAGGCAATATTCAGGATTGCAGGTTCAAGATGAACCTCAGAAATTCAGTGAGACTCTCAGAAATCTAGCAGGACTCTGTTTTCAAACAAACAAACAAAAAATGCAAAGCCAAAGCCAGGCATGGTGGCAAACACTTGTAATCCCAGCATTTGGGAGGCTGAGACAGGAGTATCTCAGGTTTGCATCCAGCCTCAGCTCCTTAGTGAGGCCCTTTGCAATTTGGTGAGACCCTGTTTTAAAATAAATAGTAAAAACATTCATAAACATATCAAATTCAATCAGTAAGCAAACATGAAAAAGAGGGAGGGGAGGGGAGGGAAGGGATAGGAATTGGGGAAGGGCTAAACGAGTGATGCGTGCAGGTATGCCTCTACCATATTGTACTCTATTAAGATGTATGACTACAATGCACCAATACAAAATTTAAAAAAGAAAATCATAGAGCTGGAGATGCAGCTCGGAGGTAAAATGTTTCATCCCCAGTACCACACATAATAAAAAATAAATAAATAAAAAGGGCTGTGGATATAGCTCAGAGGTTGAATGTCCATGAGTTCAATCTTCAGTACCATAAAAATAAATTAATAGTGGTGAAAGTATAGCTCAAAGGAAAAATTTTACTGTGGTGCCTAGTATCTGTAGTTTCAAAACTTTTTATATGGAGACAGGAAGATTGCAAGTTCAAAGAAATCCTCAGAAAATAGCAAGACTCTCAGCGACCTAGTGAGACCTTGTTTCAAAACATAAAATGATATAGGGCCAGGGGTGTAGCTGGGCAGTATAATGGCCTCAAGTTTAATCCTCAGTATCACAAAAATTCTTCTGGGTTCAATTTTCAGAAGCACAGACACAGAGACACACGCATAAATACAGTATAGAAAGAAAATTTCAAATGTGTTGTAGACCATGGCAGATTAAGTTTATACATTTAATTCTAATCTATCTTAAGATCAAATATATATTAATTAAAGTTTATATTAAAGATATGACATTAATGAAAGAGAATGAGAGATATCAACATTTCTGGAAGATGAAAAAGAGCATTTTAATAGATTTGGCAAGAAAAAAATATTTCTATATAGACAGAAGGAAAACAGAGTAGGCAACCAGAGATAAATCTGGAATGGAAAGTTCTACAGATCTCCACTGGTTTTAGAGCAATATTAGATCAATACAATGCTTTAATAAAACTGTTTAATGATATATAATATAGCAATATTGTCTCCATCACTCAAAGTAGTTATATATCTAACATGTCCAAGTACTCATAGTATGAAAGAAATTTCTTTTCAAGAAGAACAAGACCAGTCTGTATCTTGTATCTTGGGTATATCTAACTGAGGAGGTTGAAGGTTTTGATATACTGAAATGGATTTATTTTATAAAAATCTAGAATGAATGGACTCTCTCCTCAGCCATCTCTTCAGCAAGAATCACTCAATGATTTCCTCCTACCAGACTGGAAGGGCTTTTCTTAAGAGAAACAGAATATTCTTAGGACAAAACTTACTGGCACTAATATTTTGAAATCTCCAATCAAATATCACCATATCTTCCTGATCATAGGACCATCAGGTTCCTGAGCTAGCAAGATCTGATGATACAATACAAGTTCCAATCAGTGATTTTTGGCCATGCTCAATTAATAATGCATACTAAAGCACTACTAGCATTTGAAAAAAATACAATTTCCAAAATGATTTCAGAAAAAAGTAAGCCTTGCTTTCTTATATAATAAATCCAAATATATTTTAGATTCAGTTAAATTCTCAAGAGGATAGTTCATATCATATTAATCTCATACACGAATGCAGCTAAATTACACTCATGTTCCCAACTCTGAAGAGAAATACAAACTTTGAATAAATAAAGAAAACCTTTAGATTGAGACTTTTATCTGATTCATGATAGCTGAGTAAACTTAGGCAACAATTTAAAGTTATTTTGCTGGCACATTAGCCCAACTTTCAGAAAGCACAGAGCCTAAGGCAGAGAGTTTATATTCTTTTTCTCTCTGTAATGGAGTGCTGTCCCTGCTAACAAGAGTGATGAATGAGGACAGCAGAGCAGGAAAGAAGAAAGAGCCTCAAGGAGGATATATCATCAAGGTGGTTGCCACAAAGCAAAACCAGTTGCCCAGTTTTATGGAATTCTCCCCCAGAGAAAAAGGTCAATCACATCTCAAGACTGTTTATCAAAGATTAGAAGGAGGAAAAGGAAAACTATCCATTTTATACCTTCTATTTGTCAAAAGTTTGCCTCTGCCTTTCTTGATTGTGAATGTACAGGCTCCAGTTAAGGTCCAAAAAGGCTTAAATAAGGAAGCATGGGAACAAGAAAAATTACCCAAGAAATGGGCACGGGGATTAGAACTAAGTGGCACCTGCCTGGACAATCAAATGGAGAGATGTCAAAGTTAAAACAACTTTGTTAATAAAATTGTATGAACATGAGAACCTGAGGTGGCACACAAGCTTTTCCAGATTCTTACCAGCAGAATAGTAATAAGATTATCTGTTTCTGGATCATTGTAAGTAATTTTTCACAAATTAAGGGTAAAATTGCCAAAGCATAGTCTTAAGAAACATACTTAATATTTTCCCTATTGGCCTTTTTATCAATACAATTATTTCAAAATTAGCATAGATAAAATGAGATTGATCATGTTTGATCATCTTTAAGGCTGGGAAATACATAAATGGTTGAGCACACTATCATTATCTCTACTTTGGCAAATATGCTTGAAATTTCTCTAAGAACTTATTTTATTTGGAATATATATATATATATATATATATATATGTGTGTGTGTGTGTGTGTGTGTGTGTGTGTGTGTGTGTGTGTGTATGGGCATGGTGGCTCAAGTCCATAATCTCAGTAGTTGGAAGGCTAAATCAGGAGGATAGCAACTTTGAGGATAGCCTCAGCAATTTAGGGAGCACCTCAGCAACTAAAGTAGACACTCTGTCAATATAAAAAAGTAAGCCGGGTGTGGTGGCACACGCTTGTAATACCAGCATTCGGGAGGCTGAGACCTAGAGGATGGCGGTTCACAGACAGCCTCGGCTACTTAGTGAGGCCCTCTGCAACTCAGTGAGACCTGGTTTCAAAAAAAAAGAATAAAAAATAGGGCAGGGGATGTAGCTTGGAGGTCAAATGCCCCTGGGTTCCACCCCACAGACCCGCAAAAATAAATAAATAAATAAATAAATAAATAAATAAATAAAAATAAATAAATAAATAAATAAAAAAAATTAAAAAGTAGAAAAAAAAGGTCGGGGTGTAGCTTCAAAATAAAGTGCCCCTGGGTTCAATCCCTAGTACCAGCCAACCAATCAACCAACCAACCAAGGAGTTTGAAAAACTGTCAAAACAACATAAACGGAAACAAACTCTGGAATATTAATTTATTGTATAACTTTTCATAAACAATTTTATATTTAAAATATCCTTGAATGAAGATTTTAATTCCAATTTCAATGCTTTACTTTTCTGTAAATATCTAAAATCTCAAATAAGACATTTCTGTCCAATTAATACTCTCTTTCAAAAGCAAATAACATACTAGTATAGTAATTTGTAACTAGTTTTTCCTCTGAATCTTAATATATCAGTATATTCTCATGTACTATTCATTTCAATATTTTTATTCTTCTTTATGACTTTCTTTATGCTATTTTTTTCTCCTAGAATGGCCTTCCCTTGGGCTTCCACATTTCAAAAGGCCATCCATTTTACAAGAAACACTTCATGTTTGCTGTGTTAGGGTGGAACCCCTGGTAATTCTAGTATCTACTGATCTTTTCCTGAGAGATGAAATAGTACTCAAAATTCACAGACTATACAAGATACCTTGGCAGATTTATGTTCTGTCTGGTAATAGTCTATGATTGCTTCATATATGCTAACCTTGCCTCCAGAACTAGTTTTTGAAGATTAATAAGACAGGAGATTGCCTTTTCCTTTCTTTGTAACTTTCATAATAGCAAGTAAAGGCTGGGCCCGTAGTAGGTATTCAAATAAAATATTATCAATGAAATGAAATCAATTAGAATTGAAAAAGATCTGTTTAATCGTCTATCTCGTGAAATGCAGCAACTCGAAACATTAAAGATCAGGCTCTTTCTTGCTAAGTTTTATGTCCAATTTGTTCCACTTCCAAACCCCTGGACAAAAACAAAATCTTTTAATCTGTTTGCAAAATATTTCCTCCTTCCTACCATCTTACTGCTGCTGCTCTGTGATATACTGCCCTTGCCTATTACCCCTTTATAGCTGTTTTGTTAAAGTTCATACCGCAAAGACCTGTAAAAGAAATTTATAGCTCTAGGGATTTCAGCAAATTCTAAATAACCATAACAGGAACATGGAGCATTAATTAAAGACACTAGAGTCTAAGTTATAACAGGAATCCTGACATTTAGGACCCTGGTACCATGTAAATTTAAAATGGTATGACAAACAGAGAGTAATTTGATGGTCAGAAGGTTATAATGGATACCTTAATACCTTTGTCAAGAAAAAGTGCCTGTCCTTGCTCTAACCCCTACCTAGGGGCTTCAGAGGCCTCTTCATAAAACATAGTGATGCCTAAATATTTTTGCAATAACTCATATACGAGCCATTTTTTCTTTAAGTACAGTGGAGATTAAATACCAATCCCCAATATTCATACATGAATTTTCAAATAAAGCAGTTTAATATTTAATACACATTTTCTACAAATTGACTAGTGCTTAGCTTACTGCAGGGCAGTATTTAAAGCCAAAGGACCACAGAACAAAGAACATGTCCTGATACATAAATGTAATTTTCCCCCAGAGACTATGCTGACTGTTGTGTGAAAGCAGAACCTGATATTTCTGATACTCTCTGCCAAAATTAGCAATGCAAAATATTTTGCCTAATTTAAAAAATGCGAGTAAAATTTCAGAAACTCAAATTATTTTGTGTATCTGATACCAACCAGTACCTCTGTTAGATAGTTGTAAGTGGACATCCAACATATTTGTTAAATGGATATACAAAAAAGAACTGCAAATTGATCCTCAGAGCTCAAATGTGTAGCAAAAAGTCTGTGGTCTAAGCTGTGCTGTAATTCCATTAATTCTTCCTTGCCAGGGTAGACTGTTTTCTGTCTTTGCAATTCTATAACATATATATTGAATGTTATTCATTCAAAATATGCCATATTTTTGTCTTATATTACTATATTCATGTGTATGGTTTTATTCCTCATGTAAATTGCAAGAAAGGACTGTAATTTTCACTCTTTCTATCCCATAAAACACTTGGCACTGCATTTGAATATATTAGGCTCTTAATAAATATTTGTTGGCTGATTAATTGATTTTATATGCCTGCTAACTATAAAGTGACATAATTTGTCATTTGTAGACACATAAAGGAATTACAAAAGATCATGTGAATTTTCATATAATCAGATTATGTCCAAAATTAGCACCAGAAAAGCCAAACATCACTGTCTCCTTCAGGCCTTCCTTATACTTTATATCTACTTATTCCTCACTCACAATTCAGGGACTTGCTTCCCTTCTTTCCCTTTTCAGCTTTGTGCTGTTATTTAATATCTCACCGGTTGTGTAATTTCAGCTCCCAAATTGAATAAGACGTTCCCTCCCGTGGAACCCTCACCTTGACAAATAGCCAAATAGTAATTATTATTCCTTTCAGGAGTTGAGCTATGGAATCATGCCTGCAATATCCCAGGCTTGAGTGCCTAGAAATTTATGCTATACTTCCCTGTGTCGGAGTTTCCATCTGTGATCGTATTTCAAGCCCTCTCATTTTTTTTCAATATGATTAAGATAATTCCTTTATGAAGTTGGAAGCTCAAAGAGTCATTGGAAAGAAACTTGATGTTTCATATTTTTGCAAACTTGCTCTCCCTGTTTCGCTTCCTATCAATTTAGACACCCGGGTAGGCAGAATTAATTTTGCAATAGTCTCTAATTTTTTCTAAATGTGTGACCTCCATATTAATAGGAGCCAGAGGACTCATTCATCATATCTGGTCACTGTGAAACTGACATTTACAGGGTGGAATGTTTCTCGCCCAGGACAAATGGGTATCATTTGTAAAACATGCCGCACCCAATCGTGGGCTCCCATGGCTCTGAAACTACATTTTTAAGCAACAATATAAACCATTTCCCAAACTGAAAGGTCTTTTCAAATATTTACTGCCTACCTATGGAATTTTTATTCTGCCGGCTGCTGCCATCAATAATCCTGGTAGCTCCAAGCTAAGTGTTGTTTGTGACCTCCAAGGAAAGTCTGAAAGCTGCAGAATGGGAGAGGTGGGGGCCTTATCCTGTATTCTCTCTTCCTTACTTTTCTAAGGCTCATGACAGAGAAAACAAGAGTTGTAGGAGACTTACTTTTATGTTTATCACGGAAGCATTCAACTCTTGCAAGTGAGCTCAATATTTTTATTTTTTTCATATATAATAGAATATGCTCACTGACTTCCTCCATGAAGCTTTAGATTACCACGGCCTATTGTCAGAATACACCTGACATTTTGTTTTTATTTTTCTAAAACTCAGCTGTGAATTTAGAGCCCCCTACCACTCAGACATCTTGGTGACCTTAGCTCATAATTTTAATTTCGTAGAGAAAGACCAGATGGACTTGTCCCTTGGGATATCTACACATTCTTGAGCTTTGGGGTTCTGATAACATTCACCTGGCTCATGTTCCTCTATTCACATGCTGGTTTGCCCTCTATCAATGAAAGTATAAAACTCAGTTCTTCAACAAGTTTCCATAAAAGTTTACGATCAGGTACTAAGAATTTTGTGAGGCTCCAATAACCTGATTGAAAAGTCTTTTTTTTTTCTTCCCTTCTCCTTTTTTCTTCCAATCTTCTCTTTCATTATTCTCCCATCCTTATAGAAAATAAAAGTATCTTCTTGCCTCTTATAGAGTATTTGTAATTCTCTTTTCAAAATATGGACACTAGCTAGCTCACCTTTATTGTTCTACAGGCCCTCACTTGCTCTAATCAGTATTTTTTTTCCCCCAGTAATAAGGCCCTGTTCTTCTTCAGAAGAATTGATGAGGTGGTAGGGGAGTAGAATTACATTAATCTTATGCCATTCCTAGAGAATTCTTTTTCCCTCAATTACAGTTTAATTGCTCTCCTCCGAACAAACAAATGGCAAGCCTGAGCAGATAGTTTACAGTGATCTGTATCTGTCACTAGTTTAAGCCTACCCTGAGGTCAGAATTTAAACATGCTAATCCAGTACTGGACTTAATAATAAACAAGATAGAGATTATCTCCGTCTGGCAGAGAACTGTAGCACAACTCACAGAAGTTTTGCTACAAACAAATAAATGGTTATTATTGAAAAATTCTGTACTAATGATACCTATATAGCATGGATTAAAATATTTTATACCTGTCAAGTGTTTTGGTTATTAACTGTCACAGATAGGATAACCATTAACTGGAGTATGGTTACATGCAGAAGATTCAAATATCCTGCACCTTAGTAACAGCAATGCAGCTTATGGAATATGATATTCAAGCTTTAGGAATGATTACGCAATTGTTTGAAGTCATGCAGTTATACTGTAATAGAGCTGGCATTACCGGATGTTTTTACATCCCCCAACTTAACAATTTGTGCTCTTTGTGAATGACCTTTGTGATTCACAGCAGAATACATAACAAATAATTTCATAAACAGTGTTAAGGAGCTTGATTTTTTTCCTAAAAAATCTTTCCCTCTTCAACCATCACCCTGGGCAAAAAGAGATCTGTCTATTGACTTCAGAAGCTTCCCTGATGCTCCTCCCAGTTTATAAAAATCTAATCTTTGGCCTGGCATGGTGTTGTACACTTGTAATCCCCGCACTTGGGAAGCAGAGACAGGAGGATCTCACTGGTTCGGAGCCAGCCTCGCTGGCTTAAGAGACCCTGTTTCCAAATTTAAAAAATATAAAATAGGTCTGGTAGTGTAGTCCGGAGGTAAAAGGGATTCCAGGAACCCCAGTACCACACATAAAAAAATCTAATCTTTGGAAAGTCACCATTATAGAACACATCCAATCCTTGTTTTTACTTCTATTTTACTGAGTATTTATACGTTTCTTTTTTTTCTTTTTTTTGGTGGTACTGGGGGTGGAACCCAGAGGCTTTCTACCTCCTGGCTAAACTCCCAGACCTATTTTTATATTTTATTTGGAAACAGGGTCTCACTAAGTTGCTGAGAGCCTCACTAAGTATCTGAGGCTGGCTTCGACCCTGTGGGATCCTCCTGTCTCAGCCTCCCAAGCGTGGGGATTACAAGCGTGCACCACCATGCCCGGTTTATTATACATTTCTAAGTAATAAAGATTCATTTGCCTCTTTGGAGAATATTATACAACTAGAAATGTAGGAAAAGTTTGTTACTTTTGTCATAAATCAAGTGTTGGTGTCCATGCATGGATGGTCCCTCTAGGCTTTCTAATTTTTTTCTTTTTTTTTTTTTTGGCCTCCGTAGTTACCTTTGATCAGTAATCATGCTATTTCAATTTGAAGCTATTTAACAATATTTGTTTTCTGTTAGTGTAAGTCCAACCATCTTGTTTCTTTTACTTAAAGGCATGAACAGTTATCTGAAATTTGCCTTGTAACTTGCATTAAAAAATCAGCCTATCAGAGCCCAGCATGGTGGCTCATGCTTGTAATCCCAGCATTCAGGATGCTAAGACCTGAGGATCTTGGTTTGCAGACAGCTTCAGGTACTTAGTGAGGTTCTCTGGAATTCAGTGGACCCAGTTTCAAAATAAAGAATAAAAAATAGGGCAGGGGGTGTGGCTCAGAGGTCGAATGCCCCTGGGTTCCAACCCCAGACCCACAAAAATAAATAAATAAATAAATAAATAAATAAATAATTATCCTATCAAATACTATCATTGGCTATACCAACAAAAGATTGGGGTATTGTTTGGTATTGCATTTTGTTTGAAAATTAAGGACAAATGACTATTGTTAAATGTTGAATCTCAGGATCCATAAAATAGATTTTGGTTACTCTTGAATTATATTGATTTTCTTTCAATGTTTTTAGCCTTTCCTATAGATTTCTCAGAGATAATTTGCTAGTTTTATTTTTATATATTTACACTTATGCTATTACAAATAGTATAAAGTCTCATTTCCATTGTATCTGTAAATAATAGGTAAAACAAAAATGTATATTGAATATTAAGAAAATTATTTAATTTAACCAAGATTACCAATTTATATATTCTTTTGGATTTTCTGTATCTATACTTGCATCATATGTAAATAAAAATTTTGATCTTAAATTCACTTACTAATCATTTTTATTCATTAATGTGGTTTGCATGCATATATATCATTTTACTTTGCCATCTCAAGGAATCCATGCACTGAGGAAAAGAAGTCGTGACATTAGCTGGTTGTGGTGACTCACTCTTGTAATCCCAGTACTTGAGAACCTGAGACAGGAGAATCTAGATTCAAAAAAACCTCAGCTTCTTAGTGAGGCCACCTGCAACTTAGTGAGACCTTGTTTCAAAATAAAGAAAAAAAAAAGCTGGGCATGGTGGTGCATGCTTATAATGGCAGCATTCAGGAGGCAGAGACCAGAGGATCGCAGTTTCCTGACACCCTCAGCTACTTAGCAAGGCCCTTTGGAACTCAGTGAGACCCTGTTTTAAAGATAAAAAGACTAAAAAAACATAGGGCTGGGGAAGTAGCTCTGAGATAGAATGCCCCTGGGTTCCACCCCCAGTACCGCAAATAAATAAAGAAAGAAATAATAAAAAATGAAACTAGGGCTGTAGCTTAGTGGTAGAATGTCCCTGGGTTTTATTCCCAGGACAAAAAAAAAAAAAAAAAAAAAAAAGAAAAGAAAAGAAAAGAAAAAAGTGATATTAACTACTACTATCATTTTTTAATTCTCAGTTTCAAGGGAATACTTTGGTTTTACATTAGGTATGGTAGTTTTGTGTATGTGTATGTGTGTGTGGGGGGGGGTTGGGAATGGAACCCAGAGATATTTGACCTCCGAGCTACAGGCCCTGTCCAATTTTTTATTCTTTATTTTGAAACAGGGTCTCACTGAGTTGCGGAGGGCCTCACTAAGTAGCTGAGACTGTCCGAGAACCGAGATCCTCAGGTCTCAGCCTCCCAAATGCTGGGATTACAAGCGTGCGCCACCACGCCCAGCTTAGTTTGTTGTTTCATGACATTCTTTATCAAATAAAGGCAGGTCAGATTTTTTTCTAATCTTAATTTGCTGTTGAGGAAAATTTTTAATTGTTTGAATTTTCTAAAACCATCACATATTTTCCTTTAACTTAAAAATATGGCAAATTTTATAGATTGATTTTCTGTTATCTAATTTTATATGCAGAAGATTAATTCAATTTGGTAATGATTTTTGCTCATTTTATATATAGATATTACAGTTTTCAAACATTTTGTTAATTTATATCATTTGAATTAATGAGCAATATTAGCCTGCATTTTTTTCTGTGAATTACTCATAACATTTTGGTGTAAAAATTAGTATATTTTTCTGAAATATATGGTGAAATGTACCTTTTTATTTCATATTCTCTAAAGAATTACAATAATATTGGAATCATTTCTACTCTAAATTTTTAGTAGAAATTAAAAATGTAGCTCCAGAGAACTTTTTTTTTTGGCATTTTTATTTTTTTATTTTGAAACTGGGTCTCACTGAGTTGCAGAGAACCTCACTAAGTAGCTGAGGCTGTCCACGAACCGTGATCCTCTGGTCTCAGCCTCCCTAATGCTGGGATTACAACTGTGTGCCACCATGCCCAGCATATTCGTACATTTTTTTTTCTTTTAACAATTTTTTTATTGAACATAAATAGTATACATTTAAATATTTGGTGCCCTCTCTCCCCCGCCCCCGTTTTCCCTTCCCCCCTCCCACCAATGGTTGTCCAGGTTAACCATGTCTTATTCATAATTTTACACATGTTCAGATATAGACCCTCATTAATCAAGATCGGCCTTCCTCCTCTCCTATCTTTCCATTCAAACTTTGCTAGTATTTCCCCTCCAATATCTGTAGTCCCACTGGTATCCTTTGTGTTTCCTAGTTTGGGCATATGAGAGGAAACATATGTATCTTCTCCTTCTGTGCTTGGCTGATCTCACTTAACATAATGTTCTCCAGGGCTTTCCATCTTCTTGCAAATGATATAATTTTGTTCTTTATGGCTGAATAGAATTCCATTTTGTGTATTTTCCACAGTTTTGCTATCCATTCATCTGTTGATGGTGATCTGGGTTGGTTCCATATTTTGGCTATTACAAATTGTGCTGCTATGAACATAAGTATGCATATGTTGCTGTATTTCTCTGAATTCAACCCCTTTAGAAAGATACCCAGGAGTGGTATAGCTGGATCATATGGTGGATCTGTTCCCACCTTTCTTAGGAATCTCCACACAGATCTCCATAGTGGTTGAACTAGTTTGCATTCCCAACAACAGTGTAAGAGTTCCTCTTTCCCTTTATCCTCGCCAGCATTTGTTGTTGTTTGATTTTTTTATGCTTGCCACTCTGACTGGGGTTAGATGGAATCTCAGTGTAGTTTTGATTTGCATCTCCCTGATGGCCAGTGATGAAGAACATCTTTTCATGTATCTATTGGCCCTTTGTATCTTACTGGCACAATAACAGATATACTGACCAGTGGATTAGAATAGAAGATACAGAAATAAACCCACACATCTTTAGTCAATTAATCTTTGACAAAGGGGCCAAACACATATGCTGGAGAAAAGACAGCCTTTTCAACAAGTGGTGCTGGGAGAACTGGCTAACCATTTGTAAAAAGATGAATCTAAACTCCAATATCTCACCAAACACAGGAATCAACTCAAGATGGATCAAAGACTTAGAAATTAGACCTGAGACTGTGAAGTTAGTAGAGGAGAGCATAGGTTCAACACTACAACATATTGGCACAGGCAGTAACTTTCTCAACAAAACCTCCAAAGCTCAGGAAATTAAAGCAAGAATAAACAAGTGGGATAACATAAAACTAAAAAGTTTCTTCTCATCAAAGGAAACTATCAATAACCTAAAGAGGAAGCCTACAGAATGGGAAAAGATCTTTACCAGCCACCATTCTGATAGGGGGCTAATATCCAGAATATACAAAGAGCTCAAAAGACTCTACACTAGCAAAACAAACAACCCAATCAAGAAATGGGCAAATGAACTAAATAGACACTCCAGAGACCTTTTAAAAATATTTTTTATGATGTTACTTTGAAATACAGATTAGGCCCAGCATGGTGACACATGCTTGTAATCCCCGTGCTTGGGAGGCGGAGACAGGAGGATCACAGATTCAAAGCCAGCCGTGCTGGCTTAGGAGACCCTATTTCCAAATAAAAATATAAAATAAGTCTGGGGATGTATCCCAGTTGTAGAAGGGCTTCCAGGAACCCCAATACCACCAAAATAATTGAATGAATAAATAAATAAATAAGTAAGTAAATAAATAAATTAATTAAATACACATTAGGAGAGAACATCAAAATGGCAACTACAGGATGCAGCACATCTCAATAGCTGGAACAAATAAAGTTCAAATAACAAGAAGTCAGAGTCTTGACATATAAAATGAACAAAGCATTGAAAAATATTCATGAACAATACCTTTGAAACACTTTGAAGACTGTATTTAGAGGAAAATTTGTAGCACTGAGTGCTCACATTAAAAAACAGAAAATCCCCAAATAAATAACCTAATGACACATCTCACAGCCCTTGAAAAACAGAAACAATCTAACTCCAAAGCCAGTAGAAGACAGAAAATTATTAAAATCAGAGTAGAAATCAACAAAGTAGAGAAAAAAATCCAGAAAATCAACAAAATGAAAAGCTGATTTCTCAAAAAAAGACAAGATAGATAAACCACTAGCCAAATTAACCAAAAAAGGGAGAATAAACCCAAATTATGAAGATAAGAGATGAAAAAGGAGATATTATCGCTGACAGTGTAGAAATCCAGAGGATTAAAAGAAACTACTTTGAAAAAATATACCCCAACAAAATGGAAAATCTAGAAAAAATTTACAACTTTCTATATAAATACAACCTGAATAAACTGACTTAAAAAGACATAGAAAATTTAAACCAACCAATAGCAAAGAGATAGAAACAATAATAAAAAGCCTACCATCAAAGAAAAGCCCAAGACCAAAATGATTCCCAAGTGAATTTTATGAAATCTTTATAAAAGAGATAACCCCAATACTACTCAATTTATTTCATGAAATAGAAAAAAGGGACTCTCCCAAATACATGCTATGAAGCCAATATCATATTAACACCAAAACCAAAAAAAGACAGATCAAAGAAGGAAAACTACAGGCCTATATCTTTGATTAACTTGGAAGCAAAACTATTAAATAAAATGTTAGCAACATGCATTCAAAATCACATCAAAAAAATGTATACACCATGACCAGGTAGATTTCATCCCAGGGATGCAAGGCTGGTTCAACATATAAAAATCAATATACATAATTTATCACATAAACAGAATCAAAGACAAAACTTAGATGATCATTTTCAATAAATTCTGAAAAAGCAATTGGCAAAATCCAACATCCATTTATGCTAAAAGTACTGCAGAGAATCAGAATAGAAAGAACATATCTTAACATCATAAAGGAAATCTACAATAGAGCCACAGCCATTATATTAAATGGGGAAAAACTTTGAGAATTTCCCTAAAAAGAGGCACAAGATATAAATATCTATTATTACCACTTTTTTTTCAGTGTAGTACTTGAGACTCTAGCTAGAGCAATAAGGCAAGAAAAGAAAATGAAAAATGTACAAATATGAAATAAAACTCAAACTTTCATTATTTGCAGATGGCACAGTATTAGAAGACCCAATAAACTCAAAAAATTCAATAAAGTTTCTGAATACAAAATTAATCTCAAAAAATTAAATTTTTACTGTATACCAACCATAAATCCAATAAGAAAGAAATCCAGAAACCACTTCCACTCCGGATATTCCACACACAAAATAAAAACTTTTTTTTTATTAGGAATAAACTTTACCAAGGAGGTAAAAGACCTCTAAAAAATTATAAAACATTGAAAAAAGAAATCAAAGAGAACTTTAGAAGATGGAAAGATCTTCCATGTTTATGAATAGGCAGAATAAATATTATAAAAATGGCCATATTTCCAAAAGTTATCTACAGATTTATGTAATACCATTAAATTATCAAAGTAATTCCTTACAGACATAGAAAAATTAGCCCTCAAATTCATTTCAAACAACAAAAACCCAGAATAGCCAAAGTAGTTCTCAGCAACAAAAAACATGCAGGAGGAATCACAATACCTGACCTTAAACTATACTACAAAGCCTTAGTAATAAAACAAAAAGCATGGCACAGGCACAAAAAGAGATGCATAGACCATTAGAGCACAATACAAAACTCAGAAACAAATCTGCACACTTTAAACCAATTGATTTTTAACAAAGGGGCCAAAACATACACTGGAAAAAAGATAGCCTTGCCCTAAAGGCACAAGAGACTAAAAGGCAAATCAACACATGAGATTGCATTAAAATGAAGAGATTCTATACAGCAAAACTAACTGTCAAGAACCTCAATGGAGAGCCAACAGAATGGGAGATTTTTGCCCACTACTCCTGCAACAGAGGACTAATATTTAGACTATACAGAGAATTTAAGAAATCCAGCACTAAGTAAACTAATAACACAGTCAAAATACGGGTAAGCATATTAAATACACACTAAACAGAAAAAGTAATTCAAATGGCTATTACATGTATAAAAATACTCAACATCCTTAGCAATCAGAGAGATATAAATCAAAACTACCCTGAGATTTTACCTAATTTCAACTAGAATGGCAATCATTCAAAATAAAAACAAAACATGTTGGCAAGGAGATGGAGAAGTAGGAACTCTACTACACTGTTGGGACTGAAAATTAGTGTAACCACTTTAGAAAACAGTATGGAGAATCCTCAGAAGAATGAGAACAAATCTACCATTTGATCCAGCAATACCACTTCTGGATATCTTCACAAAAGAAAGGAAATAAAAAAACCAAACTAATGTATGTGTATCTGTGTTCATAGCTACACAATTCACAATTGCCAAACTATGAAATCAGCCAAGATATCCATCAACAGATGAATGGATTACAAAACTATGAAAAATGTACAAAATGGGATTTACTCAGCCATAAAGAAAAAATACAATTACATCACTTACAGGGAAATGGATGGAACTGCGGAACATTATGATAGATGAGTTTTTAGTTTCAAAAATATGAAATTAGGTGCTCTCTCTAATATGTGGAAGCTAGGGAGAAAATTGGTTATGGGAGGAACTCTAGACAGAGAAGGATATAATACAGATGGGCAAATAAGGTGACCTAACTGAGGTAATGGGAGAGGGCAAGAGGGAAATTCTCTAATGTGCATGATGTTCTTTAACAAAATATCAAAGCCAATCACTAAGCCAAACATGGGAAGGAAGGAGAGGGAAGAAATGAGGTGGGAATTGGATAAGGGCTAATTGGGTGATATATGCATGTATGTCTCCACTATCTTGTACTCCGTTAAGATGTATGACTGTAATGCACCAATAAAAAATTAAAATAATAATATAAAGTCACAGTACACAAATTAATGCCTGCACTGCTAATGGTGACTTTGCTAACCTATCCATTCTATAGCCAGTTTCTTTGAAACATGTGTGTGACCATCGGAAACCTTTGAAATTAAGACAATACAAAGACATGGAGTCATAAGCTCTACCTTACCAGGCTTTTACTAACCACCTTAGCTCCATTTCTAAACAGTAGACTCATCAGTACAAAATTTGAATAGCACTGTTCAGATTCAGCAAACCTTATGCTCTACCTGCTCCTTTCTTTTCTATTTATACTTAATGGGTCTTGCTGTGTGTGTGTGTGTGTGTGTGTGTGTGTGTGTGTGTGAATAGAAATTCAACCCAGGAGAATTCTGCCTCTGAAATATAAATCCCATGATTTCTGAGAGTCTCAATAAGTTGCTAAAGCTGACCTTGAACTTAACCTTTGATCCTCCTATTTTAGCCTACGAGGTACAGAGATTGCAGTCATGCACCCCCACACTCAGCCCAGATCTTACACTTTGAAGTCCATAGTTGTAATATTTTATTTATATCTCCATATTTGGCTTTTTTGTACTTGACACTGATCCTTAATATTTTTCTAGAATTAGAATTTTGTATTTTTCTAATTGTCTTTGACTCAGTTTATAACTTTGCAATTTTTGTTATCTCTAAATGAGATAATTAACATATTTTGATTTAGAGCTCTTGAAAAACATGCCTCTAAGAATAATCTTGGATCCTGTTTTTCAAGAAGAGAATGCTATCAACTGACATTCTCTATAAAGTATAAACTCCCATAGGCAAGAACCATATATTTTTTGTTTGTAATGGTATTTCTAGAAGACATTAGTGGTATATGTGAGTAATTTAGGCATTTTAACCTTTGCATGCTTCTGGATACGTTTATTTTACTTGATAAATAAGAGTCCAATAGATTTTATGATCCACAAAGGCAAATAGAATGTGATACCTTGTTCATTATTTAATATCCATATACTAACCAGCACCAGTCTCAAGATAAATACAACTATGTGCTTTTTGAAGAAATAAATTCGTGGAGATTCATGGTTTCCATTGATGAATACCTTTATAGGAATGACTGTCTATATGACTAGCAAAAAGCAAGGACCAATATTTATTCCTTAGAGAATGTATGTTAACGTACTAAATCTGAACATGTATGCACTCTTTAACATCTATGGGAATAAAATGATTCTGAGGGCTTGTTGTAACTTAAAATATTTTAAGTTTATCAGTTTAAATTTTTTAAAATTCTAACTCTATGTGGTTGTTGGAGGAAGAATGTTTCTTTTAAAACATTGCCTATATTAGCTAGTGTCCACTTAAATACTAAGGATTCTAAAATTTAGTAGCTTAAACTAACAATATTCTAGTGAGCTAACTATTCTATCTTTTGGAAATTTCGCTCATTTTTAGCTAGTTGGATCTTGTTGTGTCATTTGTCTGTGCTCAGTTTCCAGTTTGATAAGACACTGGTTGGTCTAAGAAAAATCTTACCTGTGACCTCTCAAACCTGCTACCTAAGGTCACCTTAAATGAGATTGATTCAGGACAATAAAAGAAACAACTTTTCAAGAGAAAATGGAGAAGCTTGCAAAGACTCTCAAAGGGCAGCTTCAAAATGACAGCATATTTCTCTGGCACTTCTATGGTCAAAGCAACTCACAAGAACAGTCTGTATTTCAAGACTGGAGAAATTGACACTGTTATTTAATAGAAATACCTTCAAATTACTGAGCACATTTATCTGATATCTATTTTATGTAGCTGGTTGATATTAACATTTATATCTACTCAAAAAGGTTGAGAGTCAATTTTGCAAATGCTGTTTTTATAGCTTTCTCCTTACATATTTATTTATTTATTTATTTATTTATTTATTGGTACTGGAAATTAATCCTGGGCCCTTCTACATCTGACCTGACCTACATTTCTAGTCCCTTTTACTTTTTTTTGGAAACAGTGCCTCAGTAGGTTTCTTAGAGTCTCATTAAATTACAGAGTCTCTCCTCAAACCTGGGATCCTCTTGCCTCAGTCTCCCAAGTCTTGGGATTATCAACCTGTGCCACCATACTAGGCTTCTGACTGTTTCTATAGTACTGACTCTAAAAGAGAGGTTTACTCATCATACTTGCTGATATTCAAATGAGTCTAGGCAACTTGAGCCATGTTTTTGTCATGGACTTGTTGATGTTGATTGATCAGAAGTCTCTCATATGAATAACAGAACCAGAATAATTTTTTAGAGAAATTATTATTACTATTAGAGAAACAGGACAGCTGTTCTTTAAGGGGCTGGGAAGGAGAGAGATATCTATCCTAGCTCTTCTTCTAACAGTGTCTTTTTAATACTGAGTATTTTAACCAAGACATTGTAAAAAAAAATCATTAATCATAGAAAACAGCAAAGCAGTCATTGTATGAGTCAGGAAAAAACATCAAGGTAGTAATGGATGAATCAGAGAATGAAAGGGTTAAACAAAGAAGTTATCAGGGTCTTTGCTTATCAGTCTCATTTGGTCCTGGAGATTTGTCTGTGTGCAGAATTCTCCACTTACGTGGGCAGTTTGTGCTTCTCCCAAATAAGACCAAGGTGACCTCAAAATTGATAACTAACAAGAGTTCCAACAAATTTCATACTCAATTAAAGTTATTGTTAATCTGGATTGTCAATATGACTAGAATATGAAAGATTTAAGATTATGTAACCTTAGGTTTATTGATGAATGATTGTCTTACGTGAGGGCAGATTGAAGGGGAAAATCCTGCCCTAAATTTTCTGATAATTGCAGGACCTAGATAAAAAGGAGAAAGCTGTGTGAATGATGTGTGCTTTATTTTTTTTAATTTCTTATTGGTGCATTGTAGTCATACATATTAATAAGGTATGATATGTTAGAGGCATACATGCACACATCACTCATTTATTTGTGTATTTCTTTATGTTAAATGTCCATATGCTCTTGCCTTGGATAGCAACCTTCAGCTCTTAAAACTGGACTTACACCGTGTTTCTCTGAAGATTTTCCTGACCTTTTCATCTTGGACTGGGACTGCATCTTTGATGACTCCTACTATAAAACTCTAGCTCTTCAATAGCTCTAGACCAGCTGCTGGTTCTTCTGTTTTTTCCTCATGCAGGTGGCCACTTGGGACTACACTGCTTTGCGATATAAGCTGATTTAATAAATATTCTTTTACCATATAGATCATAGATATCGTTTGAGTTATGTCACTCTGGTGAACCCTAACTAATACATTTAATTAAATGTTTGGGGAATATAATCATAGAGGTCTATATTTTTAGTACCACTGGCAAATGAAAACAACAGTGTTATAGTTAGTTCAAGTTTTCTCTTCAGTATCAGCAACCATTCCTTGAAGAATCGGCAGTAAAATCCAAAGATCTAGTCTTCTTGTTTAAAGTTTCTCAATTCCTTGAGAATGCATAAAAATCAAATATCTTTATTCACATCAGAATTTTTAAATTCAACTCCAAATAATTCTTACACCTTATCTTTGATTGTGTATCATTAATGTGACATATTATATAAGAATTCCAAAGTATGTTATCTAGATGTAATCTGCCTTTCATGCACATTGATTTCGCAATTTTCAATTTTTACTGTGGATCTATATATAAACTGCATTTTTAGAAAATTTACCATGATCCACAAAATTTAATAGACCTATGATATTACCTATGATATGACATTTTGTATTTATAATTTATGTGACATCTCTTAAATATAAAAAAATAAAATATTATAATTTAGGTAACTTTGGACCATTGACAATATTGTCAGTGTCTGATAGAGCTTTGCTCCAGGTTTCATTCTTTGTCCTTCAAGTAAAATTGCCCTTTTATTCATTTTTGCTCTACCCATGACTGGCAGCTGATTCTGAAGTGTCAGACCATTATTTGTTTTTTTGGATGTTACCATTTATTGCAAGGAAGATAAAATCAATGTGACATTTCCAGAACAATGATAGATGACAATAGTGAGTAGTCTCTAAATGCGAAAGACTAATTTTTAAAAATGTCACAAGTGTACTATTTCAGACTTTGTCAAATATAAAGAAGTAAAACTTATGGACATAAATAATATTTCACTAGGTTACTTGCAGATACAGATATGGTATTTAACATTATTTAGGTCTATTTATATACAGACTTACTACTAGCTGGAATAAATGTATCTATAGTATAAAAGTCTACTGATTTAAGACATTCAAAAATTATAGATGCTTGAATGGATGTGTGCATATACACAATCTAACTATGTAAATGAGGATTTTTAACCTGTAATCATCACAATGAAATGTTTCCTCATTCTTATTTGTTCCTTTATATATGACCCTGGTAAGGTAGGTACCTTTTCTTTGTTTCACCATCCTCATCTTTCAAACAAAAATACTGCTAGAAGTTAATTCATAATTTAAGTAAAAATGATAGACAAAATTCTCAGAACAGTACTAGGCACACAGTGAATTACAATGTTAGCTGACATTATAATCATTAATATGAATGTTATTTTAAATGATATAACATTGTCAGTGATAAATTTTTTATACTAGCAGAAATTCTTACATTAAAATTTGTTATTGCTGTTTTTCATAATAAGTACTCTTTATATTTATTTCATCCAGTATCTAATATATATACTTCACCTTGTTTTTCAGTAACTCTAAAATAAAACTCCGTTCTACAAACTCCAGAATAAATGGTCAAGACCAAAAAGGTAGAAGGCCAGAAAGAAATTTCAGAGCTTCAGTTGATAATTATATTTTAGAATCAAATATCTGTGATCTGTGGATTAGAGGAACTAAGAGTACTTCACAATCGGAGATTTTCTATGTAAATAGCTGCCACACTTTAGAAACCTAAAGGCTCAGAAGAAGCTTAGAATAAAATTGCATTATACAGGAATTTCTGCTGTCTTACAGACTTAACTTCAGAGGGGAAAAGAAAAAAAAGAAGACGAATCGAAGAGCAAGGGGAGAATCCCTTGCTGATTCCTGTATGAGCAGGTGGTGGGCATCCTGTTGACACTCAGTTACCACTTTATCAAGATTTTTCCAGCTGTGTGAAACTTGAGGCTTTCCCAAATGATGAGGCTTTCCTTTGCCTTAATTCCCCAAGTGTATAGAATTAATATTGCTTTCTTGCATTGTAATCCAAATGGAAGAATTTCACATAGTAAACCTATAGTTTTACATAAGATCTAGGTATGTGCCAATATTTGAAATTGGTTGATCTGTAAAATGTTTTTATTGAAAAACCTGAATTCAAATTCCAAGCCTATATATATATATATATATATATATATATATATATAGAGAGAGAGAGAGAGAGAGAGAGAGAGAGAGAGAGAAAGACAGAGAGAGAGAGAGAAAGAGAGAAATAAAATTTTGTTATTGGATCATGGCATGTTAGCACATGTCTGTAATTCTAGTACTTTTTAGAGACTACAACAGGAGTATTTACAGGTTTGAAGAAAGGCTTAGCAATTTAGAGAGGCCCTCAGCAATTTAGCAAAACCCTGTTTTAGAATAAAAAAGTAAAATAGGGCCAGGCAGTAAAATAGGGCCAGGTGTGGTGGTGCATGCTTGTAATCCCCGCGCTTGGGAGGCAGAGACAGGAGGATCGTGCAGGTTCGAAGCCAGCCACGCTGGCTTAAGAGACCCTGTTTCTAAAAATAAAAAAATAGGTCTGGGAGTGTAGCCCAGAGGAAGAAGGGCTTCCAGGAACCCCAGTACCACCAAAAAAAAAAAAACGTAAAATAGGTCTGGGGAAGTGTTTCTCAAAGGTAGAGCACACCCTCCCCATTTGGGGGATTCAATCTCCAATAACATACACATACACACCTGCACATGTAAACTCACTCTCTCTCTCTCTCTCTCTCTCTCTCTCTCTCTCTCTCTCTTATTGGACCTTGAATTTCAGATATTTTCTTAACAAAATGGCTTTTCATCACTGTTCATCATGATTCCAAAGGGCATGGCTGAATAAAATCATTAGGTAATGCTTTATTTTATAAGATGGTACACTTCTATGGTCACCATATATGCCAAACTTCCTCCCAGAAGTACAATTTAAAAGATTTTGGGGGGTTATCTTTTATTTTATTAGTATGGGTCATGTGTAAGTATGTACACAACTTTTTCAGAGTCTCCATTTTTCCCCTGCATTATTGAGAAAACAGAGCATGCCTACAGACCATGCTCCAGGGCAATGACTTACTGCCATGATATAAAGCATTCATAATTGTTTCCTTGAGAGTTTCAGGACCCTAGCTCCCAAGGTCATCTATTATCTGCACTTTTCCATCTGACCATTTATCTAGTGCATTGAGATTGTCACTTAAAAGAACTGACCTTGCATTTTGATGCTACAAGTGCATATGAAAAAGTAGAGACTTTTTCTTTAAGGATTAGGAAACCACAGTGGTAGAAATGTAGAAAAACAGAAATGATTATTTCTAAAGAAATACTTGTTTATTCACCTATAAGTTTCTATGGTTTAAGTTTTAAAATAAACTGACAAGGTGTGACAGATGCAAAACTGCTGGGAACTTTTATTACTAAGTAAAGATGAATCATTTTTCTTTTTGTCCCAGGAAAATATTCTCCCCATAAGGGAAAAAAATGAGCTCATTTTAACCTAAAAAAAATCAATGGGCACAAAAACAACAAAAAATAAAAAAGTAAGAAAAATTCAATGGGCCATATTTCATATAGGAAAATGATGTTGCTGATATATTGTCAATATGACATGCTTTTTGAACTTCTTTCTTTGGGAAAGAAAGTTTTCACTAAATTGCCTGCAGTTACTCTTGGCTTTCTTTTTTTAAAATAGTCATTCTTAGGTTGATAACATATTTTCTTTATGCAAATTAAATCATTTAGCTTCATTAACTCTACTTGCCATTCTGTTGATTCTCTAAGGCTCTACCATCTCTGTTCTGTTTCAAGGATGAAACTTTGCTGAAACTTGTAGAGTCACACTACCATTTAATATGAGGCTTACCTTAATTATCTTATTTTGTTTACTAATTAATAGTATGTTAATTCAAAACAAATATGGAAATTATCTCTACTTTATGAATTTTCCTTGGATATTCAAAACAACCATAGGAAGGCAAGATAGTAGAAGCCTAAAAATGTATCCAGGAGAGCTGCATGCCTTTTTTTTTTTTCCCCTGAGCCAGTGTCCAGAACAGCTAAATGGTCTTCTGCCAGGTCAGTTTAGAGTGAAAGCAGCTGTGAACTGGAAAGTCTCATTTTGTAGCTGAGGACCTGTAATGGAGAGGGTAGAATGATAGGCTTATTATTTGCCTTGCAGCTCCATTCTAATTCCCATTTGACCTAATTAGAATATGCTCTAGAATAGAATGAGTTTGAGTTGTGGGAAACTTGACAAGAAAAACTTTTCTATGGATAAATATTTCAGTGTCTGGCTCCTTCCATTCTTCAACCCTTCTATCATCTTGAAATTTGCAGCATACTATCTAAAGATGCTTATATTAGACCATCTTTTTCTATAGTGTGTTTACTTCAAATCAAAACATTTACCAAGTCTGAATATTTCTTTACTTCAATTTTGTTGACTAAGATCCTTATCAGTAGGGAACAGATCCATTTTATTTGCAATGGTACATCTATTTCTAATTTAACACCTGATGTACTAGAGTATCACAATAAAAACATAGTGAATAAATTACTAAAGGCATAGCTTAAATTTTACTGATACATTGGTGCTTTTCTGTCTTGTCACGGTCCTTCTATAATTTTTGGTAAATTCATGCTGTGTTTCTGTATTACATCTTTTCATATGGCTCTAGTCAGCTGACTAGTTAGGCCTTTGGTTTATTAGAATTCAGTCTGTTTCTCTCAAAGGGATCAACGTAGATATCATGTAAAACCTCAGGTGGATATAAGAAAGGACTAACTATATCATGTTTACTATTTGCCTAACTGGATCTGGTAAGAAAATCAACTCACATTTATAATTTTATTTTTTTTTCATTGTTACTGATAGGAGCCCCCAATTTTTTACAGACTTTTTTTTAACATTACTAGTATTTTTCTGGTCCTAATGGCATAGGGTGGTGTGTATCAGAATTTACTGGGAAGATGTGTTATACACACTGCATATCAAAAACCAGATCCTCTTTCATATTTTCAAGAGAGTTAGCTGGTTTCATATAGTTTGAATGAGAATCCAAAATGGTTTTCATAAGTACTACCAGATAGATTACATGTCATTATAAAAAACCATATATTTTTGTTCTCATTTTAAGTTATATTCAGAAATATTTTCTAGTCTATTTCCTTTTTGTTTGTTTGTTGTATGTGCAGGAGAGTTTTGGGGATTAAATGCAAAGACATTCTACCTCTGAGCAACACCCCCAGCCTTTTTTATTTCCTGTTTTAAACAGGATATTTCTAGATTAATGAAGTTCTCCATAGGTTGCTATGGCTGTCCTCAAATCTGCAATCCTTCTGTCTCAGCTTCACAAGTACTAGGATCATAGATGTGCACCACCTCCAGTCTTTTAAATTCTATTTGGGAGGATGTCTTTTTTAATTATCAACTGGAATATAAGGATTTGTTTCTTTTATTTCAAAATTTTTCACTTATTTATTTGTTGTGGTACCGAGGATTGAACCCAGGGGCATTCTACATCTGAGATACACCAGTGGCCCTTTTGTTTTAAACAGAGACATGCCTACATTCCTAAAGTGCTCTCTAAACTACTAATACTGATCATGAACCTGTCAGCCTCCTTTTTTAACCTCCTAAGTACTGGGATAACAGGTCTCTGCTACCATGCCTGGGTAGTTACATACATTTCTTTTCAGCTTTTTGTGGTTGGCATTTTATACTTTTATTTTTGTCTGTGTTGATACTTCCCTTTTCTGTTCAAATATTTTTATGTTGTTAATGATTTTCTTTTTTGAAATGATATCGGAACATACATACACATATTTATAATTTTTCTACTATCTTATACAGGTGTTTTTTAAAAATGCAAGTGTACATAAAACTAAATATTTTAATATTGCTTTGATATAAGAAATCAAATAATTAATATAAATTATATATTGTTTCAAATAGTGTTATTTTTACTTCCTAATGTTTATTTTCTATGATTTAATTTTATTTTTTTATTTTATTTTATTGCCATACTGGGATGGAACCCAGGGGCATTCTACCTCTGAGCTACACCTCAGCCCTATTTTTATTCTTTATTTTGAAACAGGTTCTCACTGAGTTGCAAAGGGCGTCACTAAGTAGCTGATACTGGCCAAGAACCCCAGTCCTCCTTTCTGAGAATGCTGGGATTAAAGTGTGTGCCTCAACACTGGATTTTTTTTTTTAATTTTTACTTTTTGTATTGTGGGGAGTGGAACCTAAGGCCTTGGACATGTTAGGCAATAGCTCTAACACTGCCCTACCTTTGTTTTTACAATATTTATTTTTATTGAACTGAACAAAGCATAATAATATAAGATTTCCTTTATGGTTTAGCTCTACTTTTATGTAAATTTTGTTTCTATGCTAAGAAATATAGATATTCTATTGCCTTGTTTCAATTTCTACCATATTCTACTTCAGATCTACTTATGTTAGCTTATAATTTTTCTTTTATATATTTTAAAATTTCATAATATTTTAAGTATTTCCTCTTAATATGTTATATATAAAAACTATTTTATTAGGTAATAATTATCTTAAATTTAATGTAACTATAAATTCAAGTTTAATAAATATGACCTATTCATTTTTACTCTTTTGTTAGTACTTCTCACATACATTTTATTTTGATTTTTAGTAATAGTATCATCCTGGGCTTATTTTTTTAAATAAGCTTTATGTACTTTAATTTTCTTCTATTCTCTTTGTTTCATTTTAAAAATAATACTTATTATCAATTTTCTTCTCATTATAAAGTGACACATGATAATCACTCATGCTGATTTAATCTGAAAAGAATTTTATATAGCTGCTTATTTGTCTTTGTGTTTAATTTGTATTGATGATATAACAAACTACCACAAATTTAGTGGTTTAAAACAAAGAAAATTTATTTTTCACAGTTCTAAAGCTCAAAAATTCAGGATGCTTACCTGGGTGGTCTATTTAAATGTTGATAAGGTCATTTTCAAGAGGTTTGCTGGCCCCTGCTAATTTTAAGAGGGTCTGCTGAAGAACTCACTTCCAGGCTAATTCAGGTTGTCAGAAATCAGTCCCACAATGTGGTATGACTGGGGTCCTTGTTTCATTGAGGGTTAACAACTAGGGATCATTCTCAGCCTTTAGAGGTTGCCTGCTTTGCATGGGTCATGGACTCCTTCATCATCAAAGCCAGCAATTGGGGCTAAATCTCACAGTCGAATGCTTCTGATCTCTACTTCTGCTTCATCTTACTGCTTCTAGCTAAAGTTCCAAGCTTTCAAGGGTTTGTATGATTGGCTTAAGATCACAGTTTTGCAAAGTCCTTTCTATATGTAAATAATCATATTTAGAGACTTCAGTGATTAGGGTGTAATATATCTTTCCAGGAACCATTCCGTCAACCCCAGTCCTTAACATTAAAACCACATAGTTTCAGCTGGGTGCACTGATGTATCCAGTACTTGGGGGCTGATACTGCATGATCTCAGGTCTGATGTCAGTCTCAGTAATTCAGAAAGATCTTGTTTCAAAATATAAAGTAAACGCTGGGTGTGGTAGTATAGGCTTGTAATCCTAGTACTTGGGAGGCCTAGACAGGAGGATTGCAGGTTTGCAGTAAGCCTCAGCTACTTAGGCCCTCTGCAATGAAGTGACACCCTGTTTCAAAATAAATAATAAAAAAAATAGGGCTGGGGTTGTATATCGGAGGTAGAATACCCTTGGGTTTAATTTGCAGTATTACAAAAAACCTTATCTACATATTAGTTTATATTATTATTATTAATTTAACTTATTACATAATATTTAATATATTATATATTAAAAAGGACTGAGATGTATCTTAGATCCTTAGAGTCAATCCCCAGTACCACATACACGCATACAACTGTATAGTCTGACTAAAAACTTATTACTGTGTTATTCTAATGTCAGGCCTCAATGTGTTCCATAATCTAATATTTTAGTGAGTTAACTAATTAGAAACACCACAAAATGTAGAAATCAGGACCAATTGTGACTACTCCTATAAGCAATGTCCCAATTACATTAAAAAGTATCATTTTCAAAGTAAAATCAATATTTTCATAACACAAAATATCAAAAGATCCAGGTCAATATTGTTGTTATTATCCACACAAAAGAAAAACTTAGTTTACCTGGTAGAAAAGATTGGACAAAATAAGAAAAAAATAATGGAAAGAGAATTGTTTTATACTTTCAGCTTTTCAGTTCTTGTCAAAAGTTGGGATAAACTTAAAAATCAAATAGGGCACAACTCCCATCAAAAGGTTATATTTTCTATTTCAGTTGTGATGGAGACATTTTATAGAATTGTCTTACAAATTGTTGTTATATTGAGATATTGTTTTACTGCATGAAAAATAACGTACATCTTTATTTGTATAAAAGAAGGTTTTTAGTCACATAGGGTATTCAAGTGCAACACTATTTGTTCTGAAAATATTCATTTGCATAAATTCTTCACTACCTGTATATATCATCCTGTGATGTAATTGTACTAAATACAGTTTCAAATGTTATATAGTTTAAGCAATTTATTATTATTATTATTATTATTATTATTAATTATTATTTGCAGTACCAGGAATTGAACCAAGGGGTATTCTACCTCCAAGCTCTACCCCCAGACTTATTTTTTATTCTTTATTTTGAAACAGTTTCTCACTAATTTGCAGAATGCCTCTGGATTTTAGACCTTTCTTGTATTGTATTGACTAAGTCCCATCTATTTTTTTTGTGATTTTTATACTATTAAGATGTTATGGAGAGAAGACAGCCATTTCAACAAATGGTGCCAAAATATGGAACCAACCCAGGTCCCCATCAACAGATGAATGGATTGCAAAATTATGAGAAATATACACAATGGAATTCTATTCAGCTATAAAGAAGAACAAAATCATATCATTTGCAAGAAGATGGAAATTTCTGGAGAGCATTATGTTAAGTGAGATCAGCCAAGCACAGAAAGAGAAGGGACATGTGTTTCCTCTAATATGACCAAACTAGGGTGCATTGCGGATACCAGAGTAACTCCACTCCAGAAAATGAAAGGGAAATATCAGCAAAGTTTGAATGGAAAGATAGGAGAGGAAGAAGGCTGAACTTGATTAATGAGATTCTACATTCGAATATTTGTAAAAGTATGAATATAGCATGGTTACTCTGGACAATCACTGTTGGAAGAGAGAAGGAGGGAAAATGGGGTGGGGGGCAGAGGGCACCAATTACAGTTTAAATGTATACCATTTATTTTCAATAAGAAATATGTATTTAAAAAGATGTTATACCTCTTTAACTTTACTAAATCTCATTTGCCATGAATGATCAGAGACTTCTCTATTTTAGGTTTAATCCCAAAAGAGTAACTGCCAGTGAATCTAAGATATAATTTTTAAAAATATTTAGAATTCAACTGTGTATAGTAGTACATTTCTGAAATACTTTTACTTGGGAGATTGAGGCTGGAGGATAGCAGATTCAGTATCAACCTCAGGAATTTAGATAGACTTTCAGCAATTTAAGAGAAATTCCATTTTAAAAACAAAAATAAAAGGCCTGTGGGTGTAGCTCAAAGGTAGATTACACCTATGTTAAATTCCTTGTACTATACTCACCAAAAATATTAGAATACTATAATGCTATTATTGAGTGGAAGAATAAAGAATATTTTTATGTAGATGAAGACATATAAAACATGTGTCTTTTCATATCTAAATAAAAAACTATTTTTGAGATTATTAAAATCTTTTTTGTGGTCAAAATCTAGTTCTTTTCAATCACATTTGACTCTGAAACATCAATTTCCTTATTTTAATCATACAATATATTTCTTTGGGATACTAAGCATGATAATAAAGTATTTCTTTATAAAGATAATTTTCTTTTATTTCCAGAATTTCTTTTTTAAGTTACTGACACATATTCTGATAGTTTTGACATTGTCTTTTATTTCATCATCTGAGAGTGGACAGTATGTTTCCAGAGAGCAATCAAGAGGCATAAATTGCTTAAACAGTTAGTTGAATGATAAGATTAAGTATTAAGATCTTTCAATCAGGCTTCTAAAAATAATAAACAAGTTTTCTCATGTAAAAGGCAATAACAACCATAACAACTGCTGTTTAGCTAATAACAAATGAAAGAAAATTGATTACAAGGCACATGATTTCAATGATATTAAAATGTGGAAATAAGTACATCTTAGCATTGCTAAAGTTCTAAGTATTTTTTTTTCTTGAAAATCATTTTCTCAAAAACATCAAATAAACTTTCATATTGTTTTATGTATCTTTAATTTGTAAACCTTCTATTCATCTTTTCCTTTTAGTTTATTTGAAATTGAATTTTATATCCTTTTATCCTAAATGAAAGGGTCTATATTTACTGGTTACTTTAAAAAACCCAATTTGTGATTTTTTTAAAAAAAATTGTGTATAATTCTTGGAATTGAATCCAGGGAAAATCTACCTGTGAGCTCTGCTCCCAAGTCTATTTTATTTATTTCAATTTTTTTAATTTTTAATGTATTTTTATTGGTGTACTGTAGTCAAACATCTCAATGGCATACAAGATTTGTGAGGATATACAAGCACACATCATCCAATTAGCCTTTATTAAATCCCCATCTCATTCCCTCCCTCTCCTTCAGTCCCCTGATTGATTTAGTGATTGACTTTGATATATTTGTTTAAGTACATCATGTGCTTTAAAGAGATTCCATCTTCCCCCATCCCATCTCCTCTGATAGGTCGACTTAATTGCTCCTCCAGAGGGCCCTTTTTTCAAATAGATTTCCTCCTATTACCCATTTCTTCCTAGTTTTTATATATTAGAGAAAGCATCTGATTTCTTATTTTCGGTGATATTTCTCTGTGAATGCTGCATTACAGGCTCTGATCCCACTCTTGAAGGCCCTGGCACTGGCCTCACCACTCAGCAGGCTCCATCTGAACCAAGCCTCGCTAGCCCCAGCACCGGCCTCACCACCCTGCCGACACTGATCCTGGCCTCACTGGCCCCAACACCAGCCTTGCCTCATGGAGAGGCTTTGATCCCAGCCTTGGAGGCCCCAGCACCTGCCATGCCTTAAGGCAATTTTCTATCCCGGCCTAGCTAGCTCCAGCAATGGTCTCACCTCATGGCAGGCTCCGATCCTGGCCTAGATGATCCCAGAACTTGCATTGCTTCATAGCAGGATCCAATCTCAGCCTTGCTGGCCCCGTCACTGGCCTCACCACTCGGCAGGCTCCAATCTTGGCCTTGGTGGCCCCAACACCATCCTTTCCTCATGGCAGGCTCTGATACCAGCCTTGATGGCCACAACACTGGTTTTGTCACCCAGGATACTCAGATCCTGTCCTCGATGGATCCGCCACCAGTCTCACCCCTCGGCAGGCTTCGATCCTGGCCTTGGAGGCCTCAGAACAGGCCGTGCCTCACAGCAGGCTCCTATCCAGGCCAGCCTCTGAGGCCCCAGCACCATTCTTGCCTCACTGCAGGCTTTGATCCTGGCCTTGGAGGCCCCAGCACCGGCCTTCGCATGGCAGGCTCCGATCCTGGCCTCACTGGCCCCAGCACTGGTCTCACCCCTCAGGAGGCTCCAATCCCGGCCTCGGAGGCTCCAGCACCGGTCTTGCCTCATGGCAGGCTCCAATCCCGGCCTTGCTGGCCCCAGCACCGGCCATACCCCTCGGCAGGCTCTGATACCGGCCTTGTAGGCCACAGCACCAGCCTTGCATCATGGCAGGCTCGGATCCTGGCATCGGAGGCCCCAGCACTGGCCTTGCTGTGCAGTGGGCTCTGGTCTGTCACTGTGAGCAGGTTGTCTACAGATGTTCCCTTTTTCTTCCATTATTTTTGATGGTACTGGGGTTCTGGGAAACCCTTCTACCTCTGGGCTATACTCCCAGAGACCTATTTTTTTAATATATATTTTTATTTGGAAACAGGGTCTTTTATGCCAGTAAGGCTGGCTCAGAACCTGCGTGATCCTCCTGTCTCTGCCTCCCAAGCACGGGGATTACAAGCATGGTGGCCATGAGGGGTGATGTCTCCCAGAAGCATGGCAGCCCAACCCAACTATTCAGGGCTCTTTCTGATACACACCAAAGCCTTTTATCACTTAGCATGTTGTCCAGAATTCCTGGGCATGTGTGGCAGGAGTAGACCACTTTTGGGGCGATTTCCTCAAAAGTTCAAGGTGGATTGGAGTGGATATGTCTGCCCCTCCAAATACTGGTCACCACTGCCATTGCTGCTGCTACTGCCATTTTGGTTATCTCCTGAACACTTTTCCCACAGCACATGTTTTCCAGAATTCCCGAGCATGTGCATCAGTAGCAGTGTACCTTTGGAGAGATTTCTTTAAAATTTTTAGGTGGATTGGATTGAAACTATGCCTCTCCCAAATACTGGCCACCGCTGCCACTGCCATCTTGGTTCTCTTCTGAGCACCTTTTTCACACAGCATCTTGTCCCAAATTCCCGAGCATATGCGGTGGTTGCACTCTACCTTTGGGGAGATTTCTTGAAAAGATCCAAGTGGATTGGATCAGAACTCTGGCTCTCCTAAATACTGGCCTCTGCCGCCACTGCCGTTGCTGCTACCACCAGCTCAGTTCTCTCGCAAACACTTTTCCTATAGAGCAAGTTGTCCAGAATTCCTGAACATGTGTAGCCATATCAGTCTATCTTTGGGGTGATTTCTTTGCAAGTTCATGGTGGATTAGATCAGATCTCTGCCTCTCCCAAATACTGGCTGTTGCCACCCCTGCTGCTGCCGCCTTCCTCCTGATTCTCTGCTGAGCACCTTCCTTACATGGTATGATGTCCACAATTCCTCAGCATGTGCGGCAGGAGCAGCCCTCCTTAGTGGAGTTTTTTTTCCCAAAAGTTCAAAGTGGATTGCATAGGATTTTTCCGTATCTCCTGAATCCTGACTGCCACCCTCTTGGCCTCTCTCCAATATTTTTTAATAAGAGAAGACAGTATGTGTGTTTTGAAAAGGTGAAATCGAGTACTCAGCAACAATGAATTTTATCTCCTCTCCACAAGTGGAGGCCCACAGTCTCACCGGGTACAGCAGAATCTGCTCTTCCGAACACATCACAGCCCCCCAGGACAGCATAGCAGAGTGCGACGGCCAGGCACACTAAGCTCCCTGGGACGCATGGCTGGGCTTCCGGCACGGTACTACCTGCTCCTTCTACCACGCCCGGATCATTTTTCTTACTAGATATGTTCTTAAGAGTTCCCCAGCATGCACAGCTGAAGCGGTCTTTTCTCTAATCTCTTCTGAGAAGTTCTTCTAAAAATCACTTTTCTTGCATGTCGGGCTCCTCCTTGTATCTTGCTTCTAATTCCACCGTTATCCACTCTCTCCTGTATTCTAGATAGGAAGTCATGGCTGGAAATGTCTCCTTAAGTTGTCCCAATCAGATAGTAAACCAAAATCTGGTGTCCAGGGCTTCTCTGAGGAATGTATGTTCTATTCAGCAGCCACAATCGCCACTGCGACTGTGGCCACCACCATCTTGCCTGGAATTCCTTCTTAATTTTAATGTTTAGTTTTTAAACAGGGACTGTCTAGATAATGGTGCTCTGCCCTTGATCTTGTGTTCCTCCTGTTTCAGCCTCCCAAGTATTGAGAACACAGGTACAGTAAACCACTGTACCTGGATAATGTGAAAATTATTTTGTGAAACTGAAGTAACTTTATTATGTTTTCTTTGACATTTTGTAACTATAGAGTTGACTGTGCAAGGTTTAAAACAGGTGGTTCTTGCTGGGCGTGATGGCACAAGCTTGTAATCCCTGTGCTTGTGAGGTGGAAACAGGAGGATCTCACAGGTTCGAAGCCAGACTCACTGGCTTAATAAAACCTGTTAAAAAAAAATAGGTCTGGGAGTGTAGCCCAGAGGTAGAAAGGTTCCATCTCCAGTGCCACAAAAAAAAAAAAAAAAAAATGTGGCTCTTTTTATCTAGCTAACCACAACTCTGTTTGGCCACAGTAATCACCATACCATTTATGACTCTCAGCTGTGTCTTCCCACCCTAGCTCCCTGCTAATGGCTTATTGGCTTCCATATTTGACTTTTTTTGCAGTAGCTCGCATGGTGATTGGGTTAAAGTGATGGGTCCCTTGATATAAAAGTTTACTGTTGCCTGGCCTCAGCATGCCCTTCCAGTCAGATTTCTATACTGAGAGTACTACCACTGGCCAGCTAATAAAGGCTTCAATTGGCACATTCCTTTGGATTCTCAAGTCCCTAATTTCTCACTAAACCTGCATACAACAATGTATCAGTTTAATGGTTGTTTTGGTGCCAGGAGAGAAGGCACATGTCTCTAATTTTAATATTGGGGAGGATGGGACAGGAGAATTGCATGTTCTAGGCCAGTGTATGGTAGTTTAGTGAGACCCTATTTCAAAGTAAACAACAGAAATTTCCAGGGGTATAGCTCAAATTAGAATGCCCCTGTATTTAATCTCCAGATCCCCAGTACCATTAAAAAAGCATTTTGATTTGTTCATTTTATCCTTTATTTTCCATTCATAATTTATTGAATATTTCTTTACTCAGTTCTTGCTTAGTTGCTTAATTTGAGCAGTTTGATTTAAAAAGCTAAATGATATTTTGTCATGTTTAATAATATTTAAAGGCCCACAATTTAACTTCACTTTTTAAATTCTGTTTTGATGAAAATTAATTCATTTTCTGCAGAGTTATGCAGGTTACTGAAAAGATCTAGATGATGCAATTCACAGCTTTAGGTAGATAATGTCATGTTCCATTGTGTTTAGTTTATTGCTACTGTGTTTTAAGAATTACAGTTTTCCCCTTCTTCCATTCTGCCAAATTACTTCATGAGGACTTGCAATAGAACTCTATGACTTGTGAAACTTTGGGCAAAACATTCAATCTAAGTTTAATTTCTTCAGATAAATTTAATTAATAATAACCTTTAAAAGGACTGAATAAAATACTGCATAGGAATTGCTCAATAAATCATAAAAAATGTTATTTATTGTGTTTATATTTATCTAATTTTAAGTTATGTGTTTTATACCTTTACTAGTGCATTGTAACCTCACACAATAATGTAAATCATAGTGATAGTGACACAAATGTTCATAGCTCTTGGACTTGCCCATTCTTCCCTTTCTCATACAGGGTATTGAGATGGGCATCAGTATTCTCACATATGTACACAATGTCAATGGCAGTGACTTCTTCATCCATAGACTACCTTCCTGGTTCCACTGCACTTTCTCCTCCACTATCTGAAGTCCTTCTGGTATGACAGTTAGAGGGTATTCATTGTTATTAACTACCTGTAATAAATGATTTTTCTGACTTTTAGTTTTCCATTCCTTTAGGAGTTTGAATAGGTTTCTTAGAAGGATATGAAGTATAAAGTTAATTTTTCTGGTTTAGTTAGCCACTTAGAAATCTCAACTAAATATTATCAGCACATAGAGTTGTTAATTATTGCTTGGTGTCATATATGTGCTTTTCATTCTTTTCCAAGCTGCACCTAAGCAACCAAAATCTGGAATTTGATATTTAAGTTTCTTTGTTACTTTCAACTGTTCTTGGTGAAGCCATGGGGCCGTAGCAAGTTTTCAGGGATGTGTTTATTAACCATCACCCAACCAACTAACACAGGATAGTTTTTTTTCTAAGCATTCATCCTCTGGTTCAGGCTCATCCTAGATGAATCAGGTATTGAATACCTTTCCCAGACCTGTTCTTGGAGGCATGTGAAACCTATCAGAGCTTCTGTCCTATTCCCAGTACAAGTGTATAGAGATCACAAAGCACATTCACATGGCCTTCTGGTTGTCAGTCTATGCAGAGAATCTAAGGATGGAATAGGTCCCAAAGGCAAAACCAACTTCTCATTTTCAGGGCAACTAGGGCCATTGTTCCAGCAGATTAACAGAGGTGGTGCAGGACTAGTAAAATTGTCCTCTGGAGAAAAGAGAAATTTATTTCTGGGACTTGTCAATCATGCCCATGAAAGCTATATCTATTCCTCTTAAAAAGAGAAAAAAAATTCAACCTATATAGTTTTCTGATATTTAGTTTCAGAATGACCAATTTTCTGTGAGTTTTAATGTGTGTACTTCAACCCAATAAAGTGGCAGTAGCCTTAGGATAAGGCTTTATTGTTTGTGTAACTTTTTATTTTCATATTATTCCAAACACAGAAAACTTGTAGAAATAGTACAGGAAACTTTCTTATATATCTTCCTTCAAAAAATTAACCAGTTATTTTCACTGTGCCTTTTTGTCTTATTATTTTATCTACACATGCAAACATTAATATTTCTGTATATATATGCACTTTTTAAAAAATAACTAGAAAAATCATATCTTGAACATTTATCAGTAAATAAAATAATATTTGATTTAATTATCAATGTACAATTAACACAGCCAGAATGTTCAGAATTAATCATAATATAATCTAATTCATAGACCATGTTTATTATATTTTAAGTGATCTCAATAATGTTATCTCTAAAACTGTTATATATATATATATGTTATATATATATAAAATGTCTTCTTACTTTCTTTAATATATTTAATTGTTTCCTTTAATAATTTTTAATTATTATTTGTCTTAAAAATTGTGAAGGGTCAACTATTTTACAGAATATGAGTATGTCTGTTGTTTCCCAATGAAGAGGTACAAGATGGTAGAGGTACAGATGCACACATTTACCCTTCCCCACTTTCACCCCTTTCTTTTCCTGCTTTCTCTTTCTCATGTTTGGATTAGTGATTGAATGTGATACTTTGTTATTGTACCTAATGTACATTATGAAATTTCCCTCTTCCCTATCTTCCATCACCCTCAGGTCACTTTATTTGCTAATCTACGGGTTTCTTCTTCTTTGTCTAGTGTTCCATCTATGACAAATTTTCTCCCTAGCTTTCACATATTAGGAAGAGCATTTGAACTTTATACTGTGAAATTAGTCAGATACAATATACTATTGATGCTATCTGAATGACTGTATTAAGTTGGGATATTTCTGGTTTCTCTACACTAAAGTGGTTTTTTCTCACATGTAATAAGTAATTAAGTTGTGTGGAGATACTTTGGACTACTTAAATTGCCTTATATTTAGTCCATATTTAGTCCAATATTCATATTCTAATTTTATCAGTTATTGAGACTTTTCTATCATTACTTCTATATTAGAAAATGTTTTAATGTCATTTTATTTCTTCTGATGATCAATTTTTTTTCATATTTCACCAATGCAAATCACTTCACCCTAACTTCTGTTTTCTTCTGATATATCTTTATTGTTTTAAGTCTTTTTAACATAGAGTTCATTATATTTTCACTTTCCCTTATTTTTTATTCCCTTCTTCAGTCTGATAAGTATTATCTTAGTAACACTAATACATTTATCTTCTTAAGAGCAGAGTAAGCCTAGAATTCCAGTTCTTGAGAGGATGAGATAGGAGTATCCCAGGTTGGAGATCCTATTTCAAAATAAAAAGGACTGGTAGTGTAGTTCAGTTGCAGAACACCCTTGAGTTCAATCCCCAGTAAAACAAAACAAAATAAACAATAAATAGAAAAAAATTAAAGTAGTTTTTGAATTGATAGCCTTTCCTTGGTAGGGGAAGATGGGGCAAGGGGGCACAAAAGCTAGAGTCCTATGATTATTAATTTTATAAACACCTCTTCAAAATTAAAATAGACCTAAAGAACTGGAAGGATTCTATATAGGATTAAATGCACATATTTTCCACAGTTTGCAAATTTATCTCTATTTTATGTTTTTGATGTTATGGTACATGATATTGATTTTTATTTCACTTTCAAATTGTCTATTCCTAGTGTATATAAAGAAAATTGATTTTTATATTGGCCTACTATCCTATGACCTTGCTAAATTTACTTATTTGTTCCAAAGTAATTGCATTGTAGATTCCTTCAGATTTTTTTATGTACCCAATCATGTTCTCTGAAAATAAAAACTTTCACTTCTCTCTTTTCCAATCCTCATGCTTTTTATTTTGTTGTCTTTCCATATTATATTTCTTAGAGCCTTCTGTATTGTACAAAATTGATATTGCAAGATTAGACAACTTTATTTTCTCTCTGATCCTAGAGGAGGACAGGGTTCCAGTACTATTTTTATTTTCTAACCCATTTCAAATGTAGTGAATAAAAACATATTTTATTTTAAGCATAGAGATTTTTGGTCCAAAAGTTTAAAAAGCTACAATGGGTGTGGAGTATGTCTCTTACACCGATATCTGGGGCTTTCTAGAAGAAGAGTCAATTGTGAGGAACCATAATAATTGCTAAAATTATCATGACATATTTTAAATCTCATGTCTGATCTTCAACTTTTGTTGTTACCTAAAACCTCTACTAGGATGATTGACTGGATCTACACAGATCTTTCCTTCTGTCTTGACAAAAGCAACTATGAAGCAAACAGACTGAAGGGAAGTAGGCATTGATTCCAGTCATTCATGGGATAAGAGAAGTCACTTTATAGGAAGCATATGCATGGAACATTTTATAAAGAAAAACTGTTTAATAATTTTAAAAAATAATGTAAGCTATATATTTTTATTTGTGTTTTACAGCTGCCCTTTATTAGATTAAGATTTTTTATTCCAAGTTTATTGAAATATGTTATGATACATGCCTATGGCATAATTCTGCAGTTATTTAATTTTATTAAATTTAGAAAGCTAATTCTAAGCTGGGAGTAGTGGTGTAGGCTTGTAATCCTAGTACTTGGAAGGCTGAGACAGGAGGATCCTGGTTTGTGGACAGCTTCAGCTATAGTGAGGCCCTCAACAATTTATTGAGACCCTATTTCAAAAAATAAAGAAAAACCCGGATATGGAGGCACATGCTTGTAATCCTCACGCTTGGGAGGCAGAGACAGGAGGATCCCGCAGGTTCGAAGCCAGCCACACTGGTTCAAGAGACCCTGTTTCCAAATAAAATATAAAATAGGTCTGGGAGTGTAGCCCGGAGGTAGAAGGGTTCCATCCCCAGTACCATCAAAAATAAATAAATAGAAAGAAAAAGAAAGAAAGAAAGAAAGAAAGAAAGAAAGAAAGAAAGAAAGAAAGAAAGGAAGGAAGAAAGAAAGAATAAAAACTAGGACTGGGGGTGTAGCTCAAAAGTAGAATGTTCCTGGGTTCAATTCACAATGATGTTACTGCAAAAATAAAGAAAGAAAAAGAAGTTAATTCTATTGATTAATTTTTTTAAATGTAAAACCATCCTTGAATTCCTAAATAAAACCTACTTGTTCATAATGATCTATACTTTTAATATGTCACAATAAATTAATTGCTAATATACTTATTTTGTTTAAAATCCATGAGTATATTGGTATAAAATTTCATTTATATATATTCTTGTATTACGGCCTTGAAAATAGCTTTAATGATTTTCTACTTTATTTTCTTAAAAAATGCCTTTAAGTTATATTTGTTTCTTAAATTTTATATTTGACAGAATTTAGCAATAAAGTTAAAGTCCCACAGATTTTAAAATTTTTGGTCAGATTTATTTATTTATTTATTTATTTATTTATTTATTATTTATTTTGGTACTGAAGTTTAAACCAAAGAACATTCTACTACTTCTGAGCTGCAATCTGTAGCCTATTTTTTTTTTTTTTTTTTTTTTTTTTGCAGAACTGAAGATAGAATCCCCAGGCATTCTACCTTCAAGCTATACCCCAGCCCTATTTTTTATTCTTTATTTTGAAACAGGTTCTCACTGAGTTGCAAAGGACCTCACTAAGTAATTGAGGCTGGCCTTGAACTGTGATCCTCCTGTCTCAGCCTACTAATTGCTGGGATTACAAGCATGCGCCACCATGCCAGGCTTATTTTATTTTATTTTATTTTATTTTTAAGTTTGCAACAGGCTCTTACCATGTTGCTGTGGTTGACCCTTAGCCTATTATCTTCATGATTTAGCTTCAAAATAATGAAGATTACAATTTTGCGCCACCATGTCTGGCCTGTCAGAATATTTTTAATGATTAACATGATTTCTTTCATGGACACAGAGTGATTCAGAATTTTTTTATTCTATTTCTTGTCAGTTTTTAAGTTGTACTTAATTATCTTTACAATATCTACAAAAATAGTATGATCATTCTTTTATTTATATTATTTGAATTGATTTAAATTCTTTAGATTATATTCTATTTTCTATTTTTCTATTTTCTTCATTACTTCTCTGTGTTTATGGCTTTAATTTATTTAGAAGACACAAATAAGCTGGGCATGGTAACACACACTTGTAATCCCTGTGTTTGGGAGACTGAGACAGGAGGATTGCACAGGTTCGAAGCCAGCCTCTACTTAGTGAAGCTCTCAGCAACTTAGTGAGGCCCCGTTTCCAAAAAATATATAAAATAGGTCTGGAAGTACAACCCGGAGGTAGAAAACCTCTGGGTTCCACCCCCAATATCACAAAAGAAAGAAGAAAGAAAGAAAGAGAGAAAGAGAAAGAAAGAAAGAAAGGAAGAAAGAAAGAAAGAAAGAAAGAAAGAAAGAAAGAAAGAAAGAAAGAAAGAAAGACACAAATGTTTGTAATTAATTTAGATGATTATTAATAAAATTATTTAAAATATTTAATTGAGTTAGCCCAATGTATCATTTTCTCAAAGCACTGTTTGGCCATGTCCAATAAATCTTCATATATTCTATTTTAATTATCATCCGTTTGCAATATTTTCAGTTCTTTATGTGAATTTTTATAAGCATATAGGTTATTTACATTTTTCCATTTTGTATGCAAATATTTGTGACTTTTTGGTTGTATTTTATTAAGTTTTAATTTTTGTTGATGTCAGAAAGTATAATCTAGACTATCAAAGGTGCATTTTTTTATTGTCTAGTATATGGAATACCCTGTTACAAACACCATGCTTAGAAAACAATATATATTACAGTTTTCTATAAATATTACATAAGGCATAGAGCCTAATGGCATTATTTAAGTTGTCAAATCTTATGGATATGCTGTTATATGTCCAGATTTTATAGATGCTGTATATCCATTACTGAGAAAGATGTGTTAAAATATTTAGTTATAATTTTGTATATATATTTTTAATTTCATTGGTCTTTATATCATTTATTCTGAAAATCTGCAATTAAATGTGTAAATATTAATAATTAATGTATAATCTCAATGAAATAAATTTTACTTTTATGATTTTTTTTACTTTATTCATGGCAATAATTTCAATACAGTTGCTTATATTGTTAAATTAGTAATGTAATATTTTCAGCTAGTATGCATAAAAACAATGCACCAAGGATGTCCATGAATCCCAGATCCTGTTACCATATTATGGACACGTGGAAGTAAGATTACTTATGAAATCAAGGTTGTGAATCATCCAACCTTAAAGTAGAAAGGTCATAATTAATTGAGCTAGCCCAATGTAATGAAACTGATTCTTATAGGTAAAAGAGGGAGTTATGAAAATTAAACTCAGAGAATGTGGCAGTATGGATGCAAAGGTGATAAGGATGTAATTGCTGACGTGGTACCCCATTGGGCCTCATTTTTTGTATTGTTGAAACCAACTGGGTTTATGATTTGGTACAGTAGCAATCAAAAACTCACAGACCGCCAGGCATGGTGGAGCACACTCTTGGGAGGTGGAGACAGGAGGATTGTGCAGGTTCGAAGCCAGCCTTGCTGGCTTAGGAGACCCTGTTTAAAAAAAAGAAAAAAAAATATATGTGTATATATATATATATATGTGTGTGTGTGTGTGTGTGTGTGTGTGTGTGTATTTATATGTATGTGCACGCACATATATATATGTATACACACACACACACACACACACACACACACACACACACACACACATATATATATATATGAGTGTAGCCCGGAGGTGAACCACAAAAAAAAAAAAAAAAAACACCTCCCAGACCATCTTTTTTATGCCTTTTCACTATATTCTCTTTTTTTATATATTAATTTTCATCCTAACTGTGTAATATAATTTTGTGTAGATGAATCTTGATTTCTAGTTAGTTTGACAAGAGATACATTATAACTACTGTGTTTAGGTTTATTAAACATAACACACTGATTGACACTGATTGGCATTTTATTTCACTATTTTTTCTTCTTTTTTTCTTTTTATCCTTACTGGTATCTTTTGGGTTAAACAATTATTCTTTTTATACATTATTAGTTAAGTTTAGCCCTAACTAATAGGACACTAGAAGTTTATGCATTTTAAGACACCTGTATTCAGGTGTGCTGGCGTACACTTGTAATCCCAGCATTTGGGAGTCTGAGACAGGAGGATCCATCCGGGTTCTCAGCCAGCTTCAGCTACTTAGTGAGGTCTTTATAACTCAGTGAGACCCTGTTTCAAAATAAAGAATAAAAAATAGGGCTGGGGGTATAGTTTAGAGGTAGAATGTCCCTGGGTTCCATCCCTAGTACCACAAACATAAGGGCATTTGTAGCAATATGTGGCACACTGAAACTCTCCATTTATGCTGCTGTTATCATATTAATCACATTCACACAGATTAGAAAATCTCACCTCTCATAAAATAGTGATGCATCTCTTTTTAAACAGTTAAAGGTCCTCTGAAGAGTTCTTATTTATTTATTTATTGTTGTTATTTTTTTTCTTCTATTTTCATGTTATGCCAAGTCCACCACAGGAGATTTTTTTGTTTCCTAAATATATATATATATATATATATATATATATATATATATATATATATTTATATATATTTAAATATATATATATATATATATATATATTTCAGCTCTAGTAATTCTCATTTTATTTTCTGTTATAGGTTCTATTTATATTTTCAGTTTTTGTTTGAGATTTTTTATCTGGTTATTCATTAAAATAATATTTTCTTTTAAATCCCTGAGCATGTTTATAATAACTACTTTAACATGCTGGTTTATTAATTTCATTATCTAGCTCCTCTTGGCACCATGTTCTAATAATTGCCATTTTTACTAAAAAAATGGTCATATTTAAAAATTTTACAGTGTGTTTAGAAATCATTGATCAAATTTTAGAAATTATAAATAATTTCTGAATCTCTAGATTCTGCTATCTCCAAAAAATTTTCACTTGTATACTAGCGAATAGTTAATTATATCTAAATTCAAAACTGAGGTGGACAACTACTAAAAGTTCCATTTCTTTCTATTATTTTCTGCTGGATTCCTGGGTGCTTTACTGTGTAAAGGAAACTTACTTAGAGAATTAGACAAAATTTGAAATTTGGGGGCACCTCTGTTAGTAACTACCCCTCTATTTCTAAATACCCTATCAGTCCTCAGTTTTGTTTCAAACTCTTTATTCTATTAGCCATGTGGCATTATGTTGAGCCCCAGCCACTCAGCATAACAAAAAATGTTTTCATATATATTTTGCATCTCTTTTTTTTCTCTTTTGCAGATTTGGGGATGGAACCCAGAGGCATTCTACCTTCGAGCTACACCCCCAGTTGTATTTTTTTATTCTTTATTTTAGAACAGGGTCTCATTAAGTTGCAGAGGACCTCACAAAGTGGCTGAGGCTGTCTGTGAACCTGGATCCTCCTGACTCAGCCTCCCAAATGCTGGAGTTACAAGTGTGCGCCACCACGCCCAGCTTAGGGCTTCACTTTTTAAAATGGGCAATGGTTAATGATAAATGAATGTTTAAGAAACAGCAGAAAAATCGATCAAAATATATGCATTAATTTGCATATGTACATTTAGGGAAATGAAGACTGGAAAAGAGGTGTCAATGAAAAAACTGAAGGGTTAGTAGTTAATATCTAATAAGAAATACTACTTCCTTTACAAACTGGAAATATAGACTACTCATTGAGAGTGAATTGGTAGATTACTTTAGTTCACAGGATGACAATAACTGGGTAATTTACTCTGGATATACTAACATTGCTATGTAAATAGAATAACTGCATTTGGGGGACAGAAGATGTATTTATACTGGACTGAGATTTCACTCAATAGTCATCTTTTACAATTTGGTTTCATATTTTAAAAAATAAAAATAAAAATTAAGTGGGTCAAGATTTCTTTTTGTTATTAGCTACATCTTTCTCATCCCTAACCTGACATTGTTTTGAAATAACTATTTGTCTCTTATTTCATAGTATTCTAGGTCGGCTGCCACATCAACCTTTGGTGGTGAATGTGCTCAAGCTGTATCACAATACATCATAAATGTTCCCATTTTCAGTGTCCTATTTATTTATTCATACTAGAACTGAACACAAGGGCATTCTATTTCTGAGCTATACCCTAACCTTTTTCTTTTTTATTTTGAAACAATGTTTTACTAAGTTGATGAGGTTGGCCTTGAACCCATGATCCTCTGTTTTAAAATTTTTTATTGGTTCATTGTAGTTATACATCTTAATGGGGTAAAAGATTGTAGAGGCATACATGCACACATCCTCTTTTCTCTCCCTCCTGAGTACTAGGATTACAGGTGTGTTCCACCACAATCAAGCTTTCAATATTTAGTCTAAGACTAAATTTGATTCTTACTTCCAAATCTACATGCCTCTATTTTTATTTCTTTCTTTAGCTTCAAGCTTAAATATTCCAATGTCTTTTCAATGTCACCTACATAAACATTTACCAAATGTTTCAACATTTAAATGTCTAAAATTCTGAATTCCTTCTAACCTACCCTGACATGTCTTTCCCAGTCTTTTACATAGCAGTAACTATTTTGACATTGACTTGGATAGTGACACAAAAAAAATTAGAGGTGGTTGTTAATTCCTTTACCTTTCATTTTCTTATATTCAAAATAAATATGCACTCAAATATGGCTCAACCCCGGTAAATTATTTCCAACTACATATCACTTTCATAACTTAGGCCATTATGTATTCTTTTTTTAACAACTACAAAAAATAATTTCTATCTTCTTGGCATGTGTATGTCCCCTTCTATTTTCTGATGTTTACTCAACAGAGAATGATTTACATAACAAAACTACTCATTCAAAACCTCCCTTTTAAGCTGGGCATGGTGGTGCAGGCTTGTAATCCCCCTGCCCTTGGGAGGCTGAGACAGGAGGATCATGCAGGTTCAAAGCCAGCCTCCCTGGCTTAAGAGACCCTGTTTCCAAATAAAATATAAAATAGGTCTGGGAGTGTAGCCTGAAAATAAAAGGGTTCCATCCCCAGTACCACCAAAAAAAAAACAAACACCTCCCTTTTGCCTCTAATAATGTATGCAATTAAATACTAATTCCTCAGCATGGACTAGAATACACTCATTATCTTATCCCCACTGCTTATTTCTCTAACATCATATCTGCTTTCCGAGGCACAGTTATAATCAACTCCTCCTAGCAATTTCTTTTCTTGAATATTCTTACTTGTATTCTGCCTTAGGCTTTTAATTCTGCACTTCTAACACTCTTATTCTAACTCCTCCAATTTGTTATCTCTTGATTTTTCCAGTTTTCCTTGAAAATATTAACCACTAAGCCAAGCAAGGGAAGGAGAGATGGGGAGGGAATGGGGTGGGGTGGGAATTGTGTAGGGGTTAAATCAGTGATGTGCACATGTATGTACACACAAGATTTTTACCCCAATATGATGTATGAATATAATGCACCAATAAAAATTTTTTATATAAGGGATAGAATACTAACTTTGCCTATAAATTATCTCAAATTGATTACTAGCTACAAACACTTCAAAATTCTTTCTGATTTTTTTTTTCTTCTTTTGCAGTATTGGGAATGGAACCCAGGGGCATTTCCTCTCCGAGCTACACCTTCAGTCCTATTTTTTTAGTCTTTTTTATTTTTTGAAACAGGGTTTCACTGGGTTGCAAAGGGTCTCCCTAAGTAGCTGAGGCTATCTGTTAACCCTGATCCTCTGGTCTCTGCTTTGCTGAGGACTCTGAAAAGAAACAAGTTGAAATATGATCAAAATTATACTTGTGTGTGTATATACATTTGCACATATATAATTTTACAATAAAACATTTTTAATTAGCATGATGCTTTTGCTAATATGTGAAAGCTAAGGAGAAATGTGTCATAGGAGGAATGCTAGATGAAAAAGAAAATCCTATAGAGAAGCAAACAAGACAACCTAAATGAGGGGATGGGAGGGGGGAAGAAGGAAATCTCTAAAGCACACAATGTACTTAAACATATCGAAGACAACCACTAAGCCAAGCATGGGAAGGAGGGATGAAGAGAGAATGAAGTGGGAATTGGGTAGTTTTTTACCCCAATATGATGTCTGAATACAATGCACCAATAAAAAATTAAAAAAGAAATTAAAATAAAAAATTAAAAAAGAAAACAAAAGGGATTTCAGGGAAATGAGGGGACAAAATAGTAAAATAGTAGAAGGAGCTGAGGAGGTAGGTGGGGAGGGTTAAAGCAAGGATTAAGGAAGGGAACAGTTTTAATAAGGTTCCATGCATCTAAGGTTTCACTACATATCTCACTACCAGGAATGGAGATGGAGGGCTAGGGAAGGGGGCCAGGTATACAGAGTGAAATACACCACTAATATGTGTATGTATGTTTGTATCACTGTGAATCTCATCATGGTATATAATTACATTGTACCAATAAAAGTAGTTTTAAAAATCTAAAAAAATTAAGAATTTGAGGTTGTTAAATTTGCTGATTTTTGAGTGACTTGCATCTAATGATGGGACATTGATAAGCCACATCCTTTTGTGTTTGAGGTATAGAGCCTATGCATTTCATTTACTGCAACTTAGTTGCCTACCATGAAATGGGAATTCACCAAAACCTGAATACATTGAAACCATGAAAACACTCATTTATAGCCCTTATTTATCTTCATAAATGTCATATCTTATTTGTTAAAAATTGAAATGGATATTATTTTCTTATAAGTCTTTTTGAAATACTATTTCTACCTTCTTTCCTTCTGTGCAGTTCTTTGACATACACATCAGAAAACCGAAAGAGGAAATAATTTGTTTTGTTTTCCTCCTAGATTATTAAAGAACAATGGCTTTCCTATGTTTTCTAGCTGTGCTAAATATGAAACCATATTTTAGCTAGTACTTTCTAAGCATCATAAATGTTAAGTCTAACCTAAAATCTGTAAATAAAAAATAGACAATATATTATGTTTATTGCATGATGTTATAGGAAAATATTTTCCAAAAGTTCTATTAGGCTATAATATATATATATATATATATATATATATATATATATATATATATTCATTAGATTTGTACTTTCTCACATGTCTCATCAGTTATAAGTTTTGTTTGTCAATATTAGCTTAATTATTCATCCAATAGAGGACTAGTATCTAGAATATACAGGGAACTCAAGAAATTCACAGCTAAGAAAACCACAGAATCAAAAAATGGGCTAGTGAACTAAATAGACAGTTCACAAAAGAAGAAATTCTGATGACCAATAAATGTATGAAAAAATGTTCAACATTATTATCAACCAGAGATATGCAAATCAAAACTACCCTGAGATTACACCTAACTCCAACTAGAATGGCAATCATTCACAACACAAACAAGTAATGTTGGCAAAGATGAGGAGGAGTGGTAACTCTAGAACATTGTTCATGGAATTGAAAATTAGTGCAAGGACTTTGGGAACCAGTATGGAGAATCCTCAGAAGAATGGGAATGAACTTACTATATGATTTAGCAATACCACTCCTGGGTATCTATCCAAAAAAAAATAGGAAACCAAACTACCAAACTAATACACGCATATCTATATTCAAAGCTGCTCAATTCACCATTGCCAAACTATGGGACCAGCCAAGATGTCCATCAATAGATGAATGGATTACAAAACTATGGGATATGTGCGCAATGGAATTTTACTTAGCCATAAAGAAAAAAAAACAATTACATCATTTACAGGGAAATGGATGGAACTGGAGGACATTATGCTAAGTGAGATTAGTCGGTCACAAAAAGTAAGAAATTGGATGCTTTTCCTAATATACCAAAGCTAAGGAGAAATGGTTCATAGGAGAAACTCTAGAGAAAGAAAGAGATCCAATAAACAAGCAAATAAGGTGACCTGAGGAGGTTGGAGGGGGAAGAGGGAAATTCTCTTATGTGCATGATGTTCTTTAACAAACATATAAAAGTCAATCACTAAGCCAATCATAAGAAGGAGGGAGGGGAAGGGAATGGGGCAAGAATTGGTGATATGTGCACATACATCTCCACCATCTTGCATCCCATTAAGATGTGTGACTACAATGCACCAATAAAAACTTTAAAACAATAAACAACAGAGAACACTCTCAAGTATGTGAAGAAGTGGGAACTCTAATACATTGTTGGTGGGATTACAAATTTGTGCAACCACTTTGGAAAACAGTATGAAATATCATCAGAAGAATGGGAAGAAACCTACCATATGATCCAGCAATACCACTTCTGAGTAACTACCCAAAAGAATGGAAACTATACTACCAAACGAATGTATGCGTATCTATGTTCATATGTTTATAATTCACAATTGCCCAAATATGGAACCACCCAAGATATCCATCAGTAGATTAATAAGTTAAACAACTATGGGATATGTACACAATGGAATTTTATTAAGCTATAAAGAACAAAATTACATGATTTACAAGGAAATAAAACTGGAGAACATTATGCTAAGTGACATTAGTCAGTCAGAAAAGTGAGAAATCAGATGTACTCTCAATTATGTGGAAGCTAGGGAGAAAAAAGTTCATAGGAAGAACTCTGTACAGAGAAGAAAAAAACATAGATGAGCAAATAAGGTGACTAACTGAAGGGGATTGAAGGGGTAAGAGGGAAATTCCCTAATATACTTGATGTACTTTCACACATGTATCAAAGTCAATCAGTAAGCCAAACATGAGATGGAGGGAGTGGGGAGAGGATGGGGTGGGAATTAGGGAAGTGCTAAATGACCGATGTGTGCATGTATGCCTCTACCATCTTCTATTCCATTAAGATGTGTGTGTATCTATTTACATAGCTGCACAATTCACCATAGCCAAACTATGGAACCAGCCAAGATGTCCATCAATAGATGAATGAATTACAAAACTGTGAAATATGTACACAATGGAATTTTACTCAGCCATCAAAAAAAAAAACTCAATTACATCATTTTCAGGGAAATGGATGGAACTGGAGGACATTATGCTAAGTGAGATTAGTCAGTCACAAAAAATAAGAAATCAGATGTTTTCCCTAATATGTGAGAGGGAGAATTAGGTCATAGGAGGAACTCTAGGTGAAAAAGAAAATCCTATGGAGGAGCAAACAAGACAACCTAAAAGAGGAGAAAGGAGGGGGGAAGAAGAAAATCTCTAAAACACACAATGTACTTAAACATATCAAAGTCAACCACTAAGCCGAGCAAAGGAGGGAGGGATGGGGAGGGAATGGAATGGGAATTGGGTAGGGGTTAAATCAGTGATGTGTGCATGTCTCTGCACACAAGTTTTTTTTACCCCAATATGATGTATGAATATAATGCACCAATAAAAATTAAAAAAAGATGTGTGATCACAATACATCAATAAAAATTTTAATAATTAAAGGGAAAAAGATAGCCCAACTGATTTCTTACTTACTTTTTCAAATAAAAATTAATCAGAGAAAAAGAAGAGGCTACTCCCCCAGACATACTAAATTATAATAGAGTTCTGTGAATCTTAGATTTACAGTTGAATGCAATGACATTAGTAACTTATGAGAAACCATGACTGCCTTTGTTATATAATCCTTAATGTCTTAATGTGTTATATTGACTTACACAGTGTTTTAATTTTCCAATATGCCAAATATAAACACATGTTACTTTATTTCCAGTAACAAAATTACTGCAAGAAACCATATTCAAGGTTAGATAATCATAAAATAATAATAATCAAAATTTTAAAAATTGCTCATAATAAAATATTGGTAAGATGAAATGGAACTATGAGCTAGGTTATGGTATTGTGTCAATGTAATTAGCCTTTGATATTGAATACGTTTATTATTTGTTTAGTTTCCTAACTTATTCAAAATAATTAAAACTGTGTAATTAGTGTTATGATGGTAAAGTAATTACATAATTATTTCAAAATAGCCTTAGAGATAGATTACGAATGCATCTGAGAGCCAGGCATGGTGGTGTATGTCTGTAATACTAGTACCTCTGTAATATTCAGTACTTGAGAGGCTAAGATAGGAAGATCACAGATCTAAGTTCACCAACAGTAACTTTGCTAGACCCTGTTTCAATATAAAAGAAATGAAAAAGGGGCTGGGAGTATAGAGCTCAGAGGTAGAATACCACTGGTTTCAATTCATAGTACCCCTCCACACACACACAGCATGTGAGAAAAAATATCAGTTTGAAAACAACATGTATAGTCATAGGCATGTTCTATCCACTTTCATGTCCTGGCCCTGGTTTCTTCTATGCAAAGGAAATATGTAAGTCAAATTTAATGCATCATGGAGAGTGGATAGATTCATTATCAAGTGTTATTGAGCTTTTATTTTTTTTAAATGTTTCATTTTTATGGCAGTGATAAAACAGATTAGAATTAAGGTCATGGGTGCTAAGCTTGGAAAGCAGAGTCAAAAGAAAGCATGTGTAGCCCTGAAACATGCTCCTACTCTCACGCCATGTCTTCTTTGTCCTTGACTAATATATGCCTCTGCAAAACCATCTAATCATCGTGGCAGGGCTGATCTGCTTGGACTGTGTCTGAACTTCTCTGAACTGATACCATAAAGGTAGCATAAATTCTGAGTTAGATACTGAAAAATAACAATAGTCCCTGGAAAACTGATGTACCTATGCCCTGATCTGTTTCTCCTGGCATACCCACAGAGCCTTAAACAACATCTAAGACTTTCTCTTGATGACATCCCAGGCACTCTCTAAAAGAGGAAAAGTAAACCACAGAAGTAAACCAAATTAAAGAAGTGAATATACAGAGTTATAACTCATAGAGTTTCTAATGGACTCTAGTCTTGAGCACTTAAATGTTGGAGTAATTAAAATGATAGTCATTTCCGGGCGTGGTGGAGCACGCTTGTAATCCCTGCACTTGGGAGGCTGAGACAGGAGGATTGTGCAGGTTTGAAGCTACCCTCACTGGCTTAAGAGACTCTGTTTCCAAATAACAATATAAATAGGTTTGGGAGTGTAGCCCGGAGGTAGAAGGGTTTCCAGGAACCCCAGTACCACACACACACACACACACACACACACAAAAATTATAGTCATTAACTATGTGCATCTGGCTCTGTATCTTTATTCATAGTAACATGTGACTTGCAGCCCAGAGACATGAGTGTCCATGTGGCACCAAGTGAGGTGGGGATAGGCTCCAGGCTTTAATGTGGATGAGTATAAGGATGGTCACCAAATGACTTAGAAGAAGAAAATAGAAGCTGTATTTAAAAAAGTCCTATTTAGAGAGTAGATGAAGAGAAGTGATCTCTTGTTGGAGAATCTATCTGAGATACAAACTTTTCTTTGAAACGTGGGATATTCCTCCTATGTGCTGTCATACCACCCGATTATGTGCTAACCCAACTTTGTATGTTTGGTTATTATTTTAAAACAGCAACAGTATAATCTCTCTGACCAAATTAGTATATGGTAGCCTGGAGCCAAATCTTTTATTCATAAATGATGTATTTTTTAATAAACTATAAAAATGTAAAATAATAAAAGTGATATATACCTAATAATGAGTGAACCAATAAACCCACTGGGCAACTTTGTTTTGCAAGTGAAAAAATTTGACTTTGTATAACAAGTTGCAGAATTTTTAATCCTGTTTGAAACATTTTTATATAACACCATTTACTTTAATTCTTATTAGTTTGCTCATTATCATACATTATGCATTTTTCTTCGTTCTTTTTTGGAAGGGAAGTGGTAACTAAAGCGTACTTTTGAACTTTCAAGGCCTTGGAGCAAGTGGAGGAGAAGGCTCTGACCAGCTGGCAAAGGGAGAGAAGAGAGATGCCCAAGTTGCAAAAGGCTCTGTTGACATCTTGATTGACAGAGAAACCTCCAGTTTTTCTCTGGAAGGCTGTTCTTTCTTCAGGCAGAGTGGGAGAGAAACAAACATTAAAAATAAGCAGGTGCTTGCCTCCAAGGATTTCTAGGAAGTTTATCACCATGCCCACCAAAGGTAGTCTTGTAATTAAGTAAGTCAGAATAATGTCAAATCCCAAGGATGTTAAAGATATTCTGAGAAAGAAAGAAACTATATAGACACTGAAACCTATATTACAAATACCTGCAGATATTACCCACACGATCAAGGGGGAAAAAACGTTAAAACACTCAAAGTCAACAAGCTTGTAGTAAAGGCTATTAGCAATGCAAATATGCAAGTTTTAAAATTTGTGTTAAGGAATTAGCAGCAGCCTTGCTGCTGTCTCTTCTTTTCAAGGTTTGGAAGTTGAGAGGTGCTTCCACCTACATTAAGCAGCATACTCAGCTCACGACTATGTTGTATACACCTTAGGTTTTAGTCTTGTCAGGTGCATGCTGTAATAAACAACTCTGAACTCATCCTCTCATAGGGAGGAAAAATAAGGAAATAATACCATTATAGGAAAGTGAGGGGACAAAATAAGTGTCTTTTCTTCAGGTTTTCATAACCTGGAAGCACATAGCTAAAGCAGGAGAGTACAGGTATTTGCAAATTTGTATTTCACTCAATTCCCACAGGTTAGTTGTTAGCCTGTAGTGTACAAACAGAAGGGTCTGTGTCTCTGAGCACCCAAGGCCTCTCTCCAGAGCTCAGGAGGAGTGACACCCCTTTGACGCGTGTTCCCGTCTGATCTGTGCATCGACAGGAATGCATGATATGTCCAGAAAGAGGGAGAAGTGAAAAATGGCAAGATGACCACAGGCTGGTTCTGTGAGAAAATTTCTGAAGCAGAGTTTTGCAGTTATCACTAGAATCTGGAGCTGCACTCTACTGTTGTAACCCAAGAGACTTAGGTTACTTATGTTGAAAGGATGAGGCCTGGAAGAATGAAGTTCCTTTTCTAAAAGCAGTCTAGATAGGAAGAGGTCCAAACTAAAACCTTGTTCTGATTTGATCATTTTTTCAAAATATTTATCATGGTCTTGTCTGCATATAGTTACATTTAATCTATTTGCTCATTTGGCCACAAAACAAATATGAACTACTATCTACTGTGTGTTATAAACTTGGGACTCTGGGAAGCAGTGTTATCATCTTCGAATTTATGTTTTGGTCTAAATGACATCAAAACAAAAATGACAACATATACACTATGTTAGGCAGTGAAAAATTTTATGCAATGAAAATACATCAAATATGGTGTTTACATATCACAGAAGGATAATTTTTGAGAGCCTAATCAGGGAACATTTGATATAGTGAGGACAATTCAGTATAGACATCATAATGGTAAAAGAATAAACCCTGTGAAAATTTGGGGGTTAAGCCTGCTAACCAGAAGTCAAAGCAAAAGTGTTAAAACAGAGTGAAGATTAAGTTAACTTCGGATCAATCACCTGGAAAAGTGGTGGAACCTGCACAGAAAGATCATGGCAAAGCCAGTGAGGGAGGAGATTGGTGGGTGCCAGGACCAGATTCCACTGGGCCTTAGGAACCATCATGTAGTGCTTAGATTGTGTACTGTGTCACTTATTTTATTTTATTTTATTTTATTTTTCAGGGCTGGGGATGGAACACAGGGGCATTCAACCTCTGAGCTACATCCCTGCCCTATTTTGTATTCGTTAATTTGAAACAGGGCCTCACTAAGTTGCAGAGGGCCTCACTAAGTAGCTGAGGCTATCCGAGAACCATGATTCTCCGGTCTCAACCTCCTAAATGCTGGGATCACAAGCATGTGCCACCACACCCGGCTCGCTTTTTTTTAAAAACCATGGTAATTTTTAGGCATGACTTTGAAATATTTTGATAGACATTTTAAAAGGATTACTCTAGCTACAATGTGAGAATAGAGACTAAGAGATGAAGAATAAAAGCCAAGAGACCAGTTAGAAAGATATTCAGTTGCTCAGGAGAGACCCTGAGATTATAGACCTATTAACCATAAGTTCTATGATCTCAAAACTTGAGATCTAGGTTTCAAGGCTATAAATTTTTTTTTTGTTTTAACATCCATCATAGGAAAACTTTTGCAAATGCAATATCTGCTGCAGTCATAAATGTCCATTTAGATAGCATTAATTTAATATACATATGCTGAAATTAAGAGTGGTTAAATAAATCATTAAATAAATTAAAGGATTCATATAATACTATAAATACAAGTTGTTAAAAGACACCAAGTATTTGGGATTTATCCCCACTTTCTAAGAGTAATTTTAAAGAAAATATATCAGAACTTCAAAGATTTAAAATACTTCCCTCAGTGGATATTGGGTCTGAGCCACTGTGCCATTTCTTCTGTTTGTATGTAGCAAAAAGTAGCAATCCAATCCTGTACTATATTTTATTTGATTAACATTCTTCTCATCTCTCTTGATTTCTGAATTATAATTCTCCTGAATCTAAATTTCTCTTCTTAAAACAATGGGATTTGGGAGATATACTTTCACTGTCTCTCATGTACACACACATACACTCACAAACACACACACACACACACACACACACACACACACACACACAAACACACAAACACTTGGTCACCATTCTAACTGCCATGATCCAAAAACCTGACTACACCATTTAGACGAAGGAATATTTATTTGTTCGTGGTTTTAAGATTTAGAGGTACACTCCCTGTGAACCTGAAGACACAGCAGCAAGAAGCAGAGCAAGGGAGAGAACAAGTGCTCTGCTCTCACAGCATGGAGACAACAAGCAGGAAAGAGAGAATAAAACAAGAAGATTCTAAGACACAGCACAGTCCCAAGACCAAATCCCTAGGAACCCATCTTCTCCCCAACATCAGCATCCCACCTGCCTAGGTTATCCCCTAGGAAATCCACTATAATTGACTTATTTATTAATGAGACCACAAACCTTATGACTTAATTACATGGATTCTGAACACTAATACATGGGATTTTACAGAAACATTCTATATCTAACCATAAAACACACACATACACATTTGTACAATATAATATTAAGTATGGTGCATAATTGGTGTGGCTTCTTTGGTTTATGGCAAATATAGAACATTGAGTAGAGTTATGCTAAACAGTAGCCTGAAAAAACACCGATTGACTCATTCTTACTTTATATCATTCACTTTTAAATAGTTGGGAAAGAGAAACATAAATAATTATAATGTCTGTCTTGAAAAGGTATTTAACTTTTCTAGAGAGACAGAGTTGAGATTGACATTTATTTTCATAAAGTATTATAGATTTAAGGGCCCAAATCTAGGCCACATATGTTTTATTTTTGTATCTAATAGCCTTGACTATTTAATTTTGGCCATAATTTGGGTACCTTGAGACACGGGCAGTGCTGAAAATATTAGGGCAATGACTTTGTCTCTGGGCAAATGAGGTTCAGCATTGTGTACTACCAACAGCTGAGGAGATATGAATGTGTTTTTCTCTGGATGGAGTGGGCAGCTGACAATATCTTATATATTTTAATTTTACAGGAGACATTCATCTTCTGTTGCACAACAAACACATTTTCTAAATCTTTAGTGCATCAAGCAATAAATAATACTATTATGTTTTATAAGGAGTATTGAAAGGTGCTAAGCGATACAGTTACTATATATGAGTAGATATTATTGGGACACTTACTCTCCTGAGAGGAGGGAGATGTAATGCTATTTAATTGCTGCAAAAAATACCAAAAACGCTTTATGGATTTCAAAGTTTCTAAGAGGATAATGATTAAACCCTGGAAATTATTTTTTATGTTCATCATGAAAGGGTGTCAGGACTGGGAGTGTTTAATATGTTCCTTTTCAGGAAAGTTTGTAGCATTGAAAAGCCTTGGTGCCTCTAGTTTCAACTAAATCAGTAAAGCTATAAAAGTGTACGTCCTCCCCCACAAACCTTCACACTGGCTGGTTTAAAACCTACTGCAGAGTACAAAATGGAAAATTTAAGACATTTTATGTGTTTGGACAATGAGCTTGGATGCAGAGCTTTATAAGGCTAGAAAGGTACATGAATTAATAACCTTATAATTTTATCGACTTGGTAGAGATGTGGACCACAGCAAGAAAATTCATGACCCAGTTTTAAATCCCTGATTTGAAGATGCTGCTCTCATTGGAAAGCAAAGCACCTACATAACTTATGGGGGAAAAATGTATGTCAGTGTTATTTGTAGATTGATTTCTGAAAAAAAAAACTTTCTGAAACACCTTAATCTATTTAACCTGCATTCTTTTCTCTCAGTTACTTCTTTAAAATGAAGCAACAAGAACTGTGGAATTCACCTTTTCTCTTAGTTAGAAAATCTTTCTAACATCTCTGCAAAGGGGTCCTATCCTAAACTTGTGTTTGCTTTCTGTTTTTAATCCTGACACTAGGACCTCTTATCTCATCTAAATATTCTTATTTTTCTCTACTCCTTCCATTCATGCTAAACATACATGCACCATAGACCTTATCCAAGCTCTTACCTTCTTTCATATCTTCACTTATATCAGCCTCTTTCCATGTTATATCTGTATTAATATAGTTATATATCTGATGTAGAAGAACATTTATATTCTACATGATGATAAATCTGAAGAGACACAACTGTGTTTTATTAAATATGTGTTTAATAAACACAAGTTTTATATCAAAGTATACCACTTGGTATCAAAGTCAACCACTAAGCAAATCAGGAGTGAGCGGGGAAGAAATGAGATGGGAACTGGGTGAGGGATAATTGGGTGATATGTGCCTGTACCATCTTGTACTCCAGTAAGATATATGACTACAATGCACCAAAAAAATCATAAAAAGAAAGCTCACAAAAATAGGTGTTGCCAATAAGGTTATTCTATATATTATTATCAGGTGAAAAATGTAACAGACCTCTTTCACAGCAAGGAATGTTCTTAATTAAAGATTAGGAACACTGGATCCTGATGTGGTATCCTGAAATCCCAATACTTGGGAGACTGTCAAGTACCAAAAATAAGAAAAATAATTGAGGGCATTGGTGCTTTTAGATAATAGGGAAAGTAGCAAACATAATAGTACATCATTTATCTTAAATATGTTTCATATCATAGAAGGCTACAGAATACATACAGAGGTCAACCCCAGCACATCTTAGTGGCAGGAATTGCTGAGCAGGCTGTGCCACTGTGATTATGGATGTGAGCCATGGTTTACATCTAGCACAGATGAAATGATAAAATGTCAGAAAAGGGGCACATGTTGATGTTTATGAATCATTTAATTTTACTTTCATCATTTTATCAAATAGGATTACAAAACAACAGTGCTCTTGCACTGTATATGCTTATCTCCATTCAGACACAGCCATCCAGACTGTGTGTCTCTGCGTGCACACGCATGGTGTGTGTGTGTGTGTGTGTGTGCTCGTACACACACACAGAGTGAATCTTGACTTGTAAAATTTTCATTTACACAAAGCTGAATTTATTCCAAGCTAGCAAAGCAAAAACCTAATTGTACATTATCTTAGAATTCTAGTAATATTGGCAAAAAAAATTAGAAGCCATACAGAATTTGAAAAAAATCTTGAAAATATAAAGCTTGAAAATGCTAAGCTGGGCATGGTGGCACATGCTTGTAATCCCAGATTCAGGAGGCGGAGACCAGGGAAATCGAGGTTTGTGAACAGCCTCAGCTACTTAGTGACACCTTATGCAACTCAGTGAGACCCTGCTTCAAAAATAAAAAGGACTAAAAAAAATAGCACTGGGAGTGTAGCTTGGAGGTAGAATGCCCCTGGATTTCATCCCCAGTACCACACACACACACACACAAAAAAAAAAAAAAAAGGAAAGAAAAGAAAAGAAAAGAAAGGAAAAGAAAAAGAAAAAAAAAGATCAAGCTGGTTTTGGCATAAAGGACAGAAAGGGCTTATATCTATCAAATGATATGTTCCACTCCATAGAATGTGCTATTTAGTTTAAATTTTTTGAAGCAAAGCATGGAGAAATTGTCAAATATTCCATTTTACTTCATTCTGTAATACTACCAAACTATTGTGAGCTAAGGTGATTTCTATTCAAATGTTTTAGTCACCATCATGGATGTCCTAGGAGAAAAATATCCACTTTCTTTTGAAAAAGATGCTTTACTAGAAAAATATATTGGAGGTGAAATTCTACTAGCACCATCTATGAAAGCATTTCTTTTTATTGATTTCTCTGCAGGCAGGAAATCTACAGATATCTGTAAACATTGAAGAATTATTTGGGCATTTCTGTTCAGTGGACTTTAATGACATTCTTTGACATATATATATATATATATATATATATATATATATATATATATATATATATATATTGCTAGAGATTGAAACGAGGGTATTTAACCTCTTAGCTACCCCTTTAACCCTATTTATTTATTTATTTATTTATTTATTTATTTATGTTTTGAAACTGGGTTTCACTATGTTTTAGAGAGTATTGCAATGTTGCTGAGGTTAATCTTTAATCTACTACTCTCTCGTCTCAGCCTACCAAATATTAGGTGTATTATTTTAGGTGTATGCCATCATGGTCAGTGATTTGATATACTCTTATTTTGAAAGGAAAGATATGAAAAATTTTGCTTCAATTATTAAGAGTAGTTTTACCTTATAGATGACGCAGTTTCTACATCAGAAATGATAGAAAAATTTTAACTTTTTAATTGGAAAAGTTCTCATTAGGATTTACTTTTGGTGCATTCCCATATACCTTTTAATTTATTTATTTGTATTATTATATGTATATCTTCAGAATTAGTCATAATTATGTAGTATCAAATAAGCATAGCTGAGCATGGTGGTGCACGCTTGTAATCCCAGCATCTGGGAGGCTGAGACAGGAAGATAATTGTTTGAAGACAGCTCCAGCTACATAGTAAGGCCCTTTGCAACTCAGTGAGACCCTGTTACCAAATAAAGAATAAAAAAAATAGGGCTGGGGGTGTAGCTTGGAGGTAAAATGTCCCTGTTTTCCATCCTTGGTAACGCAAAAAAAATAAAAAAAAACAAATAAGTACAATTTAAGGGGATAGTCTATAAAAAAAATTGTTACTTTTAAATTGTTAGAATGATAAAAGAAAAAGGCAGGAATACTATTACAGATTGAAGGAGAATAAATGAAATATTCAAAAATGGTTTGTGGGATATTGGATAAATCATATGAAAAGTTAAAGGTCAAAAATATACTCATAAAATTCAATGGTATTAAGGTCTATAGATTAATTAATTAATAGAAAGACATCAATCCTAATGTCCTGATTTTGAAAATTGTGCAATGTTATATATATTGTTCACTTTGGAGGAAGCTGGGAAGGTCTATATGGGAAATCTCTGTAATCTTTTTTTATCATTTCTTGAACATAATTTCAAGTATTTAAAAATATTTTATTTATTTCAACTAATCTATTATTTTAGCACTGTGTAGGTGGATGTGAACATTTTCCAATTCTGTCTTAATTGAAGAGGAAGTTTTACAGTTCATCACATTTTGAAAGTTGACTGTGATTTTTTTGGGGGGTACTGAGAATGGAACTTAAGCGTAATCTACTTATGAGCTATACTCCAATCTTTTTCTATTTTTATTTTGAAACAGGATCTCATTGCATTACTGGACTTAAACCTGTGATCTTCCTGTCTCAGCTTCCCAAATACTGAAATTATAGGCATGTGCTAACACACACAGCTTGACCCTGAAACTTTTTAAAGTAATTTCTCCAAGACATAAATACTTTTCTTGATTGATTTAGTAGCACAACTTTGTACATGATCCAATATCACCTTAATTTTCCTCAAGCCTTATGTTTCTTCAAACAATCGCCCATGTCTTGTCTTGGGAATTTCTGAATGCATCCGAAGGGAAGAACTATGCATCAATTTGTGTTTTAGATTTTGGATTGCACAGAATGGGGGTTCTGAAAATATAATTACCTTGAAAAAACACTAAATCAATTGATCTAGAACAAACACATCTGGGATCAGAAAGCAAGGGAATTATACCACTATTCAGAAATTATAGCTGACATACTGAACTTGCCTTCAATTTGTTAATTGGAAAAATCATCAAGTTGCAATATCATGTGGTTTTTCAATATCCCATTGCTGTAATATTAATACATTTACAGGGGAGAATTAAACATACATTTTATCAGCTCTTTCATTGAGAATAATTAGAACACACAGACATCCCCTTCTTTTGACTAGATTCTTCTTTCAATCTAGAAAAACCTGTCACATCCTCTCTAAATTAAAGTCTTCTTTTGGATTAGTTTTATATGAAAAGAAGATGATGATCAGGTTTGGGATATCTGAATAAATCTTTTCCATATCCTAGGAGTTTTTGCAGAAATTTTAAAGCAATATTATTGAGTTATATGAAATTTGATGGCCACACCTGCCTTATCTGAATGGCTTCTAGCCCACTTCTAGTTAAAAGCAACATAATAATAAATAAGAAAATAAAGCTTTCCTAATGTGCTGTCCAAGTAGCCCAGTCTAAAAAATATACTCAAGATGCTGCAATTATTGGACAGTATATGCTACTTTTGAACAATAATACTCCCATGTATAATGTCATAATATCATATTTTCTTAATATTGTTTCACATTTACTACCATTTTATAATCCTTTTCTTCTTTTTTTTTTGGGGGGGGGCTATTTCTAAATAAACAGAGGCTTGAGTAAGCCTTATAGTCAGTCACACAACATTTAATATAATACTACCTATTTCTGTCAAAGAACAATCTATGAAAAAAGTCATAGTATTTGAAATTTTATTATTTATTTATTACACAAATATAACAGGATATTTCCTTCCTTATTGAGCCTGATAAAGCATCCATTAAGATTATTGTTTTCTTGAAAACATTCAATTACAACATGGTTTTTACACCTTCAGCACTGATTTCTGTTTCTCTCTTCTGTGTTGGAACTAATTTTCTGTAACCAAGAGTGGAGCAATAGCTGATTATGTAACAGGATTCTACTGGGACTAGACAAACCATAGTTACTTTTTCTTTTGAGAGAGCCTACAGTTCAATGGGCATCGTGGAGTATTATTGTAATCTCATGACTTCAGAGGTTGAAAGATGAGGATCACAGATTCCAGGCAAGCCTATGCAATTTAGCCAGACCCTCAGCAATTTAGTAAAATTCTACTTCAACATAAAAGAAAAAGTAGACTGTCTCTGGGTACCCTTCCTAGTACCAGTCATCATCATCATCATCATCATCATCATCATCATCGTCATCGTCATCGTCATCATCATCAGTACAAAATAGAAAAAAGAAAAAAAACCTACACTTCTACTGTTAGTATTTCATTCAGCTTAAGGTTTTGTTTTATTTATTTTATAAAGAATTTTAATTTTTTTATTTTTTTATTTTACTCTTATTTTCTTAGAATTATGCTATTTTGTTCACTTTTTATTGGTGCATTATTATCATATATCTTAGTGGGGTACAAGATGGTAGAGGCATACATGCATGTATCACTTATTTATTCCTTCCCCAATTCCCACCCATTCTCTCCCCATCCCCTCCTTCTTATGTTTGGCTCACTGATTGGCTTTGATATGTTTGTGAATATATATCATGTACATTAGGGAATTTACCTTTTCCTGCCTCCCATTCCCTTCAGTTAGGTAGCCTTATCTGCCTATCTGTGGTTTCTTTTTCTTCATTTAGAGATTCTCTTATGATCCTTTTACTCCCTAGCCTATCCCTATCCTATGTCTGCTCACTTTAATACAGAACACTTGTTTAAACAATCTTACTAAGGATCCCAACTATCTCTCATTCTATTCTGTATCTTAGTCTTGTGTCTTATATTACATATTTGATTTTACTATCTTTTTTATATAAACTAATTATATAAGAACAAAACCACTTTGAGTAGCAGCATGCCCAGCACAAATTTTTGTATTTAATAGCTTTTTCTTTTTTTGGTATTAGTGGTTGGACCTAGGAATATTTTATTTCCAAGGTATATCCCAACCCTATTTTATTTTTTTATTTTGTAACAGTGTGTAACTCAGTTGCTAAGGGTCTTACTAAGTTCCTGAGACTGGACTCAAACTTGCCATCCTACTTTCTCAGCTGCCCAAGTACTAGAACTACAGGTATGAACCATAATGCCTGGCACAATTTTTAATTTTTTAAAATTTACACTCAATTATATTAATTGAATGAATAAATGAATATGTTAATGAATAAACAAGATATTGCATTTAAAAATCCTTTAACTACAATAAAATTCAACTAATACTGCAAAGTACTCAAAGTACTTTGCCTAATTTAATATCTCATTCATTGAAATTTATATCACATTATCTTCTTATAAGGAACAATTTGGGGCAGTATTTAAATAAAACCAATTGCTGAAGTAGCCAAGAAGTAGAGAATTTAGATTCAAAAATCACTCTCAAAAATTACTGAGATATAAAGGAAGATAGAGTTCCTTAAATTTCAAACCTTCAAATCATACTGATTCAAACTGAGGTTTGTTAACTGACAACCATTCCTACACTTACATATACAATAGTGTAGTGAATGGAATCTCTCACCCAATCCTATTTTTTCTCAGTGATCGAATATCGTTTTCTCTAATTGTTTTCCCTGAATTTTATACTATATATTATAATCAGTAAAGCCATTATTTTAATAAAGTTCAAGTAACCCTGAGTAGCTAATATGGAGAAATTTTATTCCACTTTTACAGATCAGGATATAGGTACAGAGAGATCAGAATTTCTTTCCTGAGTGTCTACAGGTAGTAATTGCTGAATATCTTAATGTCTGCAGCTATTGCCCTGAAACAGACAAAATATTGGTTCAAACCTGTCATTCTTCTTGGTTTTCCTTGAGAAATTTTATCCATCTCAAAAATAAAGGTTAAGGTTCAGCTGGAGGGCTAGGAATTATAGTGTATGACTGTAATCCTGGCATTTGGGAAGCTGAGACAGGAAGGCTGCAGGTTCAAAGTCAGCCTCAGCAACTTGGAGAGGCCCTCAGAACTTGGCCAGACCTGTTTCAAATTAAAAAAAAAAAAAAAAAAAAAATACAGACTAGGGCTGAAGAATTATCTCCAAGGCAGAATGTCTTTGGGTTCAATACCCAGTTCCACGTGTGCACATACGCACACACACACACACACACACACACACACACACACACACACACACACGATTCAGCATGGTAAGTACAAAACTCATAATTGAGGTTACCAACCGCCATTTTCTACCATTTTACTGTCATTTCCTATCATTTCAGAAAATAACCAGAGGAAAGGTTAAAGTATAAATTTTATGTTTTGTATGTCATAACTATGATACTTTGGATTTACTTGTGGTAATAAATTTCTAGCTCTGGGTCACCTAGAGGAATCACCATGGAGAACTCTCTACCTCACAATGAGCCAATGCAAACTGACTGAATAGCCAAGCAAGACAAAACGAGGAAGCAGCTCCTCATTTCCGCTGCAGCACAGAGATATAATATAATCTGAAGACAATTGTGAGTAATCTTTCTTCGAATCAATCATACAGCTGTTCCTCTCTATTAGTGCATGTAATTGAGAAAGGAATATATATGCAAAAATGACTATTTCAACACTGAAATTCAGATTTTCTCAAGTTGCACTGTTTGGGGAGTAAAGTAATATAACCTCATATGTACATATGTAGTCTCCCACACATGCACAGTAAAGGGTAGCTAAATACCATTAGACTTCCAGAAACCTTTCAACACAAACTATTTACTTACTGCTTTCAAAAACATACTGAGAAACTAGAAGTGACCGTATGGTTTTATAGATTAAAAGAAAAAAAAAATTACTCTTAGAATCTTCCAAAAAATAAAAATTTTAGACTATAGACTTCCAAAATATTTATGACTTTTTCAAAATTTCTAGCTTTCTCTCTCTCACTTACCTTTGGGTTATAGAACTTCAACTGCTTGTTTTTTAATTTATTAAAACTAAGTTAACACCCTTTCAACCAAGGACAGTGTAGTTAAAAATAATAAAATCCCCTTATAACACCTGAAAATGATTAATTATAATTACTCAAGAGAACTATGCTTTAAACAAAGATTCTTCTGCCCCTTTAAAATTCAGAGAATTATTTATGTTTTCTTGTTTTAATTGGCAAGTTTCACAGTGCTTCAAAAGTTTTAAAATGAAAGGAAAAAAGAAAAAGCCACAGTTCAAGGATGATTTCGCATAACTTCACACAACAAGCAGGTGTTTGTAAGATCAATTTACAACAGAGACCGCAGTACCATCTAACTTGGGTGACTTCCAACCTATTTCCAATTAAAACTTACCTGATCATAAATAAAAGATAAAAGCTTACTAACCAGCACAGTAAATAATAGATCTTACAATAATGTACTTGAGGCTATGTTTAGAGACAGTAAATGAATTCCCGATAGGTAAGAAAATGTTAGAAGGGGATTTGAGGTCAGGATACCCAGGAAGCCAATAAAATATTGTCTTTTCAGCATCAACTATGATATTTCACAGTGTAAATTGCTGAATCACTAAGAAGTTTACAATGTGGGCTGTGCCTTGCCAGATACTGCAATGAAGCATCTATTTTTTAGCCCCTGTGAAAGGTTTAGTAAACGCAGTTTTCTGCCAGTAAATAGATTTGGAATGAGCAGTATGAACCAGCTTGACCATGTTGGGCAGGAGGCCTAGACATATTGATTGTTTTAGACTAAAGAATCCTCATATTCTTTTCTCTTACTCAAAATTTATTTTTTTCATTTCTATGGGGGAATTTTAAGAAATGTTTTTAATGACAAAGTATATGGAAAAAGTGTCTGAGTCTTTATATGTTGGAAAATGGTTTTTTGGAAATTAGATTAATAATAAGATTATAGAGAGTGAGGAGTCTAAGGAAAAAATAATCTTGCAGCTTCTATGTTTCTCCTGTTCTGAACTCCCAAAAAGTAAGTTAAAAATCCTATCTCCAATATCCATAAATATAACATTATTGAGAAACAGAATCTTTGCAAAAATAATCTAATAAAGATAATGTCTTTAAGGTGGGCCTCAGTTCAGTGTCAACACAGAAACGAAGGGAAGGTGGCCATTTGAAGATATAAATAGACTTATACTGCCACAAACAAAGGAATGTTTGGACCAGATACTTGAAAGGCAAAGCATGATCCTCCCTTGTAGTCACTAAAGAAGTATGGTTCTGACAATACCTATATTTCCTATTCCTATTACACAATACCATAAGTTTATGTTGTTTTAAGGTACGTTGCTTTTGCTATGTATTTAAGCTGTCCTGGGACACTAATGAAATTTCCTTTAATAATTTATAGAATTTGGAAAGATTGGTATGGCTCACCCTGCTTGACTGAAGTATTTCAAAGCATCCTACTTATACAAGACTTGGCTAACATGATTATCATTGCTTTATAATATGGAACAAAGAAACATCACCTGACATTCTAGCACTGATGTCTCCAGGCAGGTGCTGGTCTGTCTCCTCTTCCCAACCAGACTTGACAACTGAAGGCAAAGGATGTGGTGGTGCATGCTTGTAAACCTAGTACTTGAGAAGCTGTTATAGGAGGATTGCAGGTTCACAGCCAGCCTCAGCAACTGGTGAGGCCCTCCACAATTTAGTGTCAAAATTTAAAAATAAATAAATAAAAATTAAAAAATAAAATAAAGTACCCCAAATCCTGGTTACAAGCAAAGCTACATCTTGAATACATAAACCTTTAGTTAGTGCTATTTTAAAAATAAAAAAGTTTTTAAAACAAAATAATTTAAATAAAAGAAATATATTTCACAAGCAATAGAAGAACTTAGGTATAAATCAGAACAGTGAGGCAGTCCACACACTAGAAACAGCAGAAATCTGAAACTTACGGGTTTGGAAATGCCACTCAGGGGTAGAATGATTGCCTAGTATACCTGAGGCCCTGAGTTGAATCCTAAGCACTGTAATAATAATAATAATAATAATAATAATAATAATAATAATAGAAGAAGAAGAAGAAGAAGAAGAAGAAGAAGAAGAAGAAGAAGAAGAAGAAGAAGAAGAAGAAAGATGAAGAAAGAAAGTGAAGGAGAAAAGGAGGGAGAGAGGGAGGGAGGGAGGGAGAGAGAAGGGTGGGAGGGAGGAAGGCAGGCAGGCAGGTAGGCAGGCAGGCAGGAAGGAAGGAAGGAATCTGCTACTAACTGTACACCAAATAATTGAAAAGGTGTTATTACCAGAACCGGGGAGGCACAATAGCATTTTGAAGCAGGGAGGTCCAGCCTAGTAAGAGCTAGAGACAAGGAAGGCATGCAATAGAAGGTAGATGTCTTCTTAAGTAGCTGCAAAAGGAACATGATGTCCTGGCTGCTCCCTTCTATCAGTTCTCCTGGGTTTCCAGATGTACATCTTGTGACTTCAGAGCTTCAAAGTTGCATTATTTCTTTGAAATATAATCTCCAATAAAAAGCTATATGTGAATTCTTTTTCTCCAGAGAATCCTGACTAATGCAGAAGTAACTGAGATGTTTAAAAAACTGAAAGAGGGCATGTGGAGCTTTAGTGTTATGATCATGAGAGATAGAAGACAAGATGCCACCAAAGAAATAGGCACCATTAAAAATTTTTTTAAAATTATAAAAAAAAAATAGGAGGGACAAAATCAGGCAGGATATGTAGACTATGGGTTGAATTTTGGATTGTATTTGATGCAATATGGAGACATCATACAATAACCTAAGCATAGGTGTGAGTTTATCTGAATCTAATGAAAATTTTAAGGAACATTTTTTGGGATGTGCAATGTGGCACACACACTTGTAGTCTCAGTAGTTGGGAATCTGAGATAGGAGGATCACATGTTTAAAGACAGCTATGGAAACCTGTTTCAGAATTTAAAAATGAAAGTAAGTCTGGGTGTTGTTCTGTGGTGAAGCATTTACTTTGCATACACAAGGCCTTGGGTTCAATCCTTTGTACCACAACACAAAACAAACAATCAACAACAACAAAAACAACAACAAATAAATATTTTTGATACACTAATGAGGAATTGTAGTGAAAGGAGATAAGAGCTGAAACAGACAAGGTAGAAGATTCAGAAATTCCTCAGGAAGAAAATGAGGATGGCTAAAGGTAAGTTATGAAAGGAGAAGAGAATTGAATAAAGTTGCATTATATTTTCACGTAAACTTAACAGCATGTGATGGGTTCAAATGGACTTCATATAGTTGTCAACACAGGACAAGAAATTCAAATGTCTGCAAAGATTCTAAGATTGTAGTTCTTTGTATATATGAAGTGTGTGCCCGTAGGAAATATGAATATTGTTTTGGTTCCACATGAACATCTCCTCAGTGGATCCAGAATATTTAATCAAATCATTAGCCTTATAAAATGCTTTTCCGGACCAACCAACCATTTAACTGACTCCATTTAGTTTGCAAATGGTAGACTTTTAATAAATATTTTTTGGATTGGACAAATTAATGTCTAAAATTTATGCTTATGTAGACATGCATGCCCACAGGTTCTGATACTGAAAAATATCATTAATCTACGGGGCTGTGTATGTCACAACAGGATTCTTCAAAAAGCCTAGGTTGTATATAATTATGGAAACAGACTTAGAGCTAAATGCATTTTGAGTATCTTCAGGCTGTATTAAATAAATGAGAAATTTTCCATGTCTGGGGTATTACTACCAAATACCACAGAAGCAGAAATGTGCTAAAAGTGCTAACTGGCTTGAGGGCACCCTGTGCTGCTGCTTCCATCCACTCGTATTTTTGTTCCTTCCATGGCTGTCATTGTTAGTTCCTGCTGAAATCTTTCTTCTTTCTCTAATTCTGGATTCTGTGCTCAAAACCTGTATATATATATATATATATATATATATATATATATAGTATTTTACTTGCCATATATTTTATTTTTACATTGTATATTCTTAAACTTCCATGAAAAGCAAAAAGGAAAAGTAGGAATCTATGAAGAAATTGGAACACAAGAGGGACTAGAGAGAAAGAAGAAGAAACCTCAGGGAAGTGAAGGAGGAGGGTCCCTAACTGAAGGAGACTAGAGGGGAGGAGAGATTTGATGAGAGAAACACTTAAGAAAACATGGTGTGCCGGGCGTGGTGGCGCACGCTTGTAATCCCCGTGCTTGGGGGGCGGAGACAGGAGGATCGCACAGGTTCGAAGCCAGCCATGTGCGCTGGCTTAGGAGACCCTGTTTCTAAATTAAAAAATATAAAATAAATAGGTCTGGGAGTGTAGCCCAGAGGTAGAAGGGCTTCCAGGAATCCCAGTACCAACAAAAAAAAAAAAAAAAAGAAAGAAAACATGGTGTGCATATATAAACTTATGAACATCAATCACTGTGTCAAGCACAGGAAGTGGGAGAGAGAGGACTGTGGTTGGAACTGGGTGGGGAAACCAATGAGTTCTGTGTCTATGTATGCTTCTATCACCCTGAACTTCATCAAGATGTATGATTATAATGCACCAATAAATAAAACAAATGAAAAAGAAAGTTTCAAAACATTATGAACAACTCCATGTCATATTAAATTTCTGACTACGAGTGTCCTTAAGAAGATGCTTAATGAAGGGCAGTTGGGAATTTGCAATTTAATAAGGAGCCTGGAAAAGATAACGTTAGCCTCATGTTTCAAAGGCTAATGTCTTGTGATTCAGTGTTTAAGAAAAACTAGGCAAGTGAAGTTTAAACAGAATAACTGCTATATTAAATCAACACTTTTATTGTGTACACTATTTGTGAAGAAAATTGTCAGAGGAAATACTAAAATTGGCATTTTTAGTATACTAAACCTTCATACAACCTTAAAAGCTCTCTTTGTAAAGGAATAAACTTGATAATTCGCCATTAAAATCATTTTCTTAGGAACTACATTCAGCTCAATAAAAATTTGATTCAATCACCTATAGGAGATATTTTTAGATAATTGTGCCCAATTAATCTTAAAAGCAGCCCTGATAGACACATATTACAACTTCCATTTTAAACTCTGTAAAAATGGACTAAGAATGGATAAGCATTTTCAATAGCACATAGCATGTGACTTGCAAAGCCAGTCCATGAACTCAGATGTAACATCATGCCACAACGACCTCAAATACTATATATATATATTGGTGGTACTGGGGTTCTTGGAAGCCCTTCTACCTCTGGGCTACACTCCCAGACCTATTTTATTTATTTTTTTGTAAACAAGGTCTCTTAAGCCAGAGCAGCTCACATCAAACCTGTGCTATCCTCCTGTCTCCGCCTCCCAAGCGCGGGGATTACAAGTGTGCACCACCACGCCCAGCTTCAAATACTATATTATTAAGGGTACTTTTGGACATGTCATGGTACTTACTGTAATGAAAGGCGGTGAAATACTTTGTTACAAAGTTATAGAAGGAAACATGCATTTGAGTCTTATCATTTGTGATGGGGATTAAAAATATCCATTGCCATGATTCATTTAAAAATGTTAACATTTGTAGATGATATGCAAAAATTATCAAATAATGCTTCAGCCTTCCTGAGATTTGAATTATCTATAAGAATTATAGTTTTTAAACATCTTTGCATTGATTGACATTTTCATTTGGATGTCTTCTAAAAATCTACTTGTTATTAGCTATTTTCTATCTCAACAGTTTTTTGCTCCTTTTATCCTCATTGTGTTTTATTTTCTAGGGTCAATTGAACATTTTTATTACTCAATTATATCTCTCATATTGCCTTATTAATATCTATTTTACAGTTCTCAATGTAACTGTGTGGCTTACCATTTTCAAAATTAAAGTAAGCTTACCTTCAAATAATATAATATGGTTGCTCATGGAGTAAGAAGACTTCAAAAGTGTTTCAAAATTATTTTCTTATATCTGTGTTTGGTTGTTGTCATGCATTTAGTTTTACATATGCTATAAACACTAATAGCTACAATTTTTATTCATATAGTTCAGTTATATTTGGGAGTCTTTACATGAAAAATGAATTTTATTTTACCTTTTTTCCATGTCTAGTATCTTTATTTCTTGTACAGCTCGAGTTCTGTTTATAATACTATTTTTTTCTTGAAGAATTCTGTTTAACATTTTTTACAGAATGATATCCATTGGACTATTCTAGCAATAAATTCCACCCATCTTTCATGTGGCTGAGAATCTACCATCCTCCTATCTCAGCCTCCCAAGTAAGTTATGGTACTGCAAGTGTGCATCACCATACCTGACTTCTGCATAACTTTTGATGAAAAATCAACCATAATTCTTTCCTTGCTCCTTTGTTGGTAATTTGTTTTGTGTGTCTGTGTGCTTTTATGGTGCACTATAGTCTCATATGATAATGTAAATCATATTGACAATGAAATACATGCATACACACTTGGTCCTCCCCCACCTCTGTATTTCTTTACCTCCCAATACAAAATATCCAGATTGACACTGGTATCTATTCACATGTATGCACATAGTTGATGGTAGTATTTTCATTAATGAATCCCAGTATTCCTCCTCTTATATCACCTCCCTGGATATCCTGAGGTTTCTCTTTTTTATTGTGTTTTTTATAGAACGGGTTTTTGTTTATATTTTTCATCAATTTGCACATGGCGTGTTCAGGTATGTCTGGAGGAGAGGAGGGACATTTATTCTGCTTGCAATGCTCAGAGATTCTTGAAACTATGGTTGGGGTTTGTTCCTTGTCTTTATCTGATTCTTGGACATTATTTCTTCAAGAACTTCTGCTTTTCTGTTTTCTACCTCTTCTTATAGAATTCCAATTACTCAGAGAGTACAATATCTAACATTAGCTGCCCATAACTGGGATACTTTTCCCTTATTTGTTTTAGTTTAAGTAATTTATATTGACTTATTTTCAAGTTCATGTGTGTGTAGTACTAGGAATTGAACTCAAAGTTATTTTACCTTAGAACTCTGTACCAGCCCCTTTTAAAAGAAGTTTTGTTTAGAAATAGGGTTTAGCTAGGTTGCTGAGAGTCTTGATAAGCTGCTGATGTTGCTTTGGAACCTATGGTCTCCCTCAACTATTGCCAATATTCTCTCCAGCCAGAACCACACACCACAAGAAAAACTGTCTCAGTATTCTATTTGATTGATCTTCCCTGACAATTCTTGAAGAAAACACCTGCAAGAATATCCAAAAGCCCCTTTCAGGTCTCTATAAAAAATAATGCTCACTAACTGCTTCTCCCTGAAGAGACTTGTCTTTTTCCAGAATTACAGTTAGTTAGTTGCCCTACACCCAAGTTTTTATGCAAGACAGTGTATGACATTCTTGTTTCTTTCCTCTGCTCTTTTCTTGTTATAAGCACTGAAGCAAAGAGCTTTCTCACTCTCCACATCTATGAGCTAAAACTGAAATATTTTATATTTTTAAAATATTGATTTAGAGGACAAATAAAAGTGTTTGTGGGGCCTATTTCCACATAAATAGTTCTTGGTACCCAGATGACTCACACGTTTAAATTGTGTGTGTGTGTGTGTGTGTGTGTGTGTGTGTGTGTGTGTGTGTGTGTGGTACTGGGGATGGAACCCAGGAACATTCTACCTTCAAGCTACACCCCAGCCCTATTGTTTTATTCTTTATTTTGAAACAGGGTCTCACTGAGTTGTAAAGGGCCTCACTAAGTAGTAGCTGAGGCTGTCCTGGAATCAAGATCCTCTTGTCTCAGCCTCCCAAATGCTGGGATTACAAGTGTGTGCCACCACGCCTGGCTCTCTCCACCCTTCTTGTGTTCACATTGGAGCCAGTCAGAAATTGAGACTGATACTGAAATCTTCCCCAAACACTTGCTTTCCCTTATTCCTCGGATGCTTATCTCTCTCCTCTCTATGAGATCACCCAATGCCTGTCAGTCACATTAATGGGGAATGGGGGAACTGAGAGGGACTGTTTATCTAAAGAGAGCAGAGCTGCTTTTGCTTTGGCACCTCTCTCTTCCCAGATACTTGTTTTCTCTCACCTCCCTATGACCTTGTCTTTTTTTCTGATTTCATTCATGTTCCACATACACAATTTCAAACTAGAAGGCCTAATGGTTTAAAGGTCAAAAGCACTTTTAGTAACCAAAAAAATATTTTTTTTTAAATTAAGAGTGTTCTCAGTGAGTCACAGACTGGGAATGAAAAAATACTGTAGATTGAGCCACATAGCATAAAAGCATCATTGGAGGATATATGTTAAAGTTATTCCCTCTGTCCATAGGGGATTGCTTCCAGAACCCCTGTGGATATCAATTCTGTAGCAGATGCTCATGTCTTTTGTATAAATTGGTATAGTACTTGCATGTTACCTACACTCATTCTACAAATTTTAAAACATATTTAGATTACTTATAAAACCTAATATTATAAAAAAAGCTATATAAATAATTATTATATAGTATTTTTAGGTAATGATGACAAGGAAAAAAGTCTACACATGTACAGTAAAGTGACAATTTTTCCCTGAATATTTTCAATCTGTAATTGGCTGAACCTTTAAAGGTACATAGAGAGCCAACTGTACATCTTTTTTATTTGAATAAAAAGCAGAAACAACTGAGCCAGTAGCAGTTATTTATGGATTTAGGGAACTTCATCCTGTAATGATTATAGACCAACCCTACATGATCTATACCTCCTAGACTATTTTCTATAATCCCTGTCATCGTAAACTCATTTACAAGTTGAGGATATAGTGTGGTTTGCAATTGTTAAAATCTGCAAAACTACAATACAACCATATGAGTAATTAAACTATGACTATTACTTTATTAGGAAAATGAAGGTTTCTTTCAAAAATGGTTACTTAACAAACTGTGAGAAATGTAAAATGCCAATATAGCTAGAATTTAAATCAATGTGAACAGACACTAGTTTTACCTTTGTTTAAAACCAGATATATAACCTCTAATGTTTACTTATTAACTCTTACTCAGAACTGGGCATATGAAAAGCTTATCCTCTCTTGCGTATCTTATATCTTAATTCCATGATACTGGACACCTGAATGGTGATTAAATTGTAAAACACACACACACACATACATACATACACAAAATTCAAGCATAGACATTTTGTAAATCATAGATCCAAATTTCTATTCAGTAAATCAAATTATGTAGTTTTTGCTATCATAGAGACAAAATTTGCAGCCTAACAGTCTAGAATTCTGGTCAGCTTATTCCTAAAAATCCTAGGGACTCAGAAGAAAGTAATTGAACTTCAATTTAAAATTCTCAATCCTGGCCAAGGTAAAAGAGAAAAATGTCATATAAATGATTGAATGTCAATATTCTTATTTTTAACACTATTTGGGGAAACTTGATACAAATAATTGGAAATGAAAATGTCACACTGTAGTGTTTCACACTTATATTAAGATTAACCCTGAAGGTATGATCCTGCCATATAGAACACATTCATTTTAAGAATATTATCACCAAGGCTATTACATTCTGGTCCCAGACCTGGTTATGCCACTTCATATTTTGTTATCTTTGGTGGAGAAAAACAAACAATTTAAAAGAAAGAAAAGTGAATAATAGGTGGAAGTCATTTGTGTTCACAGTCTTGAGTCATGAAATGTATAGAAAAACCCATATAAAACGACTGCTTTCCTTTCTTGATTTGTGTTTAGTAAAGAAAGTCCTTCCCTTCACTTTAAAGCCTGGCCATGATTGATGGACAACACCAATCACTTCATGGAGTTTGTTGATGTTTGTTGTCATGGCTGAAACTCTATGATGTTTGTAACAGAGTGACAAGAGGCATTTCTGTTTGTTGGTGACTTTCCTAAAAGAAGGTGGGATCCAGTGATACATGAGGCAGGAACTAGAGAAAGCATCATAAACTTCAGTAGCATCTCCTTGAAACAAAGTCCACATTCACAGTGAAACTAAATTAAGACAAAATTCTTGCAGTAAAAAACTTAAGACATTAGTCACTGAATATAAGATTGATGGTAAGCATGAGGATTATTTTCTTGGCATTTAAAATTTTTTTCTTTCTTTCTTTTTTTTTTTTTTGGTGGTACTGGGGTTCCTGGAAGCCCTTCTACCTCCGGACTACACTCCCAGACCTATTTTATATTTTTATTTAGAAACAGGGTCTCCTAAGCCAGCGCGCGCAGCTGGCTTCGAACCTGCGCGATCCTCCTGTCTCCGCCTCCCAAGCGCGGGGATTACAAGCGTGCGCCACCACGCCCGGCTAAAAAATTTTTCTTAATGGAGTAAGTATGAGTTTTTTCATGTTCCATGGGGCTTCTTTACTTGACAAAATATTTATTTCTATGCCCATTATTTATCATAACAATGTTAAATTAAAAGGTTTATTTTTATTGAAAGAAATTCGTTAATACTTATTAATGCATCATGGACTCTAATAGGTATTTTGCTAAGTGTATGGAAGACATGACATTCGTGTTTAAGGTATTTACAAGGTATTTAAAAGTTATCAAATCTATATAAATTTAAAGCACAATGTAGACCCATTAAAGAGCTATTTTTTCCAATGAAAATTAGAAAAACTTCTGCAATTAGTCTATATTTGAGGTGAAGTATACATGCTTGGAAGAATTTGTTAGAGCATGGGGTATGTATGTATATTTGGGATGGATGAAAAAAATCAAAATGAAAGTGTAGAGGTAAAAATATTCATGAGTGAAAAACTAAGAAAAACTGTTGGATAGATATATGTGTGTATAATTTTATTTTGACAATATATAACTAGGATATTCCTGAATTTAAGTGCTAATTTTTTTTTTTTTGTGTGTGTGTGTGTGTGTGGTACTGGGGTTCCTGGAAGCCCTTCTACCTCTGGGCTACACTCCTAGACCTACTTTTTATATTTTTTTACTTGGAAATAGGGTCTCTTAAGCCAGCGAGGCTGGCTCCGAACCAGCGCGATCCTCCTGTCTCCGCCTCCCAAGCCCAGGGATTACAAGCATGCACCACCAGGCCCGGCTTAAGTGTTAAATTTAATTGTCAAGTAAAGTATCATGGTCTAGGTTCTGAAAGTAAAATGGAGTTAAAGGAGGAGATCAAATAATGAGTAGCAAGATGAGAAGGGAGCCTAGAATTAAAGTGCAAAAAATCTTTACATCACTTTTAAGGTGCTTTATAACATAATTTTTTTTACTAATGCTCCCCAAAGATTATCTCTATTCCAGTTCCCAAAACAGTTATGTTTAAGATAGTTTATATGGTTTTTCTGCTTCTTATTAATTTATGAGACAACATGCTTCCTCTTTCATAGCTAGGATTATAAACAATTATAGCTAAAGTATGTTCAAGTTGTTTCCTGAGCTTTTTTTTTTTTTTTTTTTTTTTTTTTTTTTGGTGGTGGTACTGGGGTTCCTGGAAGCCCTTCTACCTCTGGTATACACTCCCATGGGCTACACTCCCGGACCTACTTTTTTAACATTTTTATGTGGAAACAGAGTCTCTTAAGCCAGAGAGGCTGGCTCCGAACCAGCGCGATCCTCTTGTCTCCGCCTCCCAAGCGCGGGGATTACAAGCATGCGCCACCACGCCCGGCTTTGAAAAATATTTTTATTGTTGTATTGTGGTCAGACATCTTAGCGGGGTACAAGATGATAGAGGTATACATGCACACATCACTCTTCTAGCCCTTTCCCAATTGTCTCCCCTTTCATTCTTCTCATGTATGGCTTAGTGATTGACTTTGATATGTTTGTGAATGTACATTATGTACATTCAGGTATTTGCATCTTCCCTCTCCCCATCCCCCTCAGTTAGGTCTTCTTGTTTGCTCATCTATACTTCCTTCTTTATCAGTTTGAGTTTCTCCTATAACCTATTTTATCCCTAGCTCCCACATATTAGGGATAGCATCTGATTTTTTACTTTTTGTGACTGACTAATCTCACTTAGCATAATGTTCTTCAGTTCCATCCATTACCTTATAAATGATGTAATTTTGTTCTTTATGTGTTTTATAAGAACGTAAAAACAAACATATTTAATATACATCAACACACTTTATTGTTATATATAATGTACTTTTTGTTTTGAATATTTTGATGTTTCACTTAAAATCCTCTGAAGCATTTTCATTGACTGTGAGATAGGTCCATTTTAGGTGTCAATTTGGATATGTGATAAGGCTCTTCTTCATAAAATAGTTATACTTGCTTTTCTTCCAGGTTATTGACTATGGGAATGTTTATAACCCCTAATACACATTTATTCTGCCAGGTATCCCTGAGTGTTTGGAATATGCACCATGGTGCTTTGTTCTGCCCATCATTCTGGGCTACACATTTTCCTTCTTGTCTCTCATAGTGGCTTGGGAAAAGGAGAGACGCTGCTTCTCTAAGATGTCCACATAATCTTCTATGTATCCTGTGGATTGCTTTTATTTTCTTTTCCTTAGGGGCTTGGTGATGCCATAAAACATACTACAAAGCAGAATACCTAATAAAAATAGTGAAAAATGATAGTAACCCAGCCAAAATGAACACAAATAATATATTTTATTTTCAAATTCTACATGGTCCTATTAAATATTCATTAGTCTACTGATTTTAGTGATGGCCTTAAAACTCGGCACTAGAGCTTGTTCTTCTGTTTAGATGTCTGGATTCTACCTCCTTGCCAATATTCAGGCTTCTTCCTTTGATATTTCTGCTTGCCAGTTCACTTTTAGACCACTATTACACACACAATTAATGTAATTTTTTTATAAATAAAAAGTCTTGTTCTTTCTAGTTTCTCTTTCTCATCAGTCTGTGCTTGATTAACCATCTCTCTTCTAGTATTGGTACAGAAGGGCACAGATTCCAGGAAGAGTGAAAGGGTGGGAAAATAGAGATAAAATGGGCTCATATTGGGAAACTCAGACACTTGAAACCAAATTATTTGATGTCCTATTTTTATTAGTATAGTCTTACTTAAAATCTTTTGTGGCTTTTTTTTCTTATATGAATAGTGTGTTTGGACTTTTTACTTGACCAAATTTTAGTCTCCTGAACTTTCTACTAGGCCCATCTTGTATTGTTTCTTGTAAAATGTAGTCATAGCAAAAAAGATTGTTAGGTGAGTTTAGTAAGAATCCCTTGGCTTCACTATATGACCATACTCAATTTCTGATAGAAGATCTTGTCCTCCACCATTCCTCAGGTGATGTCTCGTCATCACACTGGCCTATTCTCAATACGAAATGTGTTATTTGGCTTATTCAGAAGTTTGCTTTCATTTCCCTTGACAATTTAATCCAGAGACACCCCCCTCAACATGCTCCCTGACTACTAATTTCTGTTTGTGCACTCTAGAGTGAGAGTAGACCTCACTCCCTTTCCCACTACAAAACCCTATTACAGTGGTTTCTATACCTAGTGTAATATCCCTGCATAAAGTCTTCCTTATTGTGCTTTAACAGGTATCATTGATATTTTAAGAGCTAACAGTACATTTCCAATATTTTTGCTTTCTAATTGTCACACTTCACATCACTCATAATTGAGATTATTGCATGAAAACTTTCTGTAATTAACACATAGAAGTTTAGCCGAATGAACTGTGAACTCAAGTCCTCCCTGCTGTGCCGGTCCATTGTCATCATTCACAGGTTGTGACCAAGTCTGTGTAAATGACTTTGCCTTCTCTTACTCACTGAACATCTTCTTTTTAAAAGAGTATACAGTGTGCCTGCTCAGCCTTTGAAGATTAGAAATTATTTTCTTAAGTGAGCATTAATGAAAGGAGAATGAATCATTCTTCATCAGCTGATGGACTGAAAATTGCTGACGGAAAATGCTGTTAATAAAGCCACATTAAATGGAGAGAACAAATTTGTCAGCCACATGAATAATTCTTAGCGGCAGGGAGGCCTTCCTTTGGTGGATGATTGGAAAAATTGACATTTATCATAGATTGACTGGCATTCGAAATGATTTCAAAGAAAACTGCTCCCTCCCTCCACTCTAAGTATAGATGGAGATAAAAAAAAAAAAAATCACCTGGGAAAAAGCAAGCCCAAATCTCATTTTTGTCATTGTTGTAGCTATTTGTTTCAGAGTGTCTTCCCCATGAGAGCCAGCAATCCCTTCCTATCCTGAACCATCAAATTTCATACTACAAGTTTTCAATGGCAGTCAATCTGGAAAGTCACATATATCTACCCCTAGACAGCTGCATTATGGAACTAAAAGAACTGCATCTAAATTCATGAGCCGATAAAAAGTAATCTGACTAAAGTCTTTTTTTATACTAGAATATACAATGATAATCACACCCCCTTGAATTACAAATGTTCCATAACCATTCAAACTGGTACTGAGTTACTGACATTATTTGAAGTAATGATATCATAAAACACATTTTAAAAGACAAACCCATAATTTACTTACTTCTTGCTTTAAAAATGTTTCAGAAATCTTTTGAAATCATAATTGATAGAATACCATGATTTCATAGACTATCAAAGACTCTAGTAGGTTTTAATAAACCAAGGGAATTAAAGGGGCTCTAGCTTGTTTGCTGTATTTATTCTCTACCTTCTCTTTGCCTTTTTAACAATCTAAAGTTACAGCTAAAAATTAATTAGAACTTATAGTGACCTGAGCTTTTTTAATTAACTAAGATTTTTTTTCCTAGAGAAAGCAATAAATTACGAATATCTCTATTTAAATTATTTTTAAGAGTAAATTTGTAGAAGGTCTCTAGCCAGAAAAATGAAGCACCTTAGTACACAAAGACATGGATTCACTAAATTGAAATGCAAGAGAGTTGGCTAAATGCAGTTCTAATTCTCTTAACTTTCATGATTAGGAATTCAAACCTTTTCAAACCTTAGTGTTAAATTATCTTTGTAAATGGCAAGTCATGGCTTTGTATCGCTAGCCACAGAGTGCAGGTGATTCTCTCAGTTGCTGTGTTGATTTCATTGCCTGGTTGAGCTAGTCAAATGTGCAGAAGCATACTTAATTGTGTTTTACTGGGACTTATTTTATAGTTTAGAACTGGATATTTGCTTCCAATATCTTCTACTGTTATTATAAATAAAAACAATTAAAAACAATTATTTTGTTAGGGTTTTAACTCTGAAAGTCTATGCCTTACTATAATGAATAACATATGCTGTGTTCAGGTTCTAAATATAAATCATAGATGGTAAACCCTTCATATGGGTAAGCTTCAAAATTTAAACCTCTAATGCTAAAGTTAAGAATCCAAAATTAAGTCGGGCATGGTGGTGCACCATTGTAATCCCCGCGCTTGGGAGGCTGAGACAGGAGAATCACACAGGTTCGAAGCCAGCCTCATCTGGCTTAAGAGACCCTGTTTCCAAATAAAATATAAAGTAGGTCTGGGAGTGTAGCCCGGAGGTAGAAGGCCCCTGGGTTCCATCCCCAGTACCACCTAAATAAATAAATAAATAAGTCACTAAATATAAAAGAATAGACATAAAAGTCAAATAAATACATGAGAATCTGGAATCAGAAACTGAGCAAGAAAAATTAAAATATAAGATTTCTACTTAGTCTCTTCTGCTGAGCAGTACCTAAGCAAAGACAACGGCTTAAGAGCGCTCAAAATCACCATAGAAAGGCAGAAGATATAAAAATTAGGGATCAAATGACATAGAAAATATATAAACATATTGGAATACAAAGAAAGGACAATCAAAAAACAGCAGGAACTAAAGATGGAGTAAGAATTAATGCTGTCATTTAACTTAAGAAAAATGAGATTTCAGCACCACTAATCTACCCAAAAGATTATACATCCTATTGATTAGGTGAAAACTATTTGAAAGAATCAAGCAGAAAATTTGGCCTAAGTAAGTAATAAATTTTAGCCATAAAATGGTAAGCCATTTCTTGGAGAGATTAGCTTCTGTGCATTGCAAATTCTATGACAAATACAAAACTTTACCAAGAATATTAAAAATTACCTACCATAAACTGTAAAGGTAATATAAATGAAAAAGAAAATAAAAAAGGGACCCTAAGATTTATCTCAAACTCAAAGGCATGGATCATAGTAATAAACGAGTATAATTTTTCCATTTCACAATAAAGTTCCTCATCTAATGACTTGCATCTTAATATCATAGAGAGAAATAAATATCACTGGGGTTGTGGTACCCATACTGGAATTTACAACAACAAAAAAACTTAACATTTCTTGCTATAATGTAATTGCTCTCTTGTGCAAAACTTTCTTGATATACTAGATTTATAAAACAAAAATCCATGAATTCCCTATTTACTGGTCTTCTATCTATTTTGCATTTCTCATAGCTAGTATCTGGTACAGCTATGGATATAGAATGAAATTTTCAATTATTCTTCAGTAAATTACTCAAGGGAAGATAGAGGACAATAAGAGACCGGAGAAAATGGTGCCAAGATGCACTGTTCAAAAATATGTCAATGAAAGGGAAATATTAAAAATAAATATGTAGCCAAGTATGTTGGTACATACCTGCAAGGATGATGCAGAAGGAGTACAGGTTCTAAACCAGCTTCAGCAACTCAGTACGACCCTCACCAGCCTAGTAAGACCCTGTTTCAAAGTAAAAAGTAAGAAGAGATGGGAATTTAGATTAGAGGTAGAATGCATTTGGGTATTCAAAGAAAAGAAAAAGAAAAATGAGGAGGAAGAGGAAGATAAAAAGGAGGAAGAGGAGGAGGAGGAGGAAGAAGAGGAGGAAGAGAAGGAGAAGGAGGAAAAAATATTGTTTGTGAAAATAAACTTCAGTTTTAGGTTTATTGCCTTTGTTTTCAAAGTAGAAGTCTTTAATTAAATGACTATTAGCCAAGCATTTCGCATCCATAATTGTCCGCCCTCAAAATCACTTTTTAGCTTTTAATAGGTGTTAGTCTGAATACGTTTTTATACTGTAGTTGTTTTCTTCTGTGAATATGGAACTTTTAGATTTTTCTTCCCTCCTTTCTCTGGTAGCTTGGACATATGGTCTACCTAATGACTCCTTGAGACACCTTTAAAACAGCAGTAGAAGGTACGGGCTCTGGAATCTTAATATGGCTGCAAAGTAGAGCTCGTAACAAATGCTCTGCACCCTAAATATGCTATTGTAATTTACAGATATGCTATCTGTAAATTGAAATAATACTACTTGCTTCATAGAATTGTTATGCAGACCAATAATGATGAAGCTCACAGCACATGGTAAAACATTAACAAATTAACTTATATCTCTCAAGAATTCCTAAAACTCCCTGGCCTCTGAAAGTAACTTATAGCACTCCTAGGAATTTAAATGTATAAACTAACTTTCCTCTAATGATCAGGGATTTCAGTAAATAAAAGGTAGAATCATATTTCAATCTACCATCTTAACCTACTAATAAAGAGAAAGAAGAGACGAAGATAAACTTATTCACACACTCCTGGTGTTGTTTGTTTGTTGTTTTATTTTTTCTAGTAGAAATAACAGACTCAGACATGCATGGCTTGGTTGACATCATTTAATCTCTATCAGAGATTCCTACTATAATATAGTTTCTTCTGAGTATCACAGTTTATAGCTGAATCCAGCTTCTAGCTTTAATGAGCAAAGAAAAAAAGAAAAGAAAAGGGAAACATTAACTAAAACAAAACGTATAAATCAAGTTAAAGTGAAAAGGACTCCAGTTTTTCAGAAACTATAAAAACTCAGTTTTCATTTATGGCGTAAATTTTAAAAAGCTTGAAAAACTTAGTTTTTTTCTGGCTGCCAAGTACACTGACATAGGGATAACTATCCAGTTTCTCTCACGGACTTCACTGAACAAAGGATTATAATATTCCTGCATATTAAATTTATAAAGCAAGAATTCTTGAGACCTATGGAGAAACCCAAGGATTAAGATAAACTGAAAAGAAACACATTGCCCAAAATGAATCTTATTTTTTAAAATTTGTTACTAGTGATAGAATTCAGGGGCATTATACATCCAAACTACAGTTCCAGCCTTTTTTAAATTTTATTTTATTTTTTAAAACAGGATCTTCCTAGGTTGCTGATAGTCTAGCTAAATCGCTTAAGATAGTCTCAAAGTTAAGATCCTCTAGGCTCAACCCTGAAATTCTGGGATTGCAGTCATGAGCCACCACACTTAGCTGCAACTAAATTTTAAAGAGATGAAATTCTGAGAAAAAATCTGGCATACATAAAAAGTAAGAGTTGAACTGCAGAAAATACTACAGGAAAGTATGCACAGTATTTACAAAAATTGGATGTGTTTCTGAATCTATCCACATATAGATAGATGATTGATAGACAGGTAGAGATATATGATCATATATATATATATATATATATATATATATATATATATATATATTCTTCTAAGGTGAAATAACATGTAGTACATAGAAATAATAATGTAATGAAGCCAAAGTCAAACTATGAAGTTTATTATTCTTAATAATAAACTTCAAAAAAGGTAAGATACTAATATTTCTGTACCAGTGCCATTAATATTTTATTTATAAAGTTTAACATACTTTGGTAGGCATTTACTCTATACATGAAATTTTGGGTAATATAGAAAAAATAGTAATATAGAAAAAAAATAAATATTTTATTTATAAAGTTTACCATACTTTGGTAGGCATTTACTCTATACATGGAATTTTGGGTAATATAGAAAAAATAGTGGTTAGCTGAGTGTTCAAAGCAGTGTGCTAACAGAAAGTATGAAGTGTAGTTTCAGGACTTCTAGAACTAATTCAATACATGACATTGACAACTATTTCATACCTCTCCATGTTTCAGTTTTCTCCTCTATAAATTGAGGAAGTTATATTTCTAATTCCTATTTCAACTTTAATATGTTATGAAAGTTACAGTGTAGCACATTACAAGGAACAGTGTATTTTAAGCCAGAAACTCTATTTCTGGCCCTCTAAATTATCGTTTGACCTTAAGTCAGTTACTTAACTTCTACCAGACTCTTTTTTTCTCAATTATAAAATGAGGTGTTGAACTATTTGATCTCTAAAGTTTCTTCAAGGTGTAAAAATCTATGATTCAATTCATGACCCTGTCCTCAAGAAGCATTCCATCCAGTTAAGCAGACAAGATACATACATAAAAAGGTCAACAGCAATCTCATCCAAAAATAGAGCAGATGTCACAAGGCAATGGTTGCCATAATGCCAAATAAATGTGGCAGATGGTAAGTAATACAAATGTGAGGCAAGCAAGATCATTCCATGTTGAAATAGAAAGATAATTCTTTGTAAGGGGTCATTTTAACAAATTCTTAGAGGTAGGTTATACGTCCTATAGCAGAGTCACTGAGATGAGACTGGGTGTTATGCTGAGAACAGTCTCAAAGGTAGAAAAACTATATCTAGGAGTGAAAAAGAGACCAATGTGTCAAAAAGAAAATTGTTTGTAGATATACATTATGTACATTATTGAATATCCTTCTTTCCCTCTCCCATCTTCTCCTATTAGGTTACCTTATTTGCTCATCTATGTAATGTTGAAAGATTGTGTGTGAGTATGTGAGCATGTGTGTGTATGTATGTTTACTGGGAATTGAACCCAGGGACATTCTGCCTCTAAGATATTCCCAGTCATTTTCATTTTTTTGTTTTCTAACAGGGTCTTTATAGGTTGATGAGAGTCTTGTTTCATTGCTGAGACTGCCCCCAAACTTGTGATCCTCCTCAGACTTGTCATCCTCTCAAGTACTTGGATTGCAGGTATATACCACCACACCTAACTGTGTTGAGAGATCATTTGAATGTTTAATTCTAGGCCTTTTCTCTAATATAGTGCTTCACAAAATCATCTAAGAGAAGTGTGCAGCAAGAAAAGTTTTTTTTTTTCCCTTCTTTTATTTTCCCCTTTTAGAGACCAAGTTCAGGGCCAATGCATGCTATGCAAATACTATACCACAGAACTATAAACCTAACCCATTTTATATTTTTTCCTGTTAGTACCTGGATTTTTCATGGGACTGAATGTAAAAGGTGACAATTACAACTTTGTCAATATTATTGATCATACATCTATTGTTTTTCCTGCATTATTTTCTCAATATATTTACAATTAATTTTTAATTCAACGATTAGTCAATCCAAATGTCATGTCGAGACAATTTTAGACTAATGCAAAGGACAAATTCTTTGAGGCTGATAAAGTCAACCTTTTGAAGCAAATTGCACTAGGAATTTATATGCAAGTATTTGGATTTGTCTGACAAGCAAAAGGTGGTATAGCCCTAGGGTTTCTGGTTGCAACTTCAGATCCAGTGAACCTGAAACTTTACTCACATCACAGAGAATGGTATAAAGTTTTGTAAATGTTGGTTAAAAAAAATCACAGGATTCTCATTGATTTTTTTTCTTTTAGAAAAGTTTCTGTAACCCATCTGGGAGGAGGACAGGATATTTTTCAAGTGCCATATGATGAGACATAGCTGTTTCTTGGGCAGATGCTGTACATGATAAAAGCATTATATTCACTCCACTTGGATAATTTGCCTAATACATATCTGAATCCAAATCAGGCTCTTGATTCAATAACTAATCTCAATCAGCAATATCAAAAGTTTTTTTCCTGCCCTAGAGTATAAATTGAACTTCCAACCTCAGAAGCTGTCCACTCCATTAACAACATATTCAAATTACAAGAGAACATTTAATGAATGCCAAGTTTCAGAGCAACAGCATGAAGAGTGAGAAAGCCTTAGGAGTTGCTAAAAATGAAAGAACTTTTCCCTTAATTCCAGATATCAGAAGAATTGAACAGAACATGGCATCTTAACCATTTGAGCTTTTTAAATGTGACATTGGCAGGCATACAATGCTCAGCTCAGTGGTACCTGAATAATTGAGGCTTTGAAACATCAAAGTGTTGACACCTTCAAACGCTCAAGTAGCTTTATTTGAAAGATTCTTCTCACAAAAGAAGACTAACTCTGCCATTTGAGATCAATGTATTTCTCAGAAACACAGTGTCCCTACTATATATTAAAATAAATTTGTTTACCACATAGTGACTATCTGTGTCCCATGTGAAAAAGGTATTTGATTAAATATATTTCTTCCTGATAGTTTAATACCCTGAAGAATTAAGGCTGACTTGTTGGGAGTGTTGAAAGAATAATACTGATATTACTTATTCTCTAAGTAGTGCACTTTCTGCAGTTCTCTTGCCATTTAAGCAGCCAGAGTAAGGGTTGAAGGATAATCAAGTCAAATTAACTATCAGATATCTAATAATAGTCATAATAAGATAACGATATTTTATTTATTTATTGACTCTCTGAATAATACTTGGTAAATGCCCACTATTTTCTGGGAATTATACTAAGGCAGTAAATATGGCAAATAAAGAGCAACGACCTTGTAGAAATGTGAGAGTTGATGGAATAATGAGACACCGAGCAAAACTTATCAAGGTGTGAGGTAGAATATCTATCTACTGTACAGTGGCTACAGGGAGAGATGAAGTCAGGGAGAAATGTTTGGGCCACATTGATAGTGGATTTGTGCTTCAACATTAGTTTAAACTTCTTTGTGAGATATTATAATTTTTGAATCATGAATAGGATAAAACCACAGTTGCATTTTTAATTTTTTTTTATTGGCGCATTGTATTTATACATCACAGTGGGGTAGAAAAGAGTGTGTATACATTAATGCACACATCACCCAGCCAGCCCCCACCAAGTCCCTCCCACCCCTCATCCCTCCCTTCCGTGCTTGCGTTTTGAAGGAATATCATGCCACTCCAGGTAGAGAAACTTGAAGTGAGGCAAAACTGGATAAGTGGATATAAGCAAAGAACCTTTGGTAGTAATGCAGATACAAACATTAAGTAAATAAAAGCAATTAGACAAAGAAAATGACAAGAGGTCTGTATGTACAGAGAGAGATTTGGAAAACATAAAGGACCTATTTACTATATTAATATTTTGTTTACTGGAATAGAAAACACAAGAGAATCAGCGGTTTTGTGAAGGAAAATCGGTCTTATTTGAGGCCATACGTACATTAGCTATGAATGTCTGCACCGAAGGCTTTAGAGAAGGTTAGGGTTGCTGAGAAGTAAATTGAGTAAGAAAAAAGGTGAATCTATGGCTTAAGTTCAAAGAATGTAACAATTTTAGGGCTGTCTAAAAGACGAGCTTATGCAGGAAAGATGTCATGTGTAGTAGTAGCAGAGAAGTCAGAAGTGCCAGAAGAACTGAAGGAAGAAAGTACAGCAGAAACAATTATGAAAATGAAGTGGAATGCTACCTAAAAATCGAGTAATGTTAGAAGTGAGAACTATCCACTTGATTTAGCAACATGAAGGTCCCTAGTAACCTTAAAAACATAAATGGATTGGTGTATCAGGAATGGAATGAAATGGCAATGAGGTAGTGAATGGCAGATAAGAAAGTAGAGGGGAAAATGTCTAACAAGTCGAGAATTTAAGGCTTAAAAGAAAAATGAAGTGTGAAGTTTTTTGGAGAAATATGTGAGTGGAGGGAGGGATATTGTTTTTTGTTTTTGTTTGATTTGGTTTCATTTTGATGTTTTTAGGTGTAAGACTGAGGATACATTAATGTTTATGTTTAGAAATTTATCAAAAAGGACCTATAAAAACGAACAAATAGAAACCAAAGGATATTCTCAGAAATAATAAAGCTGATTAAGAAGGCCATGACGACTCAGTTCTTAGGTGTGTATACTTTTCATAATTGTAGGAATTTTAATATAAAAAACAAAATATGGTTTTCCATTTGCGGTCTACTTCAAGAAATTGCTATTTTCCCTTTTGTCACAGTCCAAATCAGTGTTGCGAATTAAATTATAATTTGAGGAAAATTATTACCGAATAAGAATGAATGTAGATGGTTAAATGATTCTTACTCAGTGTGATGTATAATGCAACAGGGACCCTTGTAAATTGTCATATGCCAATAAAATGTCTTAAGTGGTTAAAAAAAAAAAAAAAAAACTACCAGATACAAAGGGAGTATTTGATGGAACAAAGAAGCTGAGGATAAGGTAAGGCAGGAGAACAGGTAAAGCATTAAAGAAAGAGGGACATCCTTCCCAAAGTGACAATTCTCCCAAGAAATGGGTAGGAAGTAAACATTAACTCCTACAAATGCTCTGCACATGTACTGTGCCTAGTACTGTTCTGAGTTCTGGAATACAGTTATGAAAAAAGCATGCACATATACCTGCCATCATAGAATATATATTTCAGTCATTCTCAAAAGTAAATGGTAATGCTGAGCGTGGTGGTGCACACTTGTAATCCCTGCGCTTGGGAGGCGGAGACAGGAGGATCACGCAGGTTCAAAGCCAGCTTCGCTGGCTTAAGAGACCCTGTTTTCCAAATAATAAAAATATAAAATAGGTCTGGGAGTGTAACCCAGAGGTAGAAGGGTTTTTAGGAACCCCAGTACCACCAAAAAAAAAAAAAAAAACGAGAAGAAAAAAAAAAAAAACTAAAGTTTATATTTATATGCTTTCCATGTGAGCAATGGACAAGTTTTAAAGGACCTTCTGAGAGAAGAATTTTTCCTCAGTTATCTACTTCATGGGATACATCATAAAATAAATCATGCTAGTGGGAGAGGAACACAGAAGAAATAATGTTATAACAGGGTAGTTGCCAACTCTATGTGTTAAAAAAGGGATTTTAAGTAATAGTAATTTAGTAATTACTTACAGACACCAATTTCTTTTTTCTTTTTTTTTTTTTTTTGTGGTACTGGGGTTCCTGGAAGCCCTTCTACCTCCGGGCTACACTCCCAGACCTATTTTTACATTTTTTTATTTGGAAACAGGGTCTCCTAAGCCAGTGCGCGCGGCTGGCTTCGAACCTGCGCGATACTCCTGTCTCTGTCTCCCAAGCGTGGGGATTACAAGCGTGCGCCACCACGCCCGGCTTACAGACACCAAGTTCTACTCTTCCCCTCCATGAAAAAGTTAAACCACTGATTTTATTTTATTAATGAATATGTGGACAAATATGAGTTATCTGAAGAGTGCTTCAATAATCTGCAGAAAGCTCTTCCCAGAAAACTGAAGATCCAGACAACATTTTGCGCACTACTTCATAGATTGCATGACATTTATCATGAGGCCCCACAGGCCATTTGATCTCCAGTAAATATTCCAGTCCCACTGCCCGGTTGATGGTTTAAAAACATTAAAAGAGCCGGGCGTGGTGGCGCACGCTTGTAATCCCCGCGCTTGGGAGGCAGAGACAGGAGGATCGCGCAGGTTCGAAGCCAGCCGCGTGCGCTGGTTTAGGAGACCCTGTTTCCAAAATGAAAATGTAAAAAATAGGTCTGGGAGTGTAGCCCGGAGGTAGAAGGGCTTCCAGGAACCCCAGTACCACCAAAAAATAAATAAATAAATAAATAAATAAATAAATAAAAAATAAAAACATTAAAAGAGAAAGAAAAAGAATAAAAAGTTTAAAAAACAAAACAAGCCTGGCATGGTGGCACATTCTTGTAATCCTAGTAATCGAGAGGCTGAGACAGAAGGATCACAGGTTTTCCGCCAACTTCATCAACTTTATGAGACCCTCTGCAATTTAATGAGACCTTTTTTTCAAAATTACAAATAAGAAGCTGGGCATGGTGGCACACGGTTGTAATCCAAGTTCTTGGAGGTTTAGATAGGAGAATTGCAGGTTCAAAGTTAGACTCTGCAATTTAGGAAAGCTTTCAGCAACTTAGTGAGATCCTGTTTCCAAATAAGAAAAAAATATGGTCTGGGGATGTAGCTTCTGGTAGAATGCCTCTAGGTTCAATCACTTAAGTGCAAAAAATATATATAAGAATAAAATATAGGGCTGGGGTTTAGCTTGGAAGTAGAATGCCCCTGGATTCAAGCCCCAGTAAAATAAAACTAAATAAGTAAGTAAATAAATAAATAAATAATAAAACCCCAAAACAAAAGCCAAAGAAATTCATAAAGCAAGAATGAATAAATATGAGAAAATAAAAATGCAATAATGAAATTAGAATTTATACATAATATAAAGACATTTTGTCTAAATAACTAAAATATTCCAAAATCAAAATAGTAATCTATATTCTTCATTCTCTTTCTTTACCCATAGTTCCTGCTTACAACCTAATATCTTAATTCTTTAGTTGGCATTTTTATAGACTTCTCAGTTTTCTGTTCTAAGGGAATTTCTTGATATTTGGAACATTTTTCCTAAACAAATAATTCAATGAAATATTTACCTGAGGTTATATTCTGCCAAATATTACCTGAGGTTATATTCTGCCAAATAGAAAAAATAAATAATCAACCTCCAATAATGTTTTTTTTTTATCAGTGCACAGATCATTTTGATCATTTTATATTAAGGGAAGATATGAGAGACAAAAGAATTTATACTTTACCTCACCTACAACTCCATAGGACATATTAACTCATGCTAACTCATTAATATATTAATATTACCTGCCAAGTTTTCAAAAGAATTTTCATCATGTATATAAAGTTTATCCATGCAAAGTTTTCAGCTTATTTATGTTTCTTCAGCATGACTTTAATTTCTGTGCACACAATCTGAAGTTTGCTAATAATTGTTACACTGAGTTTTCTCTTGTCTTTCTTTCCTGTTTTTCAATTTCCATTACCAACATGTTAATTCCAATCACCATAATTTCATGCAAAAAAAAAAAAATTGAACTAGAGCCGGGCGTGGTGGTGCACGCTTGTAATCCTAGCATTCGGAGGGCTGAGACTGGAGGATCGTGATTCACGGACAGCCTCAGCTACCTAGTGAGGCCCTCTGCAACTCAGTGAGACCTCCTGGTTTCAAAATAAAGAGTAAAAAATAGGCAGGGGGTGCAGCTCGGAGGTCGAATGCCCCTGGGTTCCACTCCCAGACCTGAACTACATCTGCTTTTTTATGGTAGCTTATTCCATTAACCTCTATAAAACATGGATGGAGGTAGTTTTTTTATCAAATATCTAATTGTACTTAAATGACTGAGTTCTTATCATTATTTCCAAACTTTTAAACCTCTTTGTCTTCTTACCTAAATTAGTATTCTGAATAATATCACTTGGACTACCTAGAATTTCTCAAAGACAGAATCTCCCTGCCCTCATTATGTGTTCACATAACAGCAACTACTTAACACCCAATTCCTTCATCTCTCATGCATACATGTGCAGGTTTCACAGTAACATATTCATTATTTCTGTCTTCTGAAACAGATACTATATGTCAAGTTTTACCTTTTCCATGAGATTTCCTTGAATTGTCCCTAGTGATATTAATCTTGATTTTTACATCTAACTCCATAGTAAATGGGCTATTCTATTCCTCTATGGTTTTGTTCATTCTGTGCCATTTATTATATAATCCATCTTGCATTGAGCTTATGGAACGTTAGTTACTATCTTTCTCAAATCTTATTGCAATGTATTTTATTGATAGGATGCTTTGACTTGAAAAACCAATGAAAGTCCTTCTGATTCCATGTGAACATGCTAGTACTAACTGGAACTTGTACAAAGCAATTGTTCTTGGTGTTAAGACTCTGGCAATTGACCTTAAAATAAGGGTCAACTGTATGACTTTTGTCCTTTGCACTACACCCCTCCCCCATTGCTATTTTAAGTGTGAGTCTATAGAACATTTCCTGCTGGGCTGTAGAAACACAAGGGCCATGCAATCTCCAGGATTCTACTGGCAAACAGAAGGCATACTCAATAGATTTTCCAAGAATAAAATGGTTTGTAATTACTTGGTTTATAGGAACTAAGTGTTCATTTTCTATGGTGGGAAACTGGGTGCCATTTTTTTTAAATGGCTAGTACCAAGTATACAGTATTTTATGTTTTATGGGAAAAGCACTGACATTAATCAACAGTTTAGTTTTCCTGGATTAAGAACTATTTATACAATAATTTATGTTGGCCTATTGGAGGTTATATACCACATTAAATCACAATTAGAGACTTAATATATCTTCAGCATCAAATTTTCTATTGTGTTACCTTTAATTCATGACAAGCTGAAAATAATGGTATATTAGTACAGTGACATTTTAAAAATTCGTAGGTCTCTGAATAAAGATATTTCATTAAATATCTCTGAAACGGTAAAGCCCTAAGTTTTGTCAAACACACACACACACACACACACACACACACACACACACACAAACACACTTCAACATTTAGACATTTTAGTATATTCTCCTTTCAAATAACAATTTTCTTCCATACACGGCTAGACTTGAAGTGGGAAAAAAACAAAACAAAACTGTGGCATCTAGCCACAATTGATGGACACATGAAATCTAGAATATTTTTACTGTAACACTATAGGACTTGACACTGCCAGGCTTGAATGTAAGTTTACTGTGTAGTCACGTAGAGTCTTTCTTTTATGGATGTCAAGGGTATAATGTTGTCACCTGAATGATGTCAAGGTCAGCATGAAGATGTTGATATCTTGGGAAAAGCATCTGTGCAGTGAAACGCTAATGCTAAAGAATTCACTGTAAGCAAAATTTACAAAGACTTTTCTAAGCAAATGTCAATAAGGGGAACAGCATTAGAGCATTAAACTGAAGATGGAACATTGCTTATGCCTGGCAATAAAAATAACATGTTCAAATCTGATTCACTAAATATATAATTGAATGAAAATTATGTACTGCTTTACATACAGAAGACTCTGTTATAGAGTGGGAAGAAATAGCGTGGGATAAAATGGAGCAAATGCAAAGATGTTAAAGATTGCCCCTCTTCTTTATAGCTGAATAGAATTCCATTGTGTGTATTTTCCATAATTTTTCAATCCATTCATCTCTTGATAGAGATGCATTGGCAAGAAGATGGAAAGATTTGGAGAAAATTATGTTAAGTGAGATCAGCCAAGCACAGAAAGAGAAGGGACATATGTTTTCTCTAATATGCCCAAACTAGGGAGCATTGGGGATACTAGAGGGACTCCAGATAATGGAGGGAAAATCTCAGCAAAGCTAGAATGGAAGGATAGGAGAGGAAGAAGACTGAGGTTGATTAATGGAGGAGCTACATCTCAATATGAGTAAAAGTATGAATATAGCATGGTTAACCTGGACACTCATTGTTTGGGGGGGGGAGAAAACGGGAAGGGGCATCAAACACAATTTAAATGTATACCATTTGCAATAAAAAAAGAAAATAAAAACAAAAAAAGTAAAGATCGCTCTTTGTTTCTGCATTCTTCTGTCTTCCCATTTATCTTCTCTTTATACTCTTGAGGTGATTTGTCCTAAAGAAAGCTTTAGAAAATTTAAACTATAAAGTGTCACTTCCCCAACAGTCCACTGTGTATAATCAAAGATTCTGGCCAAGGCAAGAGTTAGATAGAAGAAGACAGGTGATGGTAAAAACGTTCTTGTTTTGCATTTTAGAAGTACAATTTTCTTTGGAAACTTTTTGTGTATACATGTGCTTGTGTGTGTGTTCAAATAGAAACTTAAGAAAAATTCTGTGTCAGGTATCCCAAGCTATGTTAACCACTGTCTTCAACGCATCTTTTTTCACAGAAGACTGGCTACCATTGGCCTATTGGCAAACACTGGCATTGGCTCTCTTAGTGAGGCTCACCAGAATCCCATTTTGAAAGGAAGGGGAGTGGAACATATATTTGCCAGACACAAGCTTTATATTTCTTTGCTTTGATTATATTTGTGTATCATATTTTTATAACATTTAGGAAGTAACTAATTTTAATATCTAAAATATTGTAAAACAGACCAACAAAACTTTCCATTGCAGACAACAATAAACAGAGTAATAAAAAATAATAAACAAAATAGACAGTAATAAACAAAAAGTCTGAAAGTGTCATCAGGCAGGGATCTGAGTATCTTAAGGGAAAGAAATATTTAAAATTTCACTTTTAAGAAAAGAGTGGAATGGAAGCAATGAAACTTGATCTCAGTTGTGTACAAGTCAATTTAATCACTGCAAACAGTAATACGAATAAATATTCTGCCTGAAATTGTTATATTTCTTTTCAGCAGAAGTAATTGCCACCTTCTCTGTATAAGTAATATTTATCTGCTCTCATAACATCTATCAAAAGGTTGCTTTGCAGCTATTTTCTATTTGATTATATAGGCTATTTCCTGCCTTTATTATTCTTCACTGTGAATAAGCTTAAACATAATAATAAATACATCCGAATATTTACTGGATGTTGAATGATGAATTTACTTGGTTTTCTTGTGTCAAAGTGAAGTGGATATATAAGAAAGGGCAACTACAATGCATTTTCAACTTGAACATGATATGTGTTAATATTTTATCTCACATCACATTAAGCCATCCCACAGGGGATCTATACATAGGATTGCCAAGAAAGACTTTCACCTATGTGAGTAAGAGCACCATAGTGATGGTGATCAATGGAAGAATCTCGCTCCGGGGCAGGTGAGATGTCTTACAGGTAGAAACGAGTCTGTTTTAACTATGAAGAAAAGAAGACAAAGGTAGAATTTAGAATTTAAGTTTTTGAGAAGAAAAATCTTATGGCAAATAAATTGAGGTTGTTTAGGAGAGGGACATAAAAGTTATGTAGCAATCTAGAGGTATGGGTAGTAGTGCGTTGGGAGATTTATTAACTAAGATGGAAGAGTGAGTAACAGGTTGGAAAGAAGGGGAGGCAGAGCTGCACTGGCCAGTGTAGAGAACAAATACTTGAACTTTACTTGGATATGGTGAAGATTTCAGGCCAGTAGCTTTGAGATGAGCTGCTAATGCTAACAAGAAAAATGTCCTGAAAAAATTTACCTATGTTTCATTGATTAGGTTCAACTCTTGATAATGTATCAGCTTTATAAAAAGGAGCTAAAATCACTTTCACCTTTGAAATTGTTTGGATCTGTATCAAAGACAACATGTTTTCTGTATCTTCTAAAGATTCATTTTGCGATAGAGTGCTAAGATTAGCCAGTCTGTTGAATTGAGGGAGAAAAATCAATTTCCAGAAAATAATTTTTAAATTATAAGAAAGTGAAAGTTACACATCATGAGGTATTTTCTTTTCTACTTTAATTCCTAAAAAAACCTTAGAAATTAGATTTGATTTTAGAAAATTTAAAGTAAAATTAATAATATGAAGAAATGCTTCTCAGGAACCTACTTCTAGTTCTAGAGACACGGTTTTACATTTTCAAGTGCATCTACATGTATTTATGTTTATATATGTGCATATTTTAATCATTTTTGTATTTTGTTCAGCTTTGAAAGGCTTCAGTATTTATCGGAAAGTACAGAGAGATAAATAATAACTAAGCAAATAATTGTTACTAGTAATTAGACTTAGATAAAGAATATAAATGTCAGGCTCAGTAATACATAATTGTAATGGCACAGTTTGGGAGTCTGAGACAGGAGAAATAGAGGTTGGAGACTTGTGTGAAGTGACTTAATAAGATTGTTTCAAAGTAGAAAGTTAAAATAGGGTTAAGAGTGTATTTCAGAGGTTAAACTTCTTTGGGTTCAATTTCTAATACTATAAACACACACACAAGGAAAACAGAATGTACAAAAAGTCATGTGGCTAATGGTGTCTTCTACTTTTCTAGGTTTCAACATTCTTTATCATGATGAGTTGTCTAAAATATTATGTGTTTATAAAGGGTTTCAAATCGATTATCTCATTCATAACTATTTTCCCTGAATCATAATGACTAAGTTACAACTCTGATCTGAAGTACAGTTGGTAACCTGAAGGAATTTTTTAGATAAGAATAATTTTAAAATAAATGATAATTAATATTTAGGTGGCCTTTCTATAAATCTAAACCTTTCAATGATGGCAAAATATGGAATTTGCTCTATTCTCCAAATCTTTCCAAATAGCACTTCTTATCAGAGGACATTACTTCCTTCTCTGTAGCTCCTTTTGCATAAGAATTGAAGTCCCTGTGTAAAAATTATTGAGAGCCTCTTTCGCTATTTCTTATAGTGAAGTTGTATCTTTTTATTTTAATCTGGCATTTTGGCTTGCAACTTAAGTAATTCAACTCTCATCTTACTTGAAAGTGGTTACCCTATTTGGCAGGCAATTAATTTGAGAAATTTTATGCCAAGAAGATTATTTTCCTGGATTAAAATTTTATTTCACTAACTATTGATTTCTCATCAGAAATTTTGGCCAAGTTATCTCAAATGCCATGTTATTTATACAAACTCTCCTCTCTGGGAACATTGGTATATTGTTCATTTTGTTATAAATACACAAATTATTTTTAAAGTTTATTTTCTTAAAAATTATTTATTGAGCCAGGCATGATGAGAATATATATATATATATATATATATATATATATATATATATATATATATATTCTCCTAGTCTTGAACTTGAACACAGGGCTATTCTAACAAAAAGCTTCATGCCAGGCCTGTTTTATTTTTTTTATTTAGGGAAAGAAGCTCACTAACTTGCTGAAGCTGCCTTTGAAATTGTGACCTTACTGTCTCAGCCCCTAAAATACTGGGATCATAAGCATATGCCACCACACCCAGCTCAGCTAATATATTCAACATGACTTTTTAAATAATAAAGTTTTCTGGGCTCACGCTTGTAGTCCCAGCGCTTGGGAAGCGGAGATAGGAGGATCGCAAAGTTTTGAAGCCAGCTGTGCTGGCTTAGGAGACCTTGTTTCCAAATAAAAATATAAAAATAGGTCTGGGAGTATAACCCGGAGGTAGAAGGGTTTCCAAGAACCCAAGTACCACCAAAAATAAATAAATAAATAAATAAATAAATAAATAAATAAATAATAAATTTATAGTAGACCTAAGAGAATTTCTGAAAGACAGAAGTATCAGCATCAAAATTGTACTTTTGGCTGTGAAAGAAAAGTCAATGTCCTCTAAACCTTAGACTATTTTTTAACCTATTTAGGACCTTTTTTTTTAGTAAAACTGATGAATTTTTAATTTTTTAATTTTTAATTTTTTTAATTTAGTTTTTATTTTATTTTATTTATTTATTATTATTTTTTTTTTGGTGGTACTGGGGTTTCTGGAATCCTTTCTACCTCCGGGCTACACTCCCAGACCTATTTTTATACTTTTTATTTGGAAACAGGGTCTCCTAAGCCAGCGGATGTGGCTGGCTTCAAACCTGCGCGATCTTCCTGTCTCTGCCTCCCAAGCGCGGGGATTACATAGTTTTTATTTTTTTATAAGTGGAACATATTGAGAGTGGTGTACATTTACATTGTGCTTCATGCCCTTCCCCCTCCCTTTTCCTCTCCCCCCAATAGAGAATGTCCAGGTTAATCATGTTGTATTTATGCTATTACACATATTTGTATGTAGCTCCTCCATTGAACAACCTCAGCTTTCTTCCTATCCTATCCTTCCATTCAAGCTTTGCTGAGATTTCCCCTCCATCATCTGGAATCCCTCTGATATTACTACTACTCCCTAGCTTGAACATATTAGAGAAAACATATGTCCCTTCTCTTTTTGTGCTTGACTAATCTCACTTAACATAATGTTCTCTAGTTCCTTCCATCTTCTTGCAAATGCTATAATTTTATTTTTCTAGCCATCAGGGAAGTGCAAATCAAAACTACACTGAGATTCCATCTAACCCCAATCAGAGTGGCAAACATAAGGAAATCAAACAACAACAATTGCTGGAGAGGATGTGGGGAAAGAGGAACTTTTACACTGTTGGTGGGAGTGCAAAGTAGTTCAGCCACTATAGAGAACAGTATGGAGTTTCCTTAGAAAACTGGGAATAGATCCACCATTTAATCCGGCTATACCACTCCTGGGTATCTTTCCAAAGGGGTTGAAATCAGAGAACTACATTAACATATGCATACCCATGTTCATAGCAGCACAGTTCGTAATAGCCAAAATATGGAACCAACCCAGATCTCCACCAACTGATGAATGGATAGCAAAACATTGGGAAATACACACAATGGAATTCTATTCAGCCATAAAGAAGAACAAAATTATATCATTTGCAAGAAGATGGAAAGCCCTGGAGAACATTATGTTAAGTGAGATCAGCCAAGCACAGAACGAGAAGGTACATATGTTTCCTCTAATATTTCCAAACTAGGAAACACAGAGGATACCAGTGGGATTCCAGATAATGGAGGGGAAATACTAGCAAAATTTGAATGGAAAGATAGGAGAGGAGGAAGGCTGATCTTGATTAATGAAGGTCTACATCCGAATATGTGTAAAATCATGAATAAGACATGGTTAACATGGACAACCATTGGTGGGAGGGGGGAAGGGAAAACGGGGGCTGGGGGGAGAGGGCACCAAATATAGTTTAAATGTATTACCATTTATGTTCAATAAAAAATTTGTTTAATAAAAAAATTTTTCACTCCAAAAATAGGCAAAACCACCCAGAATGCACTGATTGAGCTAATGAGACAATGTGCACTATATTTGTATTTAGGAAGGACACTCCTTCACTCAAAATAGAAGAATGCCAGATAAAATAAAACAAATTGTCCTCTGTTCTGTTAAGTTCAAGAGCCTTCACTGGACCCTTGCATTTCTTAGATTTAAGGGAGATTTATGAAAAAGAAACTGAAGTTGCTCATTTTCAACACATTTGATATTATTGATTAGCTGATAGTCAGTCCCGAGGCATTATTTTCATTGTGCAAAATAAGCATAAAAATACTACAAGCAATTAATTGCCTGCTTTTCGTATCATGCTTTGCAATGGCCTATCAGCCTTTTATTAATATTAATGAGGAGAATTAGCACAGAGGATCAGGGAGCCACGATAGCGCTGAGAACCTGTGAGGACCCTTCGGCTCTCATGCTTTATTATTTTTTAATCAAAGTAGCTGACTTGAAGGCACAAAATTAAAGAACTGAGTCTTTTATGATTCCACAATGATTCAAATTAAAATGATCTATACTTGCATAATTCCCGCGAACCATTTTGTGCTTCTTAAAAACAGTTAAAAATTGCATAAATTCATGATTTAAGGGCTGAGGTTTTCTTTTCTTAATGAACAGTTCACTTTATATGTTTCTCCCAGCTCACATATGTGGACAGCAAAAGAGGGTGGAGAAAGGAGAAAGAAATGAAGCGTACAATTTACAATGCCTAAAAGAGAGATGCTTGTTTGTTGCTCTATCTGGGTTTACCAAAATTCTTTAGCATTAATATTATGCACAGCTGCATTGAAGGTACTTGGAGAAGGTGAGTAAAGGAAGTATGCTGGAAAAGCCCATTTTTCAGGTGGAAACAAATACATTATACAATTTAAAGAATAGTTTCCAGTCATTCTACTCAGAAACTTGAAGCTCAGTGGAAGTGCTTTCGTGCATCCATACAATGTTTTCTTTTTCAATAACCAAAATATAAAATCTGGAGGAAATTTGAACATAGCTGCAAAGAGTGTGGTTACCATTAAGTTTTGTGTGAAATTATCATGCCGAATGGAGATTTTGAAAACACTGATGTATGTTAGATAAATTTGTAAAAGACAATCTGTAAAATTGGATTTTTTCAAAAGCATTATAGCAACATGGATATGTAAATATGAACACTATGATGCATTGGAAATTCACATGGGATAGTATAAGGCCTACCCCAAATAAATAACTTTGTAATTATTAAAATATAAGAGTGTCGGGGCCCACTCGGCTGGACCGAGATGGCACCCAGGCTTGTTGCCAGCGTGGATTCAAGATGGCGCCTAGGCTTGCAGCCAAGTCATGAGACTCACAAGATGGACGTCTCCTTGAGCATGCGCAGTGTGCCATGCTATGTGCCTGCAGAATGATCAGCGACGCCTACCACCAGCCTGCCTATTAGAAAGTCAGAAGTGTGCATGCCCTACCTGTGGAAGCTTGGGGTTGGTAGGGAACAGAAGGAGGGATTATCATGCTGATATATATTGTGCTTGTTGTACGCATTGAAGAAGAAGGAAGAAGAGACATATTAAGGATCCATTAAAGAAGAATTCATATTTCAGCTGAAGAGGTGTCTGTGTCGTTCTCTAAGCCCCTGCGGGTCGGAGTCTTAGGGGACGATATAAGAGCAAATCTGTTTTAAATTAGACACCAAATAATAATTAACAATTTTTTAAATGATATATTTATTATATTGGTAAAAATGAATCTATGGATATTGATTTTGTAGCAACAGAGTAGGAATTCTCATATGTTCAGAAAAGCAAAGGAGACCTAAATCAGACATAGTGGAGCTTCAGGACATAGCATGGTGTGAGATGAGTTTTACAAGCTATTTATTTTAAAATAACTTTTGAAAATAACTTTTTAAAAGAAATACTTAAAAAAAAAAAACTTCACAGTATTTCTTAAAGTGTAGTCTGGCACCACCTTTATCAATAGCAACCAAAAGTCTATTTAAAAGAACAAAAAAGCAGGCCATACTTGTGAAGCTGAGAGAGAAGGATCCAGCCTCACCAACTTAATGAAACTCTCAGCAACCTAGGGAGACTCTGTTTCAAAAGAGAAAAATAGACAGACCTAGGGATGTAGCTTGAAGGTAGAATTACCCTTGGTTCAATCTCGGTACCACCAAAAAATAAAAAAATAAAATAAATGAATAATAAAAAAGCAGCTTCTTGAAAAACTACTTCACAAATATTAACTGGAATCTCCAGAAGTAATAGCCTTTGAATTTTTAACAAAAGTTCTAAGAGATCCCCCGATGGAAAATCAGAATGATGATGTTGATAGTTTTTTTTTTTTTTTTTAAGTAAAAGTTCTTTCTTTCTTTTCTTTTTTTTTTTTTTTTTTTTTTTTTTTTTTTTTTTTTGGTGGTACTGGGGGTAGAACCCAGGGGCTTTCTACCTCCAGGCTATACTCCCAGACCTTTTATATTTTTTATTTGGAAACAGGGTCTCACTAAGTTGCTGAGAGCCTCACTAAGTAGATGAGGCTGGCTTCGAACCTGTTCAATCCTCCTGTCTCAGCCTTCCAAGTGCTGGGATTACAAGCGTGCGCCACCACACCCAGCAAAGTGAAAGTTATTTCATGTTGGTTTTCTTCCTTATTTTAATGTAGTCATAAATGGAATCTTTATCTATAACTAAAAGGGTGAAAAACTATATCTGCTCTCCTGAAAGAAGAAGGTGAAGGGGATTGATCTCTATACTCTTGCCTCTCTCTCAAACAGTTGTACCTCAAAAACTCGGAGTCATTTTCCAGTGATCCTAGTCATTTTCCAACTCATGGATTTTATCCCCTCTTCCTTGAAACCTGTCCAACATTTTTCACCCTGTAGAGACAGACTGAGGAGAATTGGTCACAATGTCTGGCTCATTTTGACTTGTTTTTTATCATACCGTTGGTTGTATCAGCATAATTCAAACCACTGAAAATACATTTGAGGTTAAAGCTCAGTATTTGGACCCTATTCTGTCAGTGCCATTAAGGACACACAGTTTGCTTGGTGGACAACTCCATGGTTGAGATTCAGACTTTTGTTAATAGTTATGTATAGAACCTGCTCTGAACTTCCAAAACCTCACTTAAAACATGCTTGATTTTGATTATTCCTCCAGGTATCATTATTTTTCATTCATTCTTACTTTTATTACTCATCTAAACCAAAAGTCATATTATAAAAAATAAGAAATTTTTTATATTAATTTTAAACACAGGAAACATCATTTTGCTATGTTAGAGTACATTGTATTATACACATTGATACTTAATTTTCTCATGTAGAAATTTTGTCTGAAGTTATAGGTGAAAACATATTTTGGAACTGAGTCTGAAGTGAGACTATCCACTTTATATTCCCTGCCCTCTAAACACCATGGTTAACTGGAGTGCTGAACAACCACTATTTAGGCTGGGGTTCAAAATGTCTGTGTGTTATGTAATCATGGAACTTCCTCTGCAAGTAAGGGCTGGCACATGCCTGTCCACTCTCAGAAGGAAAATGATCCACAAATACTGAGACTCTACTCAGACTAGGCTAACTGCCTAATGCATTTGAAGACTGCTAATACCAAAAAAAAATGCTATGACAAATATTCAGAGTTTAGCTTAATTTTTCAAACTGTATTTTGCATTTTGATGAGGAAAAAAAATTTTGAACTGAGAGCGAAGGAAGGAGAGAAAGCAATGGTGGGGTTCATGCTCCATTTTTCATCTTTAGCAGCTTGATTTACTTAGCCATTTCTGGAGTAACAAATCCTGTAACTAAAATTCATGCTCAGAATGCCTTAAAGGAATGCAAAGGCAAGTTAATTTTTCAACTTAGCTCTTTCGATTAATTTGTTCTTGAAATGGGTGAAAAAAAGGTGGGATATCAGGGGTTGATATAATGCACTCCTCTTCATATTAAAAGTTCCAAACTGGAACTTCACAGTAGGATAAAAGTATGTGAAAAAATAAATATGAGTTTCTTGGAGTATTCTCTTGGGTACATAGAATTTTACTTTTGCTCAAGAATTTAAGTAACAAATTATATTAAAGGAAAAGCTGCACCAAAATAAAAATCTCATTTGTGCTACCTTTATGGATTCCTGACAGTTTTTACTTAAAATTTTATTACTCCAGTAATACAGCTAACAATATATTTTTGACAAAAATCTAAAATCCTACCATTCTGAGATAAGACCATAAACTTTACATATCAATTCGCACATCCTCATAAATATCATAAATGGGCTACTATTTATATTGTTACTGTGCACAACATTTGGCTTTGTTTTGTTCATTAATTTGTTTTTGCACAATTTTACAGACACTGAACTCATTTGTCAGGTAACTATTACTGTTTGTTCTGTTCTGTTTTGCATATAATTTTTATATATACATTTCTATACATATATAGATACGTAAACTCACACATATACACAATTTTTGTTTGTTATTATTTCTTCTATTAAAACGATATCTCCATGCTGTTTTCTTTCTTTTTTAACATAAAGTGTGAAACTTTTCCTCAAGTGATTTCAATCTAAGCCGGGCATGGTGGTATACAACTTGTAAACCCAGCATTCAGGAGGCTGAGACAAGAGGATCTGGGTCCTTGGCCAGCCTCAGCTAATTAGTGAGGCTCTTTGCAACTCAGTGAGATCCTGTTTCAAAATAAAGAATAAAGAAAATAGGGCTAGGGGTGTAATTTGGAGGTAGAATGCCCCTGGGTAAAAAAAAAAAAAAAAAAAAAAAGAGCTTGCAGTCTAATTTATTCATATATATTTTAAAATAATAATCATCAGTAATGATTTGTTGCAACTTCTTCAGTAATCATTTATGATTTTATATGACTTTCATTTTGAAGGCAATATTTTATCATTAATGAAACTTTTTTTGTGTGTAGTTAACAGATTTCTACTCCTGGCAAACTAGGTTAAATAACTAAATATTAATTGTAAATAATAATTTAAGTTTTCTCTTCCAGTCTTGTTCTTTGTTGCACTTATGATTGCATTATATATTCTATCATTTATTTATTTTCTCTTTCTTCCACCAGAAGAAATAATTCTGTTAGAACCAATATGAATTAATTCTTCATGGCTTCCTTAGTGTGTATATATATCGATATATATCAAATTTGCAATTACTATGTGTTGAATAAATAAGTGTTTTATGTTCTTAAAATCATGATTAAAGGTCACCATTAAGAGATGCTTTCTCTATTTTTATACATTTATTGAAAAAGACTTTCTTCACAAAAATTAATGTTTAATCATATGATAAAAACTATCTGTACAAAAATGTCTTTCTTTTTTCTTGTTTACTTGTTTAGGTTTTTTTTTTTGTTTGTTTGTTTTTGTGGAATTAGGGATAGAACCCAGGGGCATTCTCCCTCCCAGCTACACCCCCAACCCTATTTTTTATTTTTGAAAAAGGGTCTCACTAAGTTGTGGAGAGCCTCAGTAAGTAGATAAGGCTGTCTGCGAACCTCAATCCTTCGGTCTCAGCCTCCTGAATATTTAATTGTATTTTTCCTCCTTGAATGTTCTTATGTATCTCATGTACTAATTAATTTCTTAATATTGAATCATATAGTAATACTGAGATAAATAATATTAAGATAAAATTTTATATGTGTGAATCACCTTTCCATCACTGGAACAAAATATCTAAGAAAAACAGCTTAGAGGAGGAAAGGTTTATTTTGGTTCTGTTTCATAAGTTTCAAACTATGGACAAAATAATCTCTTCCAGGGCAAACCCACAATGATCTTCCTCTAAATAGGCCCCATCAATGTCAGTTTCCACCACCTATTAATAATGTCACCAATTATTAATCCACAATTGATTGATCCACTGATAAGATCTCATCCCTCATAATGCAATCACTTCCCCAAACCCCCTTCTTTGGACACTGTTGTAATTAAGACCAAGTTCTTAACACATATACCTTTGGAGGTAATTCAAGATCCAAACCATTACCATACCATTGCATTACATTTATTATTGTTTTATGTAAAATTGTTTCATAGATGATTATAATTAAATTGTTCAATGAGCCTATTTTTGCCCATTGTCGGTTATTAGTTTTGCCAAAATTTTGCATTACATTTATAATATGCCTGTATTGAATATTAAATATTCAATATTAAGTGTTCTATATGAACACTTAAATATTGAAAATATTATAGAAATGGTATAGTCATTAAAGTTTAGAAAAAGTTACAGTAAAACCACTGTCTGTCCTTTGACTGTTTTAATGGGAAGACCTTAAATTAACATTCTAGTCTCTATGTTAATTCGTTTATATGTTATCTATTTTTCTAAATTAAATTTTTCTAATTTTTTAAAAATTTACATCATTGTGTGCCTATTTTTTCTTTTAATCTGGTGCATTGTAGTCATACTTTTTTTTTCTTTTTGCTGGTTTGGGGATGGAACCCAGGGGCATTCGACCTCCAAGCTATACCCTCTGCCCTATTTTTTAAAATTATTTATTTTTAAACCTGGTCTCACTGAGTTGCAGAGGGCCTCACTAAGTAGCTGAGGCTGTCTGTGAACCATGATCCTCCGGTCTCAGCCTCCGAATGCTGGGATTACAAGTGTGCGCCACCACGCCCTGCTTTGTAGTCATACATCTTAATAAAGTACAAGATGGTAGCGGCACACATGCACACAACACTCATTTAGCCCTTACCCAGTTCCCACCCCATTCCTCCTCCCATCTCCTTCTCATGTTTGACGTAGTGATTGACTTTGATATGTTTGTGACTATAAATCAGTTTTTAGTTTTCTAGAAAGTTGTTGGTCTTTTTTCAAATATTCAGTTACTGCCAGATAATTATGTATAATATATAGTCCTATATGTGGAAAAAATTATATATAAATACATAATTACATATATTTCTGTTTTTTCTGAATTTCTACATTTTTATTTTTTTATTTTTATTTATTTTTTATTTTTTTATTGAAAGTAAATGTTATACATTTAATCTGTATTTGGTGCCCCCCCCCCATTTCCCTTCTCTCCTTCCGATACTTAATACCCAGGCTAACCTTGCTATATTCATACTTTTACACCTATTTGGACATAGCCTCTCATCAATCAAGTTCAGCCTCCTTCCTCTCTTAGTTTTGCATACAAACTTTGCTGAGATTTCCCTTCCATTATCTGGAGTCCCTCTGGTATCCCCAATGCTCACTTGTTTGGGCATATTAGAGGAAACATATGTCCCTTCTCTTTCTGTGTTTGGCTGATCTCACTTAACATAATGCTTTCCAGCCCTTTCCATCTTCTTACGAATGACGTGATTTTGTTCTTCTTTATAGCTGAATAGAATTCCATTGTGTGTATTTCCCATAACTTTGTAAACCATTCATCTGTTGATGGGGGCCTAGGTTGTTTCCAAAATTTGGCTATTACAAATTGTGCTGCTATGAACATAGGTATGCATATGTTGCTGTAGTTCTCTGTTTTCAACCCCTTTGGAAAAATACCCAGGAGTGGTAAAGCTGGATTGTATGGTGGATCTATTCCAAGTTTTCTAAGGAATCTCCACATAGATCTCCGTAGTGGCTGAACAAGTTTGCACTCCCACCAACAATGTAAAAGAGTTCCTCTTTCCCCACATTTTTGCCAGCATTTATTATTGTTTGATTTCTTTATGCTTGCCAATCTGACTGGGGTGAGATGGAATCTCAGTGTAGTTTTGATTTGCATCTCCCTGATGGCTAATGATGAAGAACATCTCTTCATGAATCTATTGGCCATTTGTATCTCTTCTTTTGTAAAGTGTCTATTCATTTCAGTTGCCCATTTCTTGATTGGGTTGTTTGTTTTGCTAGTGTAGAGTCTTTTGAACTCTTTGTATATTCTAGATATTAGCCCCCTATCAGAGCCGTGACTAGTAAAGATCTTCTCCCATTCTGTAGGCTTCCTCTTTAGGTTCTTGATGGTTTCCTTTGATGAGAAGATGCTTTTTAGTTTGATGCTATCCCACTTTTTGATTCTTGCTTTAATTTCCCGAGCTTTGGAAGTTTTGTTGAGAAAGTTACTGCCTGTGCCTATATATTGTAGTGATGAGCCTATGTTCTCCTCTAATATCTTCACAGTCTCTTGTCTGATTTCTAAAGTCATTGATCCATCTCGAGTTGATTCCTGTGCATGGTGAGATATAGGGGGTTTAGTTCCATCTTTCTCCAAATGAATAGCCAGTTTTCCCAGCGTGCTGGAGAAACGGCTGTCTTTTCTCCAGCGTATGAATTTGGCCCCTTTGTCAAAGATTAATTGACTGTAGGTGTGTGGATTTGTTTCTGTATCTTCTATTCTAATCCACTGGTCAGTATATCTGTTATTGTGCCAGTACCATGCTGTTTTTACTACTATTGATCTATAGTATATTTTGAAGTCTGGGACTGTGATGCCTCCTGCGTGATTCTTGTTGCTGAGAATTGCTTTGGCTACTCTGGGTCTTTTCTTTCTCCATATAAAGTTCATGATTGCTTTTTCTAGGTCTGTGAAGAATGTAGTTGGTATTTTAATGGGAATTGCATTGAATCTATAAATCATTTTTGGCAGAATGGCCAAGGTCTTCTTCACTTTCTTTCTTTAATGTTTTATAGTTTTTGTTGTAGAGGTCTTTTACATCTTGGGTTAGGTTTATTCCTAGGTATTTTATTGGTTTTGAGGTTATAGTGAATGGAACTGATTGTTTTATTTCTTTCACTGTGGATTCATTGTTGGTATAAAGAAAACCCTCTGATTTCTTTAGGTTGATTTTGTATCCTGCAACTTTGCTGAATTTGTTAATTAACTCCAGAAGTCTTTTGGTTGAGATTTTAGGATCTTCTAGTTAAAGGATCATGTCATCTGCAAATAAGGATAATTTTAATTCCTCTCTTCCTATTTGAATTCCTTTGATTTCCATCTCTTGTCTTATTGCTGTGGCAAGAGTTTCAAGAACTATATTGAAGACGAGTGGTGATAGTGCACATCCTTGTCTTGTTCCTGATTTTAGGGGAAATTCTTGCAGTTTTTCCCCATTCAGTATAATGTTGGCTTTGGGTTTGTTGTATATTGCCTTAATGATGTTGAGGTATGTTCCTTTTATTCCAATTTTCTGTAGTGTTTTTAACATGAATGGGTGTTGAATTTTGTCGAAGGTTTTTTCAGCATCTATTGCTATGAGTATGTGGTTTTTATTCTTGATTCTATTTATGTGGTGAATGACATGTATTGATTTGCATATGTTGAACCAACCTTGTTTTTCCGGGATGAAACCAACTTGGTCATGGTGTATTATTCTCTTGATATGGTTTTGAATGTGTATGGCTAGTATTTTGTTTAGAATTTTTACATCTATGTTCATTAAAGATATTGGTCTGTAGTTTTCCTTTCTTGAGGTATCTTTATTTGGCTTGGCGATTAATGTGATATTGGCCTCATAGAAGGAATTTGGGAGAGTTCCATCTCTTTCAATTTCCTGGAATACGTTATGAAATATTGGTATTAGTTCTTTACTGAAGGCTTTGAAGAAATCAGCTGGAAACCCATCTGGGCCTGGGCTTTTCTTTGATAAAATAATTTTTATTGCCATTTCTATTTCATAGTTTGCTATTGGTTGGTTTAGGCTTACTATGTCCTCTTGGTTCAGTTTAGGTAGGTTAACTGTGTTTAGGAATCTATCAATTTCTTCCATGTTTTCTTGTCTGTTGGAGTATAAATTTTTAAAGTAGTTTCTGATAATCCTTTGAATTTTTTCACTATCTGTGGTGATGTCTCCTTTTTTCATTTCTGATTTTAGTAATTTGCATTGATTCTCTTTTTCTTTTGGTTAGGTTGTCCAGGGGTTTATCAATTCTATTAACCTTTTCAAAGAACCAGCTTTTTGTTTTGTTGATTCTTTGAATTGTTTTTTTGTTCTCTATTTCATTTATTTCTGCTCGAATTTTAATAATTTCCTGTCTTCTGCTAGCATTGAGGTTGGACTGTTGCAGTCTTTCTAGGTCCTTGAGTTGTGCCAATAGTGTCTGAACTTGGTGATTCTGAGTCCTTCTTATGTGGGCACTCAATGCAATAAACTTTCCTCTTAATATTGCCTTCATAGTGTCCCAGAGATTTTGGTAACTTGTGTCTCTGTTTTCATTTATTTCTAATAAATTATTTCTTCCCTAATTTCTTCTCTTACCCATTCATCATTCAATAGTGTATCATTCAGTCTCCACGTATTTGCATAGTTTCTTTTGAGTTTCCTGTTGTTGATTTCTACTTTAATTCCATTATGGTCTGAAAAGATGCAAGGAATTATATTACATCTTTTGAATTTGCTGGTGCTTTCTTTGTGTACCAGGATGTGATCTAATGGAGAAGGTTCCATGGGCTGATGAGAAGAATGTGTATTCTGTAGTTTCTGGATGAAATGTTTTGTATATGTCTATTAGGTCCATTTGGTTTATAGTTTTCTTTAGTTCTAAAGAGTCTTTACTCATCTTTTGCCTTGAAGATCGATCCAGTGGTGTGAGAGGCGTATTGAAGTCTCCTAGAATTATTGTATTTGGGTATATTTGAGATTTGATGTCCTGAAGGGTTTGTTTTACAAATGTGGTTGCATTCACATTTGGAGCATAAACTTTTTTTTTCTTTTTTTTAATTTATTTTTATTGGTGCATTGTAATCATACATCACATTGGAATATAAGACTTGAGAGGATATACAAGCACACATCATCCAATTAGCTCTCATCCAGTCCCCATCCCATTCCCTCCCCCTCCCTCGATCCCATGCTTGTTTGGTGATTAACTTTGATACATATGTTTATGTACCTCCTGCTTTTTAAAGAGGCCCCATCCTCCCCTATTCCATACCCTCTGATTAGTCACCTTAATTGCTTCACTATAGGGCCCTTTCTATATCTCGACCACTTCCTGTTGCCCCTTTCCTCCAAGTTATTGCTGATTAGGGAAAGCATCTGGTTTTAATTTTCTGTGATATTTCTCTGTGCATGCCGTGTTGCAAATACCGATCCCACTCTTGACGGCCCCAGTTGTGGCCTGGCTACCTGGTGGACTGATCCAGACCTCACTGGCTCAAGCAGCAGCCTTGCCTCATGGGAGGCCCTGGTTCTGCCCTCACTGGCCCCGACACCGGCCTAACCCCTCAACTGGCTCCGATCCTGGCCTCAGAAGCCCCAGCTCCAGGCTTCCTCACAGCAGGCTCCAGTGTTAGCCGATGGCCCCGGCATCGGGCTAACCCCTCAGCAGGCTCTGATCCAGGCCTCGGAGGCCTCAGTAGCAGTCTTGCCTCACGGAAGGCTCTGTTGCTGACCAGTAGCCCCGGCACCAGTCTAACCTCTCAGCAGGCTCTGATCCTGGCCTCGGAGGCCCCAGCACTGGCCTAACCTCTCGGCAGACTCCGATCCCGGCCTCTAAGGCCTCAATAGCGGCCTTGCCTCACGGAAGGCTCCGAAGCCGGCCAGTGGCCCTGGCACCAGCCTAACCTCTCAGCAGGCTCTGATCCCGGCCTCGGAGTCCCTAGCACCGGCCATGCCTCACGGCAGGTTCCGGTCCCGGCGTCGCTGGCCCCAGCACCAGCCTAACCCCTCGGCAGGCTCCGATCCTGACCTCTCTGGCCCCAGCACCGGCCTAATACCTCGGTAGGCTCCAATCCCAGCCTCGGAGGCCCCAGCACCGACCTTGCCTCAGGGCAGGCTCCGATCCCATCCTCGCTGGCCCCAGCACTGGCCGAACCCCTCGGCAAACTCCGATCCCGACCTCTGAGGCCTTAATAGCGGCCTTGCCTCACGGAAGGCTCCAAAGCCGGCCAGTGGCCCCGGCACCGGCCTAACCCCTCAGCAGTCTCCGATCCTGGCCTTGGAGGCCCCTGCACCGGCCTTGACTCGCAGCAGGCTCCAATCCTGGCCTCGCTGGCCCAACACCGGCCTAACCCCTCAGCAGGCTCTGATCCCAGCCTCGGAGGCCCCAGCACCGGCCTTGCCTCTCGGCAGGCTCCGATCCTGGCCTCGGAGGTCTTAATAACAGCCTTGCCTCACGGAAGGCTCCGATGCCGGCCGTTGGCCCTGGCACCGGCCTAACCCCTCGGCAGGCTCCGATCCCAGCCTCGGAGGCCCCAGCACCGGCCTTGCCTCTCGGCAGGCTCCTATCCCAACTTTGCTGTGTCTGTTGCTGGCCTCAACCCTCGGCAAGCTCTAATCCAAGCACCCTCTTCCCCCAAATATTTGTCCCACATTCTTGAGGGTGTGTAGTGGTGGTAGCATTCTCCCTCTGTGGTCATTACTTCAAAGATTCCAGGTGTAATGCATCAGATTTCTTCCTCCCCTGAGTACTGGCCACTGCCATTGCCACTGCCTCCAGCATTTCAAATCTTTCCCAAGTTTTTTTTTTTTCTTTTTTTTTTTCCACTCTGAATGTTGTCCAGTCTTCCTAAGCATGTGCGACGGTAGCATTCAATCTTTGGTGTAATTTCTCCAAAAAAAAAAAAATAATAATAATAAGATTGGTAGGCTCCGATTTCTGCTCTTCCTGAATACAAGTCTCCACCGCCAACACGGAAAACGCTTTTGGCACCAACTTTCTCCTTGGTCTCCACTAAAGTCTCTCTCCTTACAGGTGATGTCCAAGTTCTTAACAGTGTAGAGAAGAAACAGTCCTCCTTAGCGGGGAATTTTTCCAATAATTCCAGTTCATTTGGATAAGTTTTGTCTGCATCTCCAGTATCCTGGCATCTGCCACCTCCTTGACCCCTCTCTAATATTTTCCTTTTTTCTTTTTCTTTTCCTCTTTTACAGGGTCCTTCTGGGTGGAAAAGGGGTCGCCTACGGGTGCCCCACCAGCGCCTGCCCACCCGCCCAGGGTCGGGGCCCAGGGGCCCGGGTGGAGAGGGGGTTTGCCTACGGGTGCCCCGCCAGTGCCTCCCCACCTGCACAGGGTCGGGCCCGGGGGGCCCAGACCACCGGAGCATAAACGTTTACTATCATTATATCATCTTGGTCTATTGTTCATTTTAATAAAAGGAAGTGCCCTGATTTGTCTCTTCTGATGTATCTTAGTTTAAAGTCTGTTTTGTTGGATATCAGGATTGCTACACCTGCCCTTTTTTGTTCTCCCGTAGCATGGTATATTTTTTTCCATCCTTTCACTTTCAGTCTGTGAGTGTCTTTGGCTGTTAGGTGTGTTTCTTGCAAACAGCATATATTTGAGTTGTGTTTTTTGATCCACATTGCCAATCTATATCTTTTGATTGGTGAGTTAAGTCCTCTGATGTTAAGAGTTATTATTGAAATATGATTTTTGTTTTCTGTCATTTTGTGTTCTGTCATCTGTTTGGTAGCTTTTTCTTTTTTCCTTCCTTAGAAGCCCCCCTGATCACTTTCCTCTCTTCTCTGGTTCTGAAGTCTGCTTCTTTTTTCTTCTTTATGGTTTATTTCTTTAGTATTTTCTCTAGTGTTGGCTTTGAATTCATAAATTTTTTGAGATTTTGTTTATCTTGAAACACTTTTATTTTGCTGTCACCTTTGAATAGTAGTTTTGCTGGATAGAGCAGTTTCAGTTGGAAGTTATTTTCTTCCAATGTCTGGATCACGTCATACCACTCTCTCCTGGCATTCATGACCTGGGTTGTATAGTCTGGGATAATTCTTATTGTTTTGCCTCTGTATATCACTCAACCTTTTGTTCTCACTGCTTTTAAGATCTTTTCCTTGGTCTCTATGTTAGTCATTTTGACTATTATGTTTCGTGGAGAGGTTCTTCTTTGATCTTGTCGTAATGGTGTTCTGTATGTCTCTTGAACATGAAGATCTGTCTCTCATTCTATGTTTGGGATAATTCTCTGAAATTATTTCTGTGAAGAGATTACGGATGCCCCTGGTATGTACCTCTATCCCTTCTTCAATGCCTTTTATCCATAAGTTAGGGTGTTTCATGTTGTCCCAAATTTGCTGTATGTTTAGGTTTTGTTGCTATAATGACTTCTGCATACTATTGACTGTGTTTTCGGTGTTGGATGAACTGTCTTCTAACAGTGATATTCTACTTTCCATTTCATCTAATCTTCCAGAATTTCTTTCTATTGCTGACTTCATTTCATTTATTGACTCTTTCATTTCATTCCAAGCCTCTTTTTGATTCTTTTTTAGTGTTTCTAACTCATCTCTCATCTTGTCTAAACTTGTTTTTAATCCTTTCATCATACTATAGATCAAGATTTGGAACTCTCCTTCTTGCATGTCTTGTAGGTCAGTATTAGTGATTTCTGTCATTTCACCATTATTTCTAGTTCTCAAATTTTCAGAGTTCTCATGTCTGCGTTTCTGCTGTCTTCCCATCGTTAGTGGGTATTATTTTTAGCCCAGTCTTTGTATTAGGACTTTAGAAAAGACTTATCCACCCAGGAAAAAAACAAACAAACAAACAAAAAAAACAAAAAAAGAACACCAAAAAAAAAAAAACTTATCCCCCTAGAAAACCAAAGCAAACCCAGAGACCCAAAAAGTAAAACAAACAATACCAAACCACAATAGTAAAAAATAAAATATAAAAGGATAGAAAAATAGTAGAGAGAGAGAGAGAGAGAGAGAGAGAGAGAGAGAGAGAGAGAGAGAGAGATAACAGTCCTACTATGGTGAATCTTGTATTTGCTTGGAGTGGCCCCTTGTGGCCCCGTTCAGGTATCGGACCTTAAGCGCTCTTCTTTGGTCCTGGAGTTGAATTGGCCCACTTTGTGCACACTGGCACTCGCCGGGTACGTGGCTCCTCTGAATTCATGCTGGCAGTCCAATCTGTGTCTCTGAAGCTCTGGCAGCTCTTCCGTATCCTGCTGACTTTTCGCTCCCATGGTGAGCAGGTCCACTTCCTGGTCCCTGCGGATCTCTGGGTGTCTGCGGGGTTGCCTTTGTTGGTGAACAGAGCCGCTCAGGAGCTCCAGATAGCTAGCAACTTCAGGTATTGGAACTCTATGGTCACTTTCAGACTTTAGAGCTTCTCTGGGAATGTTAAAGACCCAAAAGTCTCGTTTGGGCCAGCAGTGCTGAGCGGCACTGAGGCCTACTGCGGCTGTGCCTGCACTCCACCTGCAGCCGAATATTCAGCTCACTATCTGCTTTCTTAGTGTGTTGTGGTGAATCTTGCAGTTCAGTTGCTGGATTTTTTTCTGCTGTACTCCCTAACTCTGTTTTGGATTGTACATTTATTTTTTTCTTTAATAAGACACTTCTGTCTCAGTAGTTGAACTTAATTTTCTTCAGCTACTGAGGGACGCTGCGTCTCTCCGTTGCCATTTTGGAATGCCTCTACCTATATTTCTGTTTTAAATCTATGTTTTCATGTTCTTCTATGTTCCATATTACACTTTGACTTCCTTTTTCTTTTTTGCCTAGTATAGGCTAGAGAAGGTTTATTGATTGAACTTCTCTCTTTTTTTTATTTGCAATACTGGGGATATTGGGAATGGGACCCAGGGGCATTCTATTTCCTAGCTATACCCTCAGCACTATTTTTTATTTTTATTTTGTTTGAAGCAGGGTTTCATTAGTTGGACTCACTAAGTAGCTGAGGCCGTCCTTGAACCATGATCCTCCTGTCTCAGCCTCCCAAAAGCTGGGATTACAACTGTGGGCCACCATGCCCAATTTGAACTTCTCTTTTTAAAAACCTACACTTTAAAATTTAAAGACATATATATTCTAGAATAGGCATATATATTTTCATATGTTCCTACATCTACAGCCTGTAGAGATAAAGTCTGTACCAAGTTCAAATAAAATATATTAGTGTCTAATTGTCTAGATATATCTGCCTAACTTTATTAAAACACTTTAAAATAGTTTGGTCATTCAGTAACAATGATGCACAACTGTATCCTAGTACTTGGTTGGCTGAGAAAAGAGGATTACAATTTTGAGGCCAACTTCAGCAACTTAGCAAGACTCTGCTTCAAAATAAAATAAAAATTAAAAATAAATAAATAAATAAATAAATAAATAGCTTGGCATGGTGGTGCACTCTTGTAATCCCCCTACTTGGGAGGCTGAGACAGTAGGATCATGCAGGTTCAAAGCCAGCCTTAGCTGACTTAAGAGACCCTTTTTCCAAATAAAATATAAAATAGGTCTGGGATTATAAGCCAGAGGTAGAATGCCCCTGGGTTCCATCCCCAGTACCACCAAAAGTAAATAAATAAATATAAATAAATAAGTAATATTTTATAGCCAGTCAATTTTTTTTCATTTGGCCAATATTTGCCAATTGGAAAGAAACAATTTCTATGTAGTGCTATAGTGTGTGTGTGTGTGTGTGTGTGTGTGTGTGTGTGTACAAAATTGTCCTGCCACATAAACTTAGCTTTCTGATTCTATTTTGGCAGAATAATGAAGAAAGTAGTAGAAAAATTACACAGAAACTGTTAAAACTGCATTAAAACCTTGTATGTTTTACTACATTTGATTGCCAAACCTTGTGCTTTCACACTGGCCATTAAATGAGGAAGTAATACCTCCATAAAATTATAATTTCATTAGAAGTATGAACTTTGATACAATGTATTCCAGGGTCACTGTATCAACATCTTCACTTGAGAGGGTTAGCTAGACTTACCACAGTAAATTTCTTCCCATTTTTAATTTTGCAGGAATATGGGGATATATTACAAATAATGAATGGTGTTTTGGAGGGTAGAAAGCCTTTTTAATTTACAGATAAAAATGTATAGAAAGGGTAAATTTATTTTCCACCAATAGGAATAAAGCTTTATTGTTGATAATTAAATTAACAACACATGAAATTGGCTTTTCCTAAGTTCATATTTTGAACAACATCACCATCACCAATAGAAACAAGAACAAAAGAAGCACAAGAGAAAGCACCCCTTACCCAAAGTAGAGCTCTAAAGCCTCTAACAAGAAACACCATTATTGGATTTTATTTATTTATTAAAAGGAATAAGTCCTCTATAATCTCATTATCTTGTAGTGTATTTTTCTTGAAGTGTCATTATTTTCCACTCTGAGATACCAGCATTCATTTGTGAACACAAACTGTGGTTTTCAGTGCTCATCATTCCCCTTCTGGTGTTCCTCTAATTTTTGTCCTTCTTTAATTGAACTGTTTGCTTGTGTTCTGACTTTCTATGCAGGTCATTTATTTATGTCTTGCTTGCAGAGGAAGATATAGCTTTAACTCCACAAAGGTCAGTGAAGACATCTATATATAAGAATTTCCAAAAAAATTACTACCAAAATAGCCTAGTAGGAACTGAAGTAATATAAACAATAAGGAGAATCCCGTATCTTTTCTTTATTTCATTATTTTATTTTTAAAATTTTTACTGGTGTGTTGTAGTCATACATCTTGGGGAATCACATATTAAAAATATGAAAATGGCCGGGCGTGGTGGCAAACACTTGTAATCCCTGCACTTGGGAGGCAGAGACAGGAGGATCTTGCAGGTTCAAAGCCAGCCTCCCTGGCTTAAGAGACCCTGTTTCCAAATAAAAATATGAAAATGGGTCTGGGAGTATAGCCCGGAGGTAGAAGGGTTTCCAGGAACTCTAGGACCACCAAAAAAAAAAAAATTGGAAATGATTTTGATACGTGTGTGAATGTTTATCATGTACATTTGGGAATTTTCTTCTCCCCCTTCCATCCTTCTAGGTTTGGTCACCTTATTTGCTCCTCTGTGGTTTTTTTCTTCCTTGTCTAGAATTCTTTCTAAAACCCTTTTCCTCCCTAGTTTTCACATATTAGCAAAAACATCCAATTTTTAACTTTCTGTGGCTCACTAATCTCACTTAGCAATCTTCTCCGGAGGAGGGAGGGGGAGAGAACGGAGTGGGAATTGGGGAAGGGCTAAACCAGTGATGTGTGCTTGTATGCTTCTACCATCATGTATTCCATTACAATGTATGACTGCAATGCACCAATTAAAAAATTTAAAAATTATAAAAACAAAAAGTAAAAGATAATGAATGAAAACAAGTTTTAAAAGTATGAAAACGAGTCTGTGGTGAAGCACACCTGAAATCTTCCTATTTGGGAGGCTGAGACAAAAGAATAAAAAGTTCAAGACGAGTCTTAGCAACTTATTGAGACTCTCATAATAAAATATAAAATGGTACTTGGTGTGTACCTCAGAGTTAGAATATCTCTGGTATCAATAGTTGTATTTTGGAAAATTTATTTTTAAGATTTTAATATACAGAAATAAAATTACAAATCTATTTAAAGAGAATTTAAAAACATGTTTTTGTAATACCAATTCTACCTTTTCATGTCCTAAATTAGTTTGAAAGTTAAGGTGTTCATTTAAAAACAGCAATATTAGTGATATGTGCATGTATGCCTCTATCATCTTGAATTCCAGTAAGATGCATTGACTACAATATACCAATAAAAAATAAAAATAAAGACAGCAAAATGTTTGGCAAATATTTTTTAGCTATGAATCAAAAGCATAGGAAATAAAAGCAAAAAATATAGATAGAATGAAATAAAACTAAAAGATTTGCATAGTAAAATAAATAACAACCCAGGAATTAGGAGAAAATATTTTCAAACTATCTAAATGATAATGGGAAGATGGAGATTATGTAATTCAAAAGTACAAAACTCAGTAGCAGTAGTCCATATAACTGCAAAGCAGAAAGACAAAGATTTTGATTATAAAATGGTTGAAGTCAGACCTATAGACATTTTTCTTTTCAGAGAAGTCAAAAAAATTCTCAGTAGATATATAAAATATATTAAAAAATTATATTCTTCCAGAATGTTGTCATCTGCCTATAATCCAGTACCTGGGAAGCTGAGAAAGGAAGATTGAAGATTTGAGGTCAGTATGTGGTAGTTTAGTAAGACTCTATTTCAAAATAATTAAAATGTCTGGGGTATAGCTCAGAGGTAGAGTTTTCCCTAGTTCCAATTGCCAGTACTACACAGACACACACACACACACACACACACACACACACACACATGTTATTAAACATAAGTAGATACAAATAAAAATTACAATGAAGTATTGTTTCAGATTTTTTAGGATGGCTATTACAAAAATAAGTAAATACAAAAGAAGGGAATCAGAGTTGGCAACAGTATGAAGAGAATTGGATCCTTTCAAACTATTGGTAAGAATGTAAATTTGCATATTCATTATGGATAGTATGGAATTTTCTCAAAAGATAAAAGTAGAAGTGATAAATTATCCAGCAAACCTATTTCTAGGTGCATATCAAAATAAAATGAAATAAATGTCTTTTGGACATATCTGTCCTTCCATGTATACTGAAGAGTTATTCACAAGAATATAGAAATTAAAAATAAAGGTAGGTAGATAAATTATTAAAGAAATTCAGATACAAATATTCTCTATATAGTTAAACCATAAAATTACATTTGCAGTGACATGGATGAACCTGGATGAAATTATACTAATTGAAATAAGTCAGCATAAAAAAGACAAATACTGTGTGATTTTATTTATATATGAAGTCTGAAAACGTCAAACATAGTAGCAAAGTCAACTGACGACTGATGACTGGGATTTGGAGGTGGAGAAATGGGAGAGAGAACATTAGTCAAAGAATATAAATTTGCAGTGATAATATATATATATATATGTGTGTGTGTGTGTGTGTGTGTGTGTGTGTGTGCTGAAAAGCCAACATACAACACACACACACACACACACACACAATGGTAATTATGTGTGGGAAACTATATGTTAGCAAATTTGATTGTGCTAATCATTTTCAAAATATTTACCTATAACAAATTATCTCATATATTGTGAATACATACAATATGTATTTGTCAATTATACCTCAATAAAGCTGGAAATAAAAATTTAAACTAGATAAAATAAGAACATAACACAAATGGGCATAGTCATTAAGATGGTTAATTAAGGACCTTGAAAAATTTCCTCCTTTATTACAAACAAAAAGAAACTGGCAAAAAATTTCACACCAATCTTTTAAGAATTATGAATTTAATCAAAGGCCCACAGCAACTGGAAGAGTAACTACTGGAGAAAACAAAAAAACAAAAAAACAAAAAAACACTGATTCTTTTAAAGCAATTATAAGAATTACTGGTTCTCCTTTAAACGTCTTTCTACAGAAGTAAAAATATTTCCCAAAGAGGACATGAAGGCAATATGATGTTTATTTTTTCATCAACCAAAAAATGCTATTGAACATTAGGGACTTATACAACAACCTCTAAAGTTAACAATGGAAATCAACATGTTCAGAGTCTCCTAATGATTCATGCATATCATGTTCTTTAAAACTTACAGAAGCCTCTGAAGAAACTGAGTCAGTAGTGCTCATTCACTGCTTAGGAATCTTCTGAGTTGCCTAAGGTGAGTCCCAAGTGATTGGGTGCTTGATGCGATGGAATGATAATTGAATAGACTATACTTCCTCCATGATTACTTTACGTAACATTAATATATATATATATATATATATATATATATATATATATATAGTGTGTGTGTGTGTGTGTGTGTGTGTGCGTGCATTCAAGAATGCCTTATAAAACCAGGAGTAGTGGTGCACACTTGTAATCCCAATATTTGGGAGGCTGAGACAGGAGGATCATAGGTTCATGACTAGCTTCAGCTACTTGTGAGGCCCTCTGTTGGGGTTTGCTCAACTGCCTGACAAACCTTCGATGAATCTGCAACATGTAGCAACAAGCAGATATGGAGGGCATAACTACTCCCCTTGCCCCCGCTATCCCAATTTGGTAATGTTGAGCCTTATTGGCTCATATAATGCTTCTGTGCTCGTGAACCCCTCATGCATTGTATAATGATTGGCTACAAGTTATGTGCTTTGTGCATGCAAGCGTGACCTTTAGCATGATAGGTTAGAATAGTTTCCTGTTACAAATCCCCCTTGCAGTTTTTTGCTTTAAATTGGGTTGGCTGAGAGAAATAAACGAGTTCCTGCTTGACACCCTGGTTCCATGTGCTTATGTTTGGGGCCGTTGGCACTCATATTCCTACTCAGCCCCACCACTGATGGGCTGGACACATCAGCCCTCTGGCATTTAAGGAGATGCATTGTATTCATACACCTTAATGGGATGCATTCTGGTGGTTACATACATGCACACATCACCCAATTTTACCAATAACTTTTGCAGCCATATCTATCATTGAAAGCAGCTTCCTAGTTAATTTTTTTCAGAATACTTATTAAGTCATAATTAACTGAATTGGCTGCATTTTCATTTTCCAAAGACAATTATATTTTTAAGTTTGGGAGCTAAATCTACAATCATCCTCTTGTTACTTTTTCTTAATCCAGAGTATTGGCAACTAGAAAACTGAATGTTGTACAACTGTTGGGCAGTGCTTGGTTGCAAGTGCCCTTTATTTGATGACAATTTAAAGATGTCTGTTCTACATATAACCACTTTATGGGCTGCTGCAACTGTTCCCTAACATTCTGTTATATAAGTGCATCCCTATGCAAGACTGATGAGATCGTCTCGATTGATTGATCAATTGATTTTTTTCTTCTTGTTTAGAGGTTTGACAAAATACGTGGTCGAATTTCACCCTGATTGTTTTATTTATCAAATGTTCCTGTCAATTTGCTAATCATTATGTTGAAAAGTACAATCTATTAATTGTGAATGCACATGGTAGTCTTCGAACAGCACTAAGAAGTGGAGAGGATAACAAAAGGAAAATAGATACAGATACTCTACAAAATTTTAGACAATCCTGCTTATATATAAAGATGAAACAAGTATAAAGGATTATTAAGAAACAGAGAAACCACATCATGTTCTTAAAAATACTGCTTACATTGTCAAATGGCTTTACATTTTAATGTGTAATTTTGTTTTTGACTTTTCCATTGAATGAATTTGCCATTCTGTGAGAGACTTCAAATGTATTAGAAATATGCAGCAACAGTTATTAAAATATATAAGGGAACAATAGCTAGAATTAATTTTCAATTTTTGTTTTATTTGAAGTCCACCACTGGGGCATTTCTTATAGGTTAAACCAGACTCAAAAAGCTTTCACTAGGCAGTTTATACAAATGGCTAAGAGCTTAATCAGCATATATCATTTAAATACATTCAATAGAGAAATTGGACTGTTCATCGCATTATAATTTATAGGGTTTTTGTTTTTGATTACATAAGGGAAATGCATTTTTTATGCCTTAAAAGCATTCTTTTTGTGATGTCAAAAATGTCTTACATTATTGTTTAGAAAATGGTGTTTCAATTTGGTGTGGAAGTCTAAAATCACTGAAGTGGAAAAGATAACAAGTAGATTCTTCAAAGTCTTGCATTTGTGGCGCTCTTTTCTTTCAAAGTTCTTTTCTTTTGGCTAGATAATGAGCACAGCTTTGCTCAATGGCATCTTCCAATTCTTCCTAAGTGTTTAAATCTTGTATTTAGTATATATGTAGAAAGAAACTTCAAACAGGATTAAAATAAGTAGTGACTATTCCAAACAGGCATAAGAAAATAAAAAGATGTTGGAAATGAAGTTTGAATCCCCCTTCTTTAAACATTTGTTGGTAATATAAAAGTAATTCCATCTCCACTCAGATAATACCTGAGGTAACTATGTGGATCAGCTGTTCCACCAAAGCTGATTATAGAAAATTAAGCTCTTGAAGAGGCAGAACAGCTTTTTCTATAGTAAAGTTTATCTACATACTAAGACAGGATCAATTTCTGAAGACAGGGCCCTGTGCCACCATCTGTTTTACCCCCTCCACAAAAGGCAGCCCATTTCTCTCCAAAGCAAGTCCCTGAGGTCCTGTCTCCTCTGTTTATTCCTCTCCTTATTGCCCTATACACATTTATCATACTCTTAACAAAGACAATAAAAGATCACTGCTTATTCTGAAAATGCTGTGAGCTCTTATCAGTCAAAAGGAAAAGGACACAGTCCTTTCACTGGGAGTTTGTTGTTGGTGATTGTTTTTGTAGGTCAGCCAAAGAGAGAAAAGCTTTATTTCAGATGCTATCCCTCATTGTTCAGAGGAGAGCTCAAATGGAGATAGAGCTATCATTCTGCAAGAAAGGGACACCCAAGTCATAGACTCCCCCTCCTTCTCTTCTCCAAAGAAAGAGATTTGCATACACAAGTTTCCTTCTGAGCTTTTTCCAAGGAAACTTTTGACAGATGCTATCTGAAAAAATGACTGGAGAGGGAAAACCAGTACATTAATCAGAGTTTGCAGAAGCCAGAGGGGCAAAGGAGAGCTCCTCCTTCCTGGTGGGAAGATGCCCTGAGGAGATGTCTGCCCCTTTTCAATGCCTAGTTCTTCTTTTTAGGGAGGAGGGGAGCAAAGTTAGTTGCTGTGTGAACTCTTGTAAACTATTTCTATTTTCTGTTTCACTTACTCATTCAAATAGAGCTGAAATGTAAATATTCTGCATATTATGGCGCTCTTTCAAGGAACAGAATAAGATATGTGAAATTATTTTAAAATGCTACTCCACTAATATAAGGAATTTTTCTGCTTATAAAACCAGAAGAACTAGCCCCAAAAGTTCACTGAGGAACTTCACCCTTGGATTGATTTTTATAGCAAAAATATTCACACATATATTTTTCATACATATTATATTTCAATAATATGCTCTCTCAATTTGCATTTGGTTAACCTAATCTATGTGAAAACAAAGAACTATATGTTCTTTAACTTTCTACTTAAGTTATTCATAGAAAGCTGCCTCTCTCTTGCCTTCTACTGATATGACATCCTGATTGTTCCTGATTTATTACATAAATTATTCATTTTTTATAAATACAATATACTTACCTTTAGACCACTGATATTCAAGTGTCTTTTAAATATTTGGACCAGTACAATAGGATAAATGATAGTTCATACAAAACTCCAAAATATCAAATGTAACATAAACAATATTGAAGTCTAACTAGCAAAATAAAAAAAACTTACCTTAAAGAATGGAAATTTGTATTTATTTGTATTTATTATTATTATTATTATTATTATTATTATTATTATTATTAATTTATTTTTGGTGGTACTGGGGTTCCTGGAAGCCCTTCTACCTCCAGGCTACACTCCCAGACCTATTTTATATATTTTTTAAATTTGGAAACCAGGTCTCTTAAGCCAGAGAGGCTGGCTCCAAACCAGCAGGGGATCCTTCTGTCTCTGCCTCCCAAGCATGGGGATTATAAGCATGCACCATCATGCCCAGCAGAAATTTGTATTTAAAAATTTCAGCTATACTGCGCGGTAGTGCCCTAAAAATAGGTCTGGGAGTGTAACCTGGAGGTAGAAGGGTTTTTAGGAACACCAGTACCACCCCCAAAAAAAATCAGCTACTGAAGCAATAATATTGTTTACATGAATATTACTTCAACAGTTTCTTAAATTAGTTGTTACAGAGGATATCTTTGTTGCTTCCTTTTTTTTGTGTGTGATACTGAGATTCCTGGAAACCCTTCTACCTCTGGGCTACACTCCCAGACCTATTTTTTATTTTTTTATTTTTTTATTTGGAAACAGGGTCTCCTAACCCAGCATGGCTGGCTTTGAACCTGTGTGATCCTCCTGTCTCCACCTCCCAAGTGGAGGGATTACAAGCGTGCGCCACCAAGCCCGCCTTGCTTCCTTCTCTTGAACTAACAATGTTGAGACTAAAAGCAGTAACTCATTTACCTGCTTTTCTAATTTGAATCTGGATTTTCTCTTTGAATACACACAAACTCAACCCTTTAAGTATGTATAGGATCATTTTCTGTATCCCTATATGGAAAGTCCTCTGTTTGCAGATCCTCTGCTCATCGTTTTTTCCTAACAAAGAGCCAGCAAAACTTTATATTAGACCTATACAACATAGCTATTGTATTGCAACATAATTTTAATTAAACAATAGCAAACTTTCACTGAGCTTTTACTCTGTGCCAGGAACTGTTATTATACATATAACATATAATTTATAATTATAAATTATAAAGTAATTTATACATGATGGCTGTTTTAATTTTAAAAATGCTACATGAGCCCGGTGTGGTGGTGAGGAAGGAGAAAGGAAGTAGGCAGATAGGGAAGAGGCCTCGGTAGAAAAGCTTAATTTCCTGAGTGGCGACGAATACTAATTAACTTCCAAGGCTCCTAAAAGAGACCAGGTCTTCCAAGGTTCAGAGATAAGAATGACCAAAGCTTCACAAAACCATTTGTTTACTAATCAACAAACCCAGGAGACATCACTGGAGCAAGTCTGACATCCCTACTGAAAGGAGGCCCTCAAAGGACATGCAAATACCCTATGCAAATTTTAAGAACTGCCTCTCAAACTCGAAGCAATAGAAGACATGCAGAGATTATATAAACCTCTAGACCAGTCACAAGGACGGTTACCCACTCTGGGAACCCCTACCCGTAGGGGACCTTCTCTCTCTCTTGCAGGTCGCATTAGCTTTGAGAAAAGGTGGAGTACAATTGAAGGTACCTGGCCCGGGATACACTCAGGTAGTGACCTGAATGCCTCTGCTGGACATCAAGGCTGACCAGGACCCCTAGGGGTGCATTTCTTTTCTGGCAGATCACATGGACTTTGGGAGAAAGAAGTTTGCAACTGAAGGCACTTGGCCCAGGATACACTTGGGTAGTGACCTGAAGGTAACTGCTAGACACCAGAGCCCCAATAGCCCTTAGGGGTGTTCGGCCACTTTCCCCTATTCCCTGTTGCTTCCAATAAACCTTCTACTCCCCTTCCTGTGGTCTGCAGGTGTCATTCTTCGCTCACCGCAGACAAGAATCCGGTAAGGAAACGCTGAGTTTCTTCTCAAGAAACTCCATTTCATCTTAAGGAAACACCGTGTTTCATCTCAAGAAACCCTGTTTCAGTGGTACACCTTTGTAATCCATGTGCTTGGGAGGTGGAGACAGGAGGATCGCGCAGGTTCGAAGCCAGCTGTGCTGTTTTAAGAGACCCTGTTTCCAAATAAAAATATAAAATAGGTCTGGGAGTGTAGCCCGGAGGTAGAAGGGCTTCCAGGAACCCCAGTACCACCAAACCAAACAAAACAAAACAAAAAAGCCAACAACAACAACAAAAAATAATAATAAAAATAAAAAACCCAAAACTACATGAGAATATAAAATGCTTATTGTATTACAGTCTTTATTGTATTTTTATTGTTAATAAATGTGCAACAGCCATCAGTGACCTATTTGTAGATAATGTGAGATATGAACCTGAGAAACATGTTTTAAGAAGGGTCATTCGTTGGATAGAAAAGTAACAGTCTGTCATCTTGGTGATCCATCAATTATCTTATGGAACTGTTTAACTGAGGAAAATGTCAATCAATGCATTTGTCAATCTTATAAACTCAGTTACAATTAAACAAATAAAAATCACATCAGAACCTACCTATTTGCCCCTGCCTTGTCAACTTATTCATGCTTTATAGGTGAGCAGAAATATTTGCATGGAAATCTATATAAAACCCTCAGATGAATCATCTAATTAGAGCATTAACCCCACTGATATGTTAATTAAAAAGTGAGGATTTTTGAATAGTTGATAGAGAATATGTGTACAGTCTTTATATGGCTTCATGCATTCATATACCATATGCATATATATTTTACCTATGCATGTGTATGTGTATATATGTATAATAATTATAGATATAAACCTATATATCTTTAATCACTTGGCTGATGATTTAAGATATACTTTGCTAAATAAATTTAAATCATATTAATATTAATATTTAAACATAAATATATTGAAATCACCTCAAAACAATTTGAAATTTCAATTAATAAGTTGAATGAATGAATATCTAGACTATTCCTTAACTGAAGCAATTTTTTAAAAATTCACATTCTGAGAAAAAAATGGAAAAAAATTTATCAGTGATAATTATAATTTTCAAAATGTCTAGTTGCAATCATGCATTAGAAAATGGGGGTGACTTTAATGAGGTTGGTGAATGCTCCTAAAAGCACTCAGCCAAGGTGACTCAGTCATGCTGTTAAAACTGGTAGGAAGAGACCCCAGAGGCAAGGTCATCATGTGAGAGAGGGCACTTCCCATTAAGGCTGTCTGTCCCCTTTGGGCCTGGAAGTGGAGAGAGAGCTGTAACAAGCTCCTTATGAAAACATGAGCTCTCAGATAAAGTTTCTTTGTCAGAAGTGACTTTTCCAAGCTACCTCTGTCCAAACAACTGGCATGTGGCACATTTTGAAGATGGATAATCAGCTGTACCCCCACAGCTGTGAGAGTCTGGCGCACTAGCTCCTCAGCCAGCTAGCAGAAAGACAGATACTGTCATTTGGGAGGAATGGATCACTCACAGATGTTTAGAGGAGGAGGAGTGTCTATGTCCTTTGGCACACTCAACAAAAACAACCTCTTGCATTCAGACACAGAAAGAAGTGGAATTACTGCCCACCTTTTCTTCATATTACCCAGCACACTTTTATACCACCCTCTCATTCATCCTTAAGTGTAAAATAAATTGGTTGAAGTAAAATTCCTTGGCCCTGAAGCAGATGGTACAACATAACTCCATGTAAAGAAAACTCAACACACCTGGCTTTTTGAAAACAAAATTTACTTGATAGCAACTTCCTTCTATAGGAAGCCAAGACCTACTTTTCCAATCTGTAAGTATTCCAAATCTAGAGTTATTGTGTGTTTAAGAAGAATATTTTTTATTCCCTCTACATCCTACTGTTCAAAACCTAGACACACATGCACATGCCTGATGCACATGCACATGTCTTTCTGTTTGCAAAGGTTGGCCTTGTCACATACAAAGAATGACACCGTAAACAAAAATATTGAATCCTAAAGAAATATTGTGGAAAATTCTTCATTAAATATAAAAGTGTAGAGGTTTATTCCAGTAGCTCACATTAATTTATTTAATAACAACCTTTAATAGTCACAGATAATGACAACACTATAATAAAAGTGCAATGCCACATTTTACTTCCCTTTTGACTGCAGCCTTAACTGCCTATTTACATGCTAAAATTGACAAATGTCTTAGTGACCAGGAGCCATTTTACTGAGCAAAGATATAGTTTATTGAAATATGCCTCCTCAATCCCTTCTGTTTCAATATTCTTTTCCTAAAGATTGTTTTCTCTTATACTTCACCATAACCCAAACAACACCACCCAGCACCACCTCTACATAGTCAAATATATTGTGCCTGACTCATGAGGTATTTCTTGAGCTCAACAGAAATTTATAGAAAGGATCTGTTTGGTTCAAGTATCTCATAGATTAGTTTTTCCTAGGACAGAAGTTCTCCTTTATATCAATCACATGTGCCCAATAAAGAATAAGACGTATATTACAAATAAAGCTTTGAAGCCTATTTTATGAGTTGAAGTTCCAAAGAAAACATGTCAAGGTTGGGTAGGTAATCCAAAGATGTCACTATCAGTTATGTCATTCTCAATCTTGAGCTACTAAGTAGTGAAACAAACAAAAAATAAAATTTCAGTTGCATGTTCCTCTGGGTTAAAAACAAAATTAACATTATTACTTATAAATTCAAGTTGTTCACATTTCACATCTCTGATTTTAAAATCTAGACACCTTTTCCATCAAATTTAACTATTTAAATTTTTTCTAACTTGGGTCAAAGTTCAGAAAAGTGATGTTATATCTACTTATCACCATAATATACAAAGTATTTGGTAGGTAATTAAGTTTAAGTAATGTTTCAACAAATGAATTAGTAAAATTTTTCAGATTTCACCTATCTCCAACTAGAATGGAAATCATTCAAAACAAACAACAAATGCAGGCAAGGATATGGAGAAATGGGAATTCTAAAACACTGTTGGTGGAATTGCAAATCAGTGCAACCACTTTGGAAAGGAGGATCCTTAGAAGAATGGGAATGAACTTACCATTTGATCCAGCATTACCACTTCTGGGTATCTACCCAAAAGAAAGGAAAACAAACTACCAAACTAATGCACGTGTATCTATGTTTATAGTTGCACAATTCACCATTGTCAAATTATGGAACTAGCCAAGATGTCCATCAATAGATGAATGCATAAAAAAACTGTGGTATATGTACACAGTGGAATTTTACTCAGCCATAAAGAAAACACAATTACATAATTTACAGGGAAATGGATGGAACAAGAGCATATTATACTAAGTGAGATTAGTCTGTAACAAAAAATAAGAAATCGGATGCTTTCCTTAATATGCAAAAGCTAGGAAGAAATGAGTAACAGGAGGAACTCTAGATGAAGAAGGAGATTCTATAGATGAGCAAATAAGGCAACCTAACTGAGGGATGGGAGGGGGAAATAGGGAAATTCTCTAAAGCACATGATGCACTTAAACAAACATATCAAAGTCAATCACTAAGCTAAACATGGCAAGGAGGGAGGGGAGGAAATAGGGTGGGGACTGGGTAGGGGCTAATTGGGTGATGTGTGCATGTATGTCTCCACCATCTTTTATCCCATTAAGCTGTATAACTACAATGCACCAGTAAAAAATTTTAAAAATTTTGAATAACTATATGTGCTTATAGAGATATTGAATCATAATATTTTAGAAAATTGGAAGAAAAATATCATTTGTATATTGGAGACATTTTGATTTTGTTATTAATCTATCCAGAAAAAATCACATATTTTGTATTTGCATCTTCTTAATTCATTTCTATTTTTATTTCCTAGATTATATGTAATTTTTTTGCTTTTAATTCTATGGTTTTGGATGATTAATCATTCACAGTATCTGGGTGATTAAAATTATTGAAATTTGCTTACAGTGCCCATATAAATGTTAAATATGTGGACATAAATTAGCATTTGAGCTCTGTTCTCTTGACTATTGGTATCTGAAGTCCTAAGTGTTAACTGTTTCCTCCATGTGATAACTGGTGATGAACTTCATAGAAGATATTTAATTGAAATTTTGTATGTGTATATTTTCTATAAGTTGTTATGACTTGAATGAACACATGTAGTTTTTTGTTATTGGTTATACTATTCAAGGTTAAAACACATTGTGTTCTATGTTATTTATGAAGGAAAAATGCTTTCCTATTGGTGGAGTTGTTTTACTAAAAAACTGAGGGATTTACTAGACAAAATTTTCATACAAGGATGACATGGTGGCCAAAAAAGTTTTGCTTATATGAAAGAATCTTAGGAATTATAAACAAAACCAGGTATGATAGTGTATCTTTGTGATCATTCTACTTGGGAGGTTGAGACAGAAATATCACATATGAGAGGCCAGCATGCAGTAACTTAGAGAGAACTTGTATCAAAACAAAAAAGTAAAAAAAGCTTAGAGTATATCTCAGTAGTAGAATATCCCTGGATTCATTCCCCAGTACAGAAGGAAAGAGAGAAAGAAAGAAAGAAAGAAAGAAAGAAAGAAAGAAAGAAAGAAAGAAAGAAAGGAAGATTAAGATTGAAATCTTTTTTCTTGAGAACTAAGCAATAAACTGAGAGTAAATGCTGTTTCTATGATGTTACCTCATGAACAATTTACTATCTTATTACCTAAAAGAAAGATTTCAAACTCCTCTTGTCTTGTTCTGCCTTTTTGACTTTTTACGAAGTTTTTCATACAGAGAAGCCAACATTTTGCTCTCTTAAGGACATTCTAGACTAGGAACACTGACCATATCTCCACATGCATAACTCTGGATCTTCTACTCACATTTCAGAGCCCAGCTAAAGTATCTCTCTGATTCTGATCCTCCCCTTTTTCCTTCCTCCCTCCCTCCCTCCCTCCTTCCCTCCCTCCCTCCCTTTCTTCTTTCTTTTCTTTCTTCCATTCTTTTTCTTTTCTCTACTTCTTGAAGGAATAATTGAAGAGCAATATTTTATTGAAAAAGTAAACAAGTGACTAACTCATAATTTAGTAAGTTTTTATTGTGAGTGTTATGAGTAGTGAATGTGTTCTTTAGAGAAAAACATGAGTTTTGATTGAATAATGGTTTACTGAAATAATTAACCTTTGAAACTGACAAATGATGAAGGGCAAGTTTATTCTTTCCCTGTATCTCACCAGACTCACAAACATTTATTACTTAGTGTCTACATCAGATAAAGCTTTGAATGATATACTACCTAAACCACACATAACTTTTGTTTGTAAACTCTTTGAGCAATATAAATAACTCAGTTACTAATACAAAGAGATATGCTTTAATGATGATCAACAAAGATATTTTAAAGTAATTTCCATTCCTGAAATGTTTCCCACAAAGATCTAAGACCTATGGCTTCGCCATTGTCTCTTGAGTTTGCTATAATTTATTTTCTTTGAATTACCACCTTTAATTCACATAGACCATATTCACCCATTTTTCAGTTGTAGTTACTTTGGACACCTTCTATTAATATTTTCATGAATATTGAAATACTTTCCTGATTTTCCATAATAATTGTGGGCTATATAAAGCCTTATTTGTAATTATTATTCCATACTTTTGGAACTAGAAGAGATGACAGAGATTATCTGGCCCTATTTATAGTTTTAGAATGAATAAATGTAGATCTCCAATCAACCCTTTCTATGCCTACTTTATAGAGCTCAGTTTTGCCACTGTTACCTCAGCTTTACTCCTCACAATGCTTCTCTACTTGTAAATAATTTTTCTATGAATATTGTTGCCTTTTTGCCACTTTATATCTATCTCTGTGTATTATATAAATAGCATACATAAAAGTGTACATGTTTATATATATACCTATATATTTTATATGAACATACCCATATACATATTTATTGTTATTTTCCTATTCTGAGAATTTCCCCATAAGGTTAATGTTAATGTTTCTATTAGCTTAATTAGCAATGAATGTTCTTTGTCTCATGAACTCTTTAGTCCTAAACAAATTGGAATTCACAGCCAGTATGATTCACTAAGTTATTTTTTATCTTCTCTCTCTCTCTCTCTCCCTCTCTTTTTCTCTCGCTTCCCTCTGTCCCTGTCTTCCAAGTACTGGGATTGAAGATGTAGACCACCATACCCAGCTTCAAAATAGCATTAATTGTGAAAGCAAATATTTTATCCATTACATCATTTAACTAAAATACATCAGATATAATTTTAATTTTTATTGTTTAATTTTTTCATCTTCAATTTTAAATAGCTCTTTTTGTAACTCAAAGGCAAAATCAAACAACATAAGATAAAAATAAAATCAAGACAAACAACAAAACAGTGTTATGGTAGGGAAAGGATCAGTAAGCTATAGTTACATTATTTAATGTGATTAAAACTTATAGTGTTCCAATGTGTATCAACTCTACAGTAGTGTGGAAATTATATGAATTAACGTTTATATTACATCTGCCAATGTGTATACAAAATTTCAAGGTGTATGCAAATTGTCAAGGCTGTTTTAACTCGACAGCCTCCTGATTTTTAAATTCCACAGGTACTCAAAAACTGATTAATTCCAGCTATTCAACCATCTGGTTGGTAATGACACCCTTGGTTAAATAGAGAGATTGTTTTTCCCCATGAGCCATTAGAGGCACACACCTGGCCAAACTTGAGCAAAAGAATACCCAATGGCATGTGTTGTACTTGAAACTAAGAAGTCACAGAGGGCCTAAGGATGAAGTACATTAGTAGGCAGAAGGCGAGTGTCATGTAATCCTAGAAAAGATAAGGGCAAAAATGTTAGGGTGTGAAGTGGAAGAAATTCACAACTGTTGAGTTCCAGCCAATCGTTGGGGACTTCAATTTTTTTTTTTATCTACTCATCTCAATAACACATGAAATTGGCAATGTTTACCCATTAACTGATAAGGAACTGAGCCTTTAGTTGTTTGAAAAACCCACATAGTATGTATGTTATTTTGACTCATTTTCTACGGACTCTAAACCTTGTTCTTTCTCTACTCAAACACAAAGTCTCATGGGAAGACTGTTACTAATTTTAGGTTTAGGAAGGTAATATGCAGGTACCTGGAAGAAGTAGTTGTATGACACATGGGACTGTCTAGCAGACAGGAATCCAGAGAAGTGGCCTAGGCCAAGTGCTCTGTCAAATTCTGCTTCCCTTGCCCTCCTAGTTTTGCTTGTGGATTACATTTTTCACTTCAATTAGATGGTAAATAGCCAAATGGGCTCAATTCTGTACACAATGGGCCAATTAACTATTCAATTGTCATAGCTTAAAATCTTCACATTCATAACATAAAGTCATACCTTTATGTACCTCCCTGTCATATGAACTTTTTTTTTTTGGTTAACATTTTACTCTTTTTTTTTTTTTTGCTTATCCTTCTAAGAGTAGATGTTTTGACATTATGCTGAGATTCCATCAATATATCTGATAATTCTCTACATACTCTCATCTAAGCCACTGTTTTTACTCATAGTAAAACATGTAGTGTCCCCACTGGTTTGAGTTTTAGTATCATTTACCAATTGAGTCTCACTCTGCATCTTTTGAACATTCATTCTTAATCTGACTCAGAAGCATTTACAAAATTGGCAATATAATTGGTTACCTTTAAGGAGCTTCATTTATAATTGAATTATTTTTCCTATCCATTTTCCTGCCCAATTCAGTCACATATATTCCCTTTTCTATTTATGAGGTTCAGATTCTGTCTGACACCATAACCAAACCTAGAAAATAAGGCAATGACAACCTAATTTGGCTTGAAGTGGTATGTTTAAGGCAAACAAGAAAGAAGACTGCCAATAGTTAACCTAACACTCCCTTTCACTGTGTCCTGACATGACAGAACATTTGCAAGCCACAGGCAGTGTTGGTAAATTTTTGTCCCTAAAATTTTATGTGAATTTATCCCAAATGCTTTCAAATGGGTATTTCTCAGTGGGCTAATAGGCCTTCTTCATCCTCAGATGTTTAGGTCAAGATCTAATCCAAGAGACATGCAACAATCGTTCTGGATGTAGTCAGTTCTTAGATACAAGTCTCAAAGACACCAACTACTCTGAGGAAAACATTGTCTCCCAGAAAACTACCCATGGCATATATTACCAATCTCATGGATGCTTCCTGCCTTCATCTTGGTAGGTTCAATTTCCCCTTTACTTTTTTTATTTTGTTTTTATTTGCTTTTTTGTAATTTATGTGCTTTGCCTGATACTCTGATTCAACTTTTACCCTCCTTTTTTTTTTTTTTTTTGCTATGATACATTACCCTCTTCCAAGAAAAGAAATGAGGTTTTAATTATCCCAATTCACTCATCAGGGAGCCTTTCCTTTATGGTGGATAGGTTGTGGTAAAATATGGAAAGAAAGGTTGGATGTAAAGGCACATCTGGGAATGAGGCCCTTTCCAACCTAGTCATCTATACATCTCACTGCTGGTTTCTTTGCTGGATCCTTTTCCTTTTAGACATAAAGATAGTTATAAACTTCTCAGGGTTGAATGCCTTTCCTTCATCCAGAACCATTTTCCTATCTTGAACAAACAGATCATATTTTTCTTTGGCTATGTAAAATGAATTATTTGATCTAAGAGACCATAATGAATTTTTCTTGTTCTTAATTAGGTCATTAAACCAGAGGTTGAGATCATAACATGCCATCTGAACAATATCTATTTAATCAAAATGTCCATTTGTTTTTATTAAACCAAGTTTAAAAAGCAATTCCAAAGTGCTTTCCAGGGTGCTAATTGGTATTTTAGGTTTCTTTCAGATTTTTTTTTTTTAATGTTGAGGTGAAGAATATGCTCTGATGAAGAACTGAAGACTGATCTTATTAGTTTACTCACTGAATCTCCTCTCTCAAAATTCTTCCATGTTCAGCACACTTTTAATGTTTTAAGGAAATTTGGACAAAGTTTGCCTATGAATTTTTCATATATTACCTAATTTATAGTCCCCCATTTATTTTCCCAGTAGGAAAAATGCTAGTAAAGGAAGTCCTTTCTGGGAAAGGATAACTTCTTTATGTCTCTTTCAGAAACAGTCCCAGGATATAGGTAGTTCTCCCAGCAAAGAAAGACGGCTTGTCCAATTGATGGTAGATGAGCCCATATCACAGCCAGAGAGTGAGTCATAGATATTTTTGTTTAGTAAAACATGGTAGGCATTGTAAACCAGGGTTTCCAAAGATTTTGTTACAAATTTGAAGAAACAACCTCACCTGAGAACTACCTTGTTACAAATGTACTTGTTCTTAGGTGACACTATAACTTCAGATTTGTAATCAATGCTTTGAAAACTCTGATTTCAAGCACCTACCATGTCTTATAAAACTGTGGGATATGTATACAATGGAATTCTACTCAGCAATAAAGAACAACCTTAAGTAATTTTCAAGAAAATTGATTAAATTGGAGAACATTATACTAAGTAAGATTAATCAATCACAAAAAGTGAAAAGTTGGATGTTCTTCCTAATATGTGGAAGCTAGAAAGAAAATGGGACATAGGAGAAATTCCAGACAAAGAATGAGAAATTTTAGATGAGTGAAAAAGGTGACTTGAGTGAGGAAAATGGGAGAGGGGGCAGGAGGGAAACACCTTAATGGATGCAAAGTACATATGCAAACTTAGCAAAGTCAATCACTGTGCCGATCAGGGAAGGAGAGAAGAGATAAATAATAGGGTGGGGATTGAGGGAGGGCTCAATGAGTACTGTGTGCATGTATGCTCTATCATCCTGAACTTCATCAAGATGTATGATTGCAATTCACCAATATTAAAAATGTACTCTGTCAGTCCTATATCTGATCTGCTGCATTGGATACTTTGGAGATGGTTTTAGTGATTCTGAATGCAAGCTAGCATTTGGGAATAAATGATTTAAGAGAATTTACTTGTTAATCACCCTCTATCTACTTAACATACTAAGTATGTCTCATTTTATGTAGAAATGACAGGTAACTTATCATATGATTTCAAATTATCACTACTTTCTGGTATTTCTGCCTTTGTGTAGTTTCCTGTCCTTGAACCCGAAATACATAGCATTTTAAATAGTATACAGAGTGTGGTCATGATTAAAGTACAAAGGACTAGGACCTTCATCTTGCTATCACTCTTATTTTTCTTGTTTTCTTGTCCTCATGAAGGAAGCCGGAAGACACCTGTAATAAAGAACCAATGATAGCCTCTGAACAAATCACCAGCAAGAAACTGATATACTCAGCTCAGCAATCCCAGAGAAATAAAATTCTGCTGGTAATCACATGAGTGAGTTTAGAAGTGAGGCATTACCAACTCAGACCTTCAGATGAGTCTGCAGCCCTGGCAAAGACCTCAACCGCAGCCTGGAAATTTACTATGAGATAGAGGAAAAGGTAATTTGGCTGGATTCCTGACCTACAAAAATGTTGAGATCATAAATAGACATTATACATGAATGTAATTTCAAGCTTCTAAACTGTAATCAATTTGTTATTGATACAAAGAAGGGAGAGGGAGAGAATAGGATGGGAACTGGGTAAGGGCTGATTGGGTGATGTACGCATGTATGTCTCCACCATCTTTTATCTCATTAAGATGTACGACTATTGCCTGGGGTGGTGGTGCCCGCTTGTAATCCCTGCGCTTGGGAGGCAGAGACAGGAGGATCGCACAGGTTCGAAGCCAGCCTTGCTGGCTTAAAGAGACCCTGTTTCCAAATAAAGAAAGGTCTGGGAGTGTAGTCCGGAGGAAGGGTTTCCAGGAATCCCAGTACCACTCAAAAAAAAAAAAAAAAAAAAAAAAGTACTGAAAAAATTAGATAATGCAAACAAACAAACATTTTTATTAGTATTGCAACTAAGCTCAGTGCATACTTAATGCCTGCATGTTATATTAAGATTTGTCTCTCAGGTGGCTACTATAAAGGAAGAATATTTATTTATTAAACAATACAAACTGCTAGGCATGGTGGCATCTGATTGTAATCCCAATATTCGGGAGGCTTAGACGGGAGAATGGTGGTTTGTTAACAGCCTCAGCTGCTAAGTGAGGTCCTTTCCAATTCAGTGAGACCCTGTTTCAAAATAAAGAATAAAAAATAGGGCTGGGGGTGTAGTTCAGAGGTCAAATGCCCCTGGGTTTCATCCTCAGTATTGCATAAATAAATAAATAAATAAATAAATAAATAAATAAATGGAAATTTTACTCATATGGTATACTTAGGATTTAAAACTGTGTTAAAAATAAATTTTAAAAGAGATGCGGTGGTACATTCCTACAATATTTATACCTAAATAGTTGAAGGAGAATCTCAGGTAAGACCAGCCTAAGCAACTTATTAAGACCCTTTAGCTTCAAAATAAAAAATAAAAGTGCCGGAGATGTAGCTCAGAGGTAGAATGTCCCTGTGTTCAATCTCTAGTATATAAACAAATGAATAAATAAATATTGAAATTTACTTGAGTTAAATAAAAATTATAATAGTACAACAATAAAATAAGGGAGAGAACAATATCATCTGCCAATAAATAATCATATATGAAGACATATCTATGAGCCAAGAACTTCATCTTCATGTCAATCTTAATAAATATATTTTATTAGTTCTATTATATTCATTATAATATTATATTGTATTCATAGCTGTTTAAAATATTTTTCAAGTTGTTTTACAGTATAGCCAGGTTTCAAAAGAAGGCTGTCAGAACCCAGAATATCCAGCTTTAGCCGCTGTGATGTTCTGACTCCATAGTATAGAGATAACATTTAGCCTGTTTCCTACTTTGTATACATCATTCCTTACTCTTTCTGGCAAATGAAAGACATTTGGTAATTTTTAACAATTAATGAAAGGATGAGGCTAATTTGAGATGGACATGAAGAATAAAGTGCATGTATTTTCTTTTTGCTTATCTACCCCAAACATGTTTCATCTACTTTGTATGGGATTTCTCTTTCTTAAAAAATTATTTTATTTCTATGTATGTCGATATTCTCTCCAATTAAATGGCAGAAACTGCCATTCAAACCAAAGTTAAGATAACTCATTCAAATTTGGCTTTCTCTAAACACAATTCATGCCAGGGTCCTCAGAAGTTGATTTAGATTCAGAATCTCATAGAGAAATTTTTAAAACTTCAAGCACCTAGGTTCCATCTCATCTAGGTTCATTCCATAGTTCTGAAGTAGAACCTGGGCATGTGCTTGTATACTGATTCCCCAGATGAGTTTTATGTACATCAAAATTTGAAACTTTTTTTTAACATAAAGACAAGACTTTAACAAATCAAAACAGACAGTGAGTTAAGTGTAAGGCAATAAATTTAAGCAAATTACATGTATGTTCAAATTAAGTTGTGAAAAATTACAGATGTTATTTTTCTCAAGATTAAACAGATTTTTTTTCAAGAATGAGTTGTAGGTTATTTGTGATGATTTCATGGAATTTTTGTTGAAAAATAATCTGAGAAAATCAGATTAAAGACAGAGAAAAGAGTCTAGAGTTAATTAAGGGTTGGTTGTATTTGGTATCACATGGACTAATTGAACAACAGTGATAGTGTGTTAACCAGGGGTCAAAAGAACAGGTGGTCAAGCACAGTTTCATAAGCACCTATTTAATTTTTGGCTCTGCAATTTCCCTGCAGTTGATCAAAGTGGAGCTATGATCATTACTCAAAGATTGTTTAGAGAGATTGAGCCTTGACTGATAGAAAAGGGGCTCATTAGAAACTCACCTTTCCAATCTGGAAAGGGATAAAGTTTAAATAAAATTGGCAAGGATCAAACTGACCTGATTAAACTGCTCTCTAGTCACTCTTCTTGTCCCTCCTACAACAAGACTTCTTTATTCCTGTTCTTCTATTGGATTTATCTTTTTTCTCCAGAAACACACATATGTTTGTTTTATATTTTTATCTTTCTTATCATTTTTAAATAACTGTTTAACATTTTCACAATTAAAAATAAAAACCCAATAGATGGCATATATTCGTTCCATTGACACATATACAAATTTATTATTTTTAATGTCCCCAATAGGTAATTCAAAATATTTTTCTTCATATAACTCAAAATACTTTGACTTTATATCCATACAGCCTGCCAAGGTCCCTTGCTGGAAAGATATTAAATAGCTCATTATGTAATTAATTTTTAAGACAGAGACCTTTTTTTGACTAATACAAATATTGGGAAGGTCTGGATTCAGAATTTATACTATAATGCCAACTAGTCACAGGAAGATATCATCTTTAGCTTCATTAAAAATACAGAAAAATATTTAAGAAATGAAATATTATGAGATTATGGTTTATAGACATGTCTACATAAGTTAAAATATTAAGTAAAAAGTGACTGGTACAGTAGTATAGTGAATATATATTTTCTCATTGTAATTAATATATATTTATTTATATAAATATTATATAATATATGATCTAAGTTAAAAAATGGCAATACATTTTTATAAAATTTAGAACAAATTATAGATGCTAATGCTATTCTGCTTTTATCAGTTCCTAGATAAGTTTTTAAAATCATCTTCAGAGTAATCATCAAAAATTGCTAGACTATAAACAAAGAAACCAGTAGTAAAATAACAAACTTGTTTTCTAAACATTTATTTAAAAAGCATATGGCTAACATCATAAAGTATTAGAAATTAAAAATAACCAAGACAATATAAAGAAGAAAATCACAGTCATCATGGCTATATACTTATATTGACAACTTTAGCTCCTGAGATTCCATCTTAGGACTTAAAATAGAAATAGCTGTGTGAAAGCTGAAAAACAAATGCAAATTTTTATTTTATTTTTTTCTTTTATATCTCATATACCCTGACATAGGTCGAGTTTATGAAATTTGCATGAGGAAAGGGCATATTTGAGAAAAAATTATAAGAAGATAAGATGATAATTAAACTCCATAAAAATCATCACACCTTATATTTTTTTTTCATGTCCGAAGATAAACAATCCAGAATTTATATAGAAAAAAGTTATGTTACTTGCTGTGAATCACTTCTAATATGTATTAAATTAAAAATATTTTAAGTAATGTATTATGCTGTCTAGATTGAAATGAAGGCTGTGAGCAATATAAGCTGAATAAAAAATGAGATCTCTGGTTGAGAAATTGACTCAAAATACAGTCATACTCATGGATCAATTTTTTTGTTTGTTTTTTTATTTTTTATTTTATTTTTATTTTTTTGGAGATTTGAAGAGGTTTATTAGAAAGATAGAAATACAGAATACAGCTCCATACCAGACTGGCATGGAGGGGTGACTCGAAATGAATACACCAGTTGTTTATTTTTTTAAAGAGCTATTGAAAGACAAATTGTGCTGGGAAGGGAAGTCCCACATCTTAGAAAAGGACTGTTTTTAACTGGTGATAAAGTCTACAAGTAGTGAAAGGAAAATTAAATCATGACTCTGCTGATGAGCTCATAATTAGGAGCCTGGAATAGAATATATGTGTTAGACCCCTTGCTGTGGGAGAGAAAGAGGGAGAAATACTCTTAATGCTGCAGGAGAAAAAATCTGACTGCTCTAAGTTTAGAGATAAGGACTCTTAAGGATCCTTTTGGAGACTGTGTGGTTTAGTGGAGGTGATGGATATGGAGATACTTCTAAACCTTCCTTTCATCTTTCTTGTTCCTCACTTGCAGACACCCATTACTGTAGAATATTTTTGCATGCTCTATATTTCATTGATTTTATGTTATAAAAGAGGTAAAAGCTATCAAAATTTATCTTCTCTTTTCACCCTCACATATTCACTTACTCCTCTTTTTTCTTTATTTAATTTATATATGTCTACATATATTTTTTAAATAGTTTTCTCAGTACCCTAGTAGGAAGGGGAAAAATAAAGGCTGCGGGGGGCACCAAGTGCTGTGTGCATGTTTGTCACTGTCTACATATTTTATATTATGATGTGAGACTATAATGCACCAATGAAAGGATATTAAAATATGGAGTTATTTTTATTTTTAAGAAACATAAATGGCATTGTACTTCAGAGTTCAGCCTAATTTGTGCCTTTAATATTTAGTAATAAATATGTTTTTAGTATCCACACTTAATTCTATACTTCTAGTTTGAGAGTTTTTGAGTATTCTTTTCTTTGCAGAAACCTTTGGTAATCTATACTCACAATGATCATCTATGTAACATTATATACCAAATGGGTATATTCAAAAATATAAGATTACAAAATACATTAATTGGAATGGAAACTAGTTATGAAAATACTAATGGCATAACAATAGGCATGTTTATTATAGACACATTAAATAATGTAATCTATTGGCTAGTTTAATACATGCCAATATTCCACTATAAATATTACCATATGAAAGATCTGAAACAGTTAATCTGTGTGTAGTGGTGCATGCCTGTAATTCCATGCTTGGGAGGTTGAAACAGGAGAATTGCAGATTTGAGGACAGACTCAGCAGCATAGTGAGACTCTCAACAATCTATCAAAATGCTTCTCCAAAACAAAACAAAAAATGAAAATAAAATAAGCCTAGAGATATAGCTTGTAGTTATAATGGCCCTAGGTTGAATCCCAGTACCATAATAAGTGAGTGAGTAAGTAAGTAAGTAAGTAAGTAAGTAAGTAAGTAAGTAAGTAAATAAATGTATATATGTAACTATTTTTATAAATAAATGTGAATTCTGATAGTAGCAAAGTCATTGTACTAGTCAGAAAACTATCACTTTTAGCCTTCATTCATAATTAAATGAACTACTAACCATCAATCATAGGTTTGTGAATATGAAAATTTATTTTTTCCCACCTAGATTCACTGGCCCTCTGAATTCTATCTGAATTTTTACTCTGGGTTAACAAACCTTGCTTTAGTTCACTGGTTGTTTTCATACACCTTACTTCACTGATTCATTTCCTTGGTGATGGGATCTACATTGCTTCCATATTTCAGGTAAACTGGACTTTATTTTAATGGCATATATGCACACACACACACACACACACACACACACACACACAAACATATGTAGTAATTTTATGATTACTTATATCCCCTTTATATTTGGTAAAAAATCAAACAAGATGATATCAATTAAATCCTGTTAATGTGTGGAACTATTTTGTGAAATGCAAAGTATTGTACATCATAACAATACTTCTTTCTCTCTTTAGATACTATCATTTGAGCAAATACTAGCTTGAATTTTTCTGGAAAACTAGGAAAAAGGCAATAGCTTCCAAAAGTCATTGTACAGTCTCTACATTAAAGCTTTATATTGTCCCATAAGGACTTTTGACTTAAATTTTGCATATGTTTACAGTTAAACTCATGAGGATAGATGAAACTCCTCTAAATATCTAGGCTCAGACACCTGCTCCAGAACACAAAACACAACTAAACCCTTCTGCTTGGCTCCCACAAGACAATTTTGCTTAAAATTGAGACTAAGCATCATCAAAGTAAAAGAGTATTTGTCTCATTGTAAACCTTATTATCTATAAGCAATTCTATGTTCTGGAAGAAAATCCAGAATTTTGCTCTAGTTTCCAGAAAGCTCTTTCTTAGCCCTCATTTCTGACTTTTCTTTAGAACCTAGGCCTGCTCCACACGAAATTACTGGTCTACACTTTTCTTCTCAAACTCATTCCTCTTTTTTTAATTTTTCTTTTAATTTTGAAACAGGGTCTCTCTAAGTTGCAGAGGGCCTCACTAAGTAGCTGAGGATAGCCATGATCCTGTTATCCTCTTGTCTTAGCCTTGCAAGTACTGGGATTACAAGCATATAACATCACACCCGACTTCTCTTTGATGACTTTCTTGATGAAGATAGGCAGTTTATTTAATGCTTGTAATTTTGAGCTTATCATTAAGTGATTGGCTTATTTGGTCTACCCTTCTTTAAAAAAGAGCCAGTTTTGTTTCTCTGAGTCACCTAGTTACTGTTAAAAACCCTCCCTAAAATGCTGGTTTTCTCCCGGACCTTCCCTAGCATAAAGACAAGAAAAGAATTAGATGGGTAGTTGTGGGTTTCTGAAGGACTCAATGTTGGTTGATAAAGAGAAAGAAAAGACATAAAGTAAATTTTAAAACTGATAACTCTATTTTCATAAAGTAACTTTACCTAGAGATATTTGTCTTCAGTTTTAACTACAATGTCTTAAGAAGGGCAAGTGAAACTTGAAAAGTTTTCAGAGGTCCTAAGTAACAATCTTTTAATTTTTAAATCTAAAAATTAAAAAAGCAAAATCAGAAATATTAAGGTTGAATGAGAATCTCTGGCCAGTAAAGAATGAAAGGAGAGCTGTAATCTTTGTGCCAAAACTATTTTCACTGAGACACACCTTGCTTAAAGGCAAGAAATGAGCTGGGAAGGATCACTGAGCTCCAGAAGAGGAGGGAAACTGCAGAAATAGATGGGTTGGAAGGGTGCTCAAGACAGATAGCTTACTTTACAGCTTTGTTTCGAGTTAGTCATGGTCCCTAAGTTCCTGCTGATCTGAAAGGCCATTTATGTTGCAGAAGCCGAAAAGGAGCCTGCAATTTGTGTTGGAGTTAGTCTTTGTGTTTTTCTTGGCCAAAATCACATAAAAAAAGGCCTCTCTGTGCCACCAAAATGATCAAGAGGCTGCTCACAGAAGATCCCGCATTTCCATCTTCACCTCCAGGTTGGAGGTTGCACCTGACTCCTCAATGAGTAACTTAAGCTCAAGACATTTGGCCTTTCTCTTTTACTAATGAACTTGTTATTTAGTGGAAAACTGCCTTCATCATCATCATCGATTCCTCCTCCTCCTCCTCCTCCTCCTCCTCCTCCTCCTCCTTCTTATTCTTATTCTTATTCTTCATTGCCTATTAACTGAATACAATCTATTAAAAGACTGTGATAAGCAGATTTAATTTTATCTTGCTAAAAGTGGAAAGTGAAATGGTAAAATTTATTAAGGTTCAAAGATTTCAAGTCCATCTCTTCAAGAATCCTATTGAAAGGTCATCCTGGATGTGGTGGCATACTCCTGTAACCTCAGTACTCTGGATTGTGAGACAGTAGTATCAAAGGTTCAAGGCCAGCCTCAGCAATTTAGGAAGACCCTGTTTCTTTTTGTTTTCTTAATTTGGTACATTATATTTTTATACCATATGGGGATATAGAGTGACAGAAAAATATATGCACACACAAGAGACTATGTTTAAAATAAAAATTTAAAAGTGTTGAAGGTGTTGCTCAGAAGTAGAATAATCCTAGATTCAATAATTTGTACTGAGAAAAGTCATCTTTCCAAAAAGTTAAAATTAAAAAATGTGTTTCTTCCATACTTCTATAGTTTTATTAATTGTGGCTATTAATCATCCACTCATCATGATATAAAATATAGAGATAATCACACATACAAGAACATTTATTCATTTACTTCAAAACATCAAAGAAACTTATGAGAAAAGAAACTTAAAGTCAGCTATTTTCAGAAATTTCATATTATAATAGAAGCAAATGAATGATATGCAATATGGTAAGAACTTCAATAGATATGTGCCAAAGTAGAAATGCCCATGTATAAGTATAAAAATACCAAGTTTCTTTAAGGAAATAATATTCAAACTGAATTTATATTTATTGATAGGAAAAGCAGAAAATTCATAGGTATACAAGTGCCATGAACATTGAAGAGACTTCTGTGTTTATGAGAACTGAAAAGTTGGATGATTTGTCATAGGCACAGCCTGAGATTCTTGACCAAGTGTTTGATAGGGAATCACCAGTACTCTAGGGTAGAGAAATTATGAGAATGAATATGAACTTAGAATAATTTCCTTTTTGGTTCTTCATTCCATATTAAAATGTATTACTTTGGACTTCTATATTTTACTATAATTTCTTTAAAAAATCAGTATAAATCCAGGCGTGGTGGCGCACGCTTGTAATCCCCGCACTTGGGATGCTGAGACAGGAGGATGACGCAGCTTCAAAGCCAGCCTCACATGGCTTAAGAGACCCTGTTTCTGTATAAAGTATAAAATAGGTCTGGGTGTGTAGCCTGGAGGTAGAAGGCCCCTGGGTTCCATCCCCAGTATCACAAAAAAGAAAAAAAAATCAGTATAGAAACATAGTTTGGGAAGGGTTTTATTCTACCATGACTTACAAAGTCCTAGCATAGAGCTCATGGAAAACAGAAATAAGACCAGCCCTGCTTTATGAATTTCTCATGTCACTTCATCTCATTACCACCATTAATTAATTAATTGTAGTATATTATTTTTCTAACTTACAAAAGTAATACTGGGTCCCCAGAGCATTTACCTTCAAGCTATTTTCATACTATATAATTTGACCAGATTACATTCTATCAAATAAACTATTAAAATAATTGATTCTAGCTCAGTGGTGCACACGTGTAATCACAATATTTTTGAGTCTGAGACAGTAGATTGCAGTTTCAAGGCCAGTGTAGAATTACATAGCAAAACCACATTTCAAAATAAATACTAAAATGGGATTGAATGTTTAGCTAAGAGTTAGAATGGCCCTGGGTTTAAACTTCAGAACTTACACATGAAAAACAGTCAATTGATTATCTTTCATTGTCAAGAGTATATATATATATATATATATATATATATATATATATATATATATATTGTAAATTCTATACTTAAAACAAATATATATGTATATACATATTAATTTATATATTTTTATATTTCTTATATAAAAATGTTGGCTGGTACCAGGTTTTTCAGTGTGCATAACTTCTTCCCAAGGATTGATCTTGCTACTACATTAAAAGACTCATTTTCTCTCTTTGAGGGAAATTATATTGAACCCATTTTCTACAACCTTCATTTCTTCCCTTTAATAATTTGTTCAATAATATCACTTTCTCTATTTCACCATTTACATATAAACCTCTCCAAACTAGGTTTAGTGGGTTTCATAACTCAATTCTTCAGAATTCTCAAACGTTTATTTCTAAAATTCTTATTCTCTCATCAAAAACATGAGTGACAGGACTATAATTAGAAAAATAAATAGCCCAGGAGTACGAACCAAGTTTCAATTTGAGATCTGTCCACACACATGACCACAGATTTTCATCTGAAAATGGAAATATCTTTAATAAATACCTAAGGCATCATTGTGATAACTAAGTAAAATAGAATATGTAAAGTGCTTTGGAAGAAATGCCCTTAGTCGTCCTTTCTTCAAAATTCCATTCAAGCTTAGTGTTGCAATTGTCTTATTCTCCACAATAAATAACATATTATTTGGATTCTTATCTCTAATGTATCTTATTTGTTAAAGTGTTAAGTGTCTTAAAGATAACAACTTGGTTTCTTCCTTTACACTTCTACATTCTTTATAAAGTAGTTCAATTAAATATTTGCATAAATGCTAGTTATTTGAAAAATAGGTATCACTTTACATCTGCACAAAATCAACTATTTTATTTTTTACTAATTCTCTATTAGGAAACCCAGTAAAGCTATATACAAATCAAATTTATTATTTTTTAGCTCAAATTCTTTCTTGCATTGTTCATCATCATAATAAAGTAAAATCAATTTGATCCTAAATCCAATATATTTATTGCTTTTTCATGGTTGCAAATACTAAAATGGGATCAGGTCTGACAGAGAGATTTGAAGAATATGATCAGAATGCAGTTAAAGTCTTTCCAATTAGTTGGTTAGCACTCAAGAAATTTTTCTAAATCACTTCCTATGTATTTTCTCCTTAAGTTTCAATCTTTTTAAAGACCATCTCAATATTAGGTCAGATTATGTATATTAAGGGATCTATAAAAACCATGCTAATTTAAGCTGCAAACTCTGCATATTACAAATGACCCGCACCAGTAAAGCCTGTAAATCTATGAGTGCATGACTCAACAGCTCCCAAAAATCAGGTCAGGAATTGCTTCATTTAGAAATTAAGTCTAGGCAATGTAATAAGAGAATTTTAGATGTAATACTTAATAGTATATGACCACTATATGTCCTGAGTCATTGAGTTTTCCCCTCTACCTGTAAAACTGTTTCTGAGTTCTGCTATTGTCCTTTTATGGATCATCAAAACATGGCGCTTCTCACCCTTGGCTTACCAACTATTTTTCTGAACCATGTTTATTTTCTTTATTTGATTAATGCCACCAAAGCAAATACTCATCATTAAGTAGTAGAGACCAGAATATAGTAGACTTGCCTAGGATACACATAACAGTACATAGAATATTACTAAAATGAATATAAAATGAGCCAACAAATATAACTTTTTGTGTCTAGATAACTTCACATCAAAAGGGAAGGGTTGTATTTGCATTGAGGTAAGAGTGGTTAAATGCCAAGACCAACAGACAATGACATTCCCATGGAATGTAACTTTTATAGGACTTGAGATAATGAGGAATAACAGTAAAGAAATATTAGCCAAAGACAGAGCATCATGAAGTAGAGACTAAAGATTAGACCAAATAAAAAGAACAAAAAATGTTAGGACCTGATGAAAGATAATTTTTTGTCATTTTTTTAACTACTGGAGAGAGACAATGCTTAAGATAATGGCAGTGAAGTCAAAGGAGAAAGAAGAAACATTTTGAAAGTACTATTTATGGTCTATAAATGCTTTCTAAGATTTTATTAGTCACAGAAAAGTTGTCATTTTCCTAAGACAATTTTGACACATATAGTTGCAAAATATCTCTGTTAAATCTACCATTATTTTATTTGAAGCAAAATATTCCTAAACTTTTATTTTGTCAAAGTAGCCTAATACCTATACTCTTAATACCCTTTTCTCTTTAAAAGTTTGATTGTGAGATTTGGACACAAATTCTTACTTTTCTACTTAACTTGCTAGAAGGTAGAGGAACCTTTACTCTAGTTTACAGTTTTTAGGTCTATGGTAGAAATGAAAACAGAATCTTCTCTTTAGGAGTAGTATGAGAACCACAACCAGATGGGTAAAAGAAAAGCAATTTTGGTAAAATAAAAATTAAAAAAATTATAGCTTTTCAAATTCATCTTTATCAGTTGCTGCTGATTGAGAATGAAATTAATTGCATCAAATCAGAATAACCAGAATTCAGGATTCTCAATGTGTTAATACAAAACCTATGGTTTGAATCCAAAATATTGTACCATATACTTTAATTCTTTATAGGCTGTTTAAAAATGTATGATAAAAATAGTCATAGAAATTATTATTATATTTTTCTATTTTTCAAACTTAAAACAAACAGAAGCTCAGAGATACTGAGATGTCCAGGACGAGAAATACAGAATTTAAATCTCTAATTCCATGAATAGTTTACTAATATATTTTTATTTGTATGTACTGCTAGGGTTGCATATGGCTCCTTTCAGATAAAATAAAATATATACCCTATCTTACTAATTCCAACTTAGTCTAATATTTAAAATTATGACATAGATGTTGCATTTGCAATTATATATACATTATGTGGCAACATGAATTACTCAACTATTCATTCTTCAAAATTAGCTCAGAGAATATTGGGCTATATCTTATTTACAATTCCGCATAAACTTACGCCTATGAAATGTGATGTTGGGAAGAATGTATTTTCAACTATGGTGAATTTTTTTGTTTTTGAGAATACAAAGTATATTCTGGAGCTAGTCCCTTTTTTAGATATACCATGGCCAAACTACCCTAATAGCTCTGTGTTTGGTCTTCCTTGCTCATATTTAGTGGGGAAAGAATATACTACTTCATTTATTATGACTATCCATTACAAGCTGTGCAGTTAAGGTTTTTCTTGGTCAGTCCTAATTAGCATAAGTCGTTTGAATGGGAAGAGAAAGAAGATAATAAAAAAAAAAAAGAGGAGGAAGAATTCAGGGCAATTTTATTCCCAGCAAATAATCTGTATAGTAAAGAAACAGAGTTGTATATCCTATTAAAGCTAGTAAGCTTTCTCAATCTGCTCTGCTTAAGACTCATTTTGTCACAGAGGGGTTAAAGGCAAGAAAAACATATATTATTAGAGTTTAAAAATAAACTCTCAGCCATATTAACAGTAATGAAGAATCAGGGACATATTTACATATTTTATAGTAGCTCACTTTCCCTTATGGATGGGTAAACTGATTAATGCTGAAATTTCCAATTCAATGACAGTGTTTTTGTATTATTTATAGTCATATAACACAATCCTATGTTCTCTCTCTCTCTCTCTCTCTCTCTCTCTCTCTCTCTCTCTCTCTCTCTTTCTCTCTCATCACATGACACTTTGAAAGATTCTCCTAAAAACAAGCAAAACAAAATAACAACATCCAATATAAAGGTCATATTAACCATAGTTATTGTTTCTTGTTGTTGTTGTTTAAAAGATAAAGATAGCAAAATGGTTAACTTGCCCAGACAGAGCAGAATTGGACTAGAAGTCAGGACTCCAGAGTCAGAACTCCACCTTACAAGGCAAACTGGAACTGCTCACAGTTTGGCACCTGGTGTCTACAAGCATACTCATGTCCTCTCTGTCCACTCAGACTTCAGTTATATCCTGTTCCAGCTTTGCAATCAATATTAAATATTAACATATTATACCAGATACTGGGGTTTTACCAGTGAATAGACACGAGCCCTACTCCTAATATTTCTAGGGCTTCATAGTTCACATAAGCTTCAGGAAGATTAAAGAACAAACACTCTGCTTTCCAGAGACACTTATACACCCGTAGCTGCCCCCATTCACCTTGTTTCTTGCCATTTCTCCATCACCAGAAGGCCCACCTGTCGCCTCACCTGGCTCAGTCACTTATTCATATTCTCTCTCTGTCACTTATACAACACTCTTGATGGCAGTTGCTGGCAGCTTCTATCGTTCAATGTATTACGGTCTGGAAAAAATTATAAGCATGGAAGAATGCCTTGAGCACTGGGGGCTGCTGTTAAGTGTTTTGGCAGTTTCTCAAGACTTAACCACCTGTGTGGAAGAAGTTTGCCTCACCAATGAATTCCATCCTCTTAGTCTCCTCTTTGCCTCTCTCCAGAAGTCAAACACACATAAATGCTAGATCATTTCTATATTTTATTCATTATGATCTTCATGAAAGTCAAAGGAATTTGACTAAAAAAAAAAGAAAAGAAAAGAAAAACCTCTATGGCAAAAACCCAGAAAATAAACCTTCAATTTTTTCCCCACTGGATGACTGCCTTCCAACATTCCTTCAAACTCAGTATATTTCTTTGCCAGAACACCTGATGGTTATGTAAGGACAAATCCAAGTGGAAATAAACTCATCCCCCTTCTTAATACTTCTCCATTTCTCAAAAGAAGCAAGAATAAATAAAATAAAAATACACCATTGAAAAATTAGACAAAATCTCAAGATCTATAGGAAAAAAATACCTTGACTGATATGAAACATCCTTCCCTCTTGCCAAAGCCCACTCAATCATTTTGTTTGTTTGTTTATTTATTTATTTATTTATTTATTTATTTATTGGGGGGAAAAAACCCTGGAGAGATCTGTTTGTAACACTGTAGGCTCTTGAAGGGATCTATATGAAATCTAAAAGTAAAGGGCAGATGCAGTTTGAAACCCTGAACTCTTGGGTTTTTATTAAGATGGAACTGAAAAACAAAGCCTAGAATCTGAGTGGAACAGAAGTAAACATTTTAGAGTTGGATCATTCAGTAACCCTGGAAAATTAATTTGCACTGTGTAGAAACACAACAAATGCTCTATGCCAATGTCTTCTCTATACTTAGAGAATTGGTTCATTACCACAGCCGCAGAAGTTATACCAGCTCCTTGGTGGGCCATCTACACACTTGTACTCATGGCCATGGTCTCACTGGGACTAATTTCACAGAGTTGGGAAAGAAAACAACAGAAAGGTATAGTCTAAAAAATAAGTTTTGTAGTTTATGCCAAGAATAACAGAAGGGAAGGATGACATTTGAAATCAGGCCAAAAAAGTGAAGGAAACAATATTTTGCTACTTGAGTGTTTATATTTAATGATAATTTTACCTAGGGAATGCAAATTTCTTGAGAAATAAAAAGTATGCTGAATATTTTTTTTCATTATTCTTAGCCAAGAAGATTAAAAACTTCCCTTTCCAATATTTAGATAGCAGATCAAATTTTTTAGTATCCCATATAGAACTGCAGAAATTGAAAGAAACAATCAAATCCAAGAATGCAACGTCCTTGTTTTACCAAAAAGAAAAGAAAACGAAAAAAGAAAAAGTGCACAAGGTCTAATGGTTAATCCATGTAAGAGATGGGCTAGAAGAGTTAATCTGACTCTTTTTCTTTTCTGGTGAGGTATACTTGACCCAACCCACTTGCAATTATAAGTAGATCATTTTTAGAAAGAGTTCACCACTTAATGGCTCTGCTTTCTTGTTATATGATTTTCCAAACATTATTCCTCTTTTAAAATTGAGAGAAAGACCCATATGTTTCAATAGTTCCACCACCCTACCTTCCCATCCCAAACATTTCTCACCTAGTGGGTAAGGATTGCCTGCTCCTCATTCATAGAAATTATGGGTACAGATAACCCCACCAATTTTCTTTTGCTGCCACAAGGGGTTACATTACCTTGGATCTTCTCATTCCTTGCCTGTTTATGTCTACCTAAGAATCCCTCCTCATTCATACTGTAATTGGAAAACAATTTGAAGTAGTAAGAAAACATCCATGTTTTTGTATTCATGTTGTTGATAGTCTCCTTTTGTCTTCCCTTTGTTTAATTAGTTCTCTGCTAATGTGTTAATATGCATAGAATAGAAAAAAAAAGGTAGCCTATAGCTCTTTCAGGGCCTATTTCTGCAAGTCCACAACCTCTGAATTGCTGAAGCTCTGAGTGCAAATGAAAGGGACCTTCAGAGCCGCGTGTGGTGGCGCACGCTTGTAATCCCCGCGCTTGGGAGGCTGAGACAGGAGGATCGCACAGGTTCGAAGCCAGCCTCAGCTACTTAGTGAGGCTTTCAGCAACTTAGTGAGACCCTGTTTCCAAATAAAATATAAAAAAGTTCTGGGAGTATAGACTGGAGGTAGAAAGCCTCTGGGTTCCACCCCTAGTACCACAAAAAAAAAAAAAAGAAAAGAAAAGAAAAAAGAAAAGAAAAGAAAGGGACCTTCAGGACTTAAAACTAAGATAAACCCCCTCCCACCACCAAAGGCAGAGACCCATTCCTAGAGATGCAAATTCAATTTCTGAATGCATTATCCCATAGAAACATTGCTATGTTTTGTATTTAGTTTCCATGGTGTTATTAGAACATTACTATAGTTCAGCTATATTATGGCTTAAATAGGCTTTTGTGAGTGGCTTGGGAACTAAAACACATTTCTATAGGAAAAATGCCTCCTAACTTCAACTTCAAAAATGCCTCCCAACTTCAATCCATTTATGGATGCATAAATCAGACTTTTTGTTTTTTACAATATATGGTGAGGAAACTATTGGTAATGGTAGGTGTGATATTTTTATTTGAATGCATCTTATATTACAAACTCAATTCAAATACTAAAAGGTAAATTTTTAAAAAATAATTTATAACATCCTCTTACACAGCCTCCAGCATTTATGCCATGTGCCCAGCCTAATGTGTTTTTACATAGCTGTGGAATTAATATCAGCTAAAACTGACATATTAGCCTTGCCAGAGCTGGCTTTTCTCAGAAAGTGTTCTCTAGATCACTGAAGTCAATAAATTTGTCAACTAATTTGCTTTGATAGAAGTTTCTGTTTTTCCAGTTGTTTTCCTAGCTTCTAGCATCCAAATAGAAACAAGCAAACAAATAAAAAACCGCAAAAATATGTACCATATTTGTTATCAACTACTTGCTTAAATAAAAGCAAGCTGCACGGGCAGTGGAAGCCCTGTGAAAACTGAACACTAGCTGCTATAAAAATCTACTAGGAATCACCTTTTATATTCACACAGATATTTTATTTATTTCTTGCTCTTTTTTAAAAGGGTAAAGCCATCACAGAGGTCACTTTTGACAAACATGTTTATTCTTCTTTTTTCAGTATTTGTCTTCACAATTGAGACCCAACTTCACCTCATTTAATGTGTTCAACACTCCTCCCCTCTCTATCCTTTCCCTCCTCCTCTTCTTTCTCCTTTTCTCCCCCTACCACTGCCCCCTTTGAAAACTCTAATGAGTAGAATAAACCAAAATGTCAACATTTGCAATTCTAGAGCTTCATTTAAGCAATAAAAATAATAATTAAAAGGGTAAAACCTTAGAGAGATTTCTTCATTTTATATGGCTTGCCAGTGATGATACACATTCCCCCCAAAAAAAAGCTAGTAAAAGAATTAATTAGAAACAGCCAAAGCTCAACAAGCTCTGCAAGTTAATGAAGCAGAGAGAAAAAATGTCATCTTTGAGACCCAGAGCTGCATTGGCTTGGATATATCCACTTCTGCCTTACTCTCCTAACTAAACCTCTTTTAATCTCTACTCAAGAAATCAATGTTAATGACACGGATTTACTAAGAAACGACAGCAGCATACCATGAGAGCTGCTCCTGTGTAATGTAACTTGGTTCTGATGGGAACACTCGGTGTTCCATTCTGACAGCACCTTGTTGTTCTGCATGCTTCTTCTGGGACAAGAAATGATGGAAGAGCTTCTTTTTATTTGATTTTGATTTCTTCCATTGTGAGTTGTTTATTCTCTCTCTCTCTCTCTCTCTCTCTCTCTCTCTCTCTCTCTCACTTTCTCTTTCATGGTCATAAGATCACCACCACTGCCATCTCCATTCTCATTCTACAATCTCTGTCTCATTTCCTCTGTTTTTTGAATGGTTCTCTTAGGGACACAGGTGGCATACAGCATATACTTTACTTTCTTCTTCCCACTCTTACAATAGATTATTTAGACTCACACTTCTACTTACAATCATGCACACATGGCACAATGGCAATTTGGTTAATGGCAAACTGCAAATACAATAATAGTCTCATAAAGTCACAGTGGAGGTTAAAAAAAATCCTATTGCCCCATAACACATAGTCATCATATATCATGGCCTACTGTATACTCATGTGTTTGTGGTGTAAATAAAGCTAATGTGGTGCCAGTCACAATACTAGATATTGATAATAACTATGTTATTCACTTATGTATTGAGTATATCATTCTTTTTATCATTATTTTAGAGTGTTTCTTTAGCCTACCTTTATAAAGCTATAATATAGCCTCATCCGTGTCCTTTAGGAGGTATTCCAGAAATTTTTTATCATTCTTTTTATTTATTTTTTTCACATTTTATTTTATTTATATGTGGAACATATTGAACGTGGTGTACCTTTAGATTGTGATTCCTTTTAATTTGAAACACTTCAAATGAAAATGATACTTGTATGTATAGATTAACTTGTGCAAAATACAGTATTTAGTTCTATAATCTTTCTAATAACATTTTCAAACAAGACTAGGTTCTTGTGGGTTACAATTTACTTGGAGATTTTTTTTTAATGGAATGAATATAAAGTTGAGGACAAGTCCTGAGAAGGGGTCTCAAAGCTCGCTTCATTAGGTACATATATACAAGACAAATAATAAGAATCTCCACACTACATCACAAAATACACCACACACACACACACACACACACACACACACACACACACACACACACACACTATAAGTTATCCAGGAACATTCAAGGAACCCTTTAAATTTAATTGTCATTTGGTGTCTGACAACAGGAAGGAGAAATTACCAGGATGTTCCTAAATCGACTGAGATAAAGTTGCTGCCAACCAGTGAAATAGGTAGTATTTTCTTATCAGAAATTCACTTTAATTTTTGAAAAAAATTTTTTTTCCTTTCTAGAACAATTGAATAAGTGGCAATAAGCTAGGCATTCATACCCATAAAAATAGTTCCAAGTGCTTAAGAATACACACCAAATACAACAAGGAAACATGTTAAATGGTATACATGAAAAGATTCTGGAGCTACAATTGAGATGAAAGTGTTACTTTAGATAGTGAGATGGAGAGAGGACATGTGAGGGTCTGAAAGGTTTAGAAAAGGCAGTTAGGCTGAGAGACTAAAACAAAATCAGCCCCAGCAGGAAGAATGTGAACTTGAATATGTGCACTACAGTGAGAATACAAATTAAAAAAAAAAAAAAACTGTCAAATAGTATCAGATGAGTTTGGATGCATCTCTCAGTCTTCAGAACATGAGCATAAGAAGGCCAAGATTCCTTGTTTGTTTTCTACATTTTTCTGAATTATGGTAGAGTTTATATACTCCTTACCTTATAATGGAGATTGAGGAAGGAAGAACTTGAAAGTAGATTTTTAAGTAAATTTATAAAGAATGCATTCGGTACATAAAGCATATACACTGTAAACTAATTATCTTAATAAATACATACTATCTTAAGTTAACTTACTGAAAATTGTTGCAATACCTTTAAATGTTTCTCACAAAATTGAAGTGTAGAAATTTGGGGGGTAATCTGTGATGTTCAGTTTTTCTCCTTCAGTCATTCCATCATGAAGCCTGAAATTCAAAAACCAGAACTTTCTTAAAATCTTGCATGAGGCAGCGTCCCTTTTAAATTACCCTAATTAAATTTAACGTCTATAAGCCAAATTGGGAATCAGGAGTTTAGCATTATTTTTACTACATTATTTTTACTACATTAAAATGAGTGATAAGTTTTAAGAGTATTAGTTTTAATCTGAAACAGAATTTAAAAAGTTCAGAGGAGCAGTAGCATAAACACCACATGGCAGAGACACACCACTGTTTACAAAAGACTCATGGTTTCCTTGTCCATTACTGGCTTATAGCTACCTAACAATTATCTATGCCAGGACTGTATTTCCCAGTTACCTCACTCCTACCCCATGCATTTAGGTGAGTTCTGTCATTATCATTAAAAGAATGTGATCATAAGTGAAACGATTTTGAAGGCAAATGAACTAAAACACCTTTGTGTCTGATTTTCCCTAATGCATTGAACAAAATTATAAGCCCATTGAAAGGTAGACTCAAGTTGGATTGTAACATGAAAAAGACTAAAGTCACTTATGAAGTCACTGGTATTCGAGAGTTTGATATAACAGCTTGCTTTACCCCATTAGTACATGAACTATTAAAAATTCTTGGTTTATATCAAACTGAGCCATGTCCTTTTTAAAGGATTATATTAAATGTAAGGGTTTTATTTTGTTTTATTCTTGTTTTCTCTTCTTGAATAAAAGGAGATGTCAGAAATATCACCTGCAGATAGCTGAGAGTAGCTTTGAAATATACAGATTTAGAGTTTATGAAATATTTTTAGAAGATATTCCTTAAAAAGTAAACTAAACACAAATGTATCATTCCACAGGATAATATATGGGCATAGCACAAAGAGATTAAGAGAAAATTTAATTCCTTCTAAAACAACGAGCAACAGCTAAGTAAAGGAATGAATTTCTGCCTCTGTGATGCAATTGATTTTAAATGTGATTTCAACAGGCTTCCTAGAGTCTGATTGTATCCTGAATGACATTGAAATGAACACGTAGACTGGATAAAGAAAAGATCAGAGTTCCAGGATTGGCTCTGCAAAGCCACAGCAACCTGAATGGGTTATTAATAATGCTGGACAACTATGATCAAATTTTAACAGCAATATAGCAAGTCATATAAAGAAACTTTAGCAACTGTGGACCAATGAGATTCCAGGTTTTTTCCCAATTATGAAGTCATATCCAGGCACTTTTTAAGACTTAGTATCTTCAGTGTGTTGTTGAATCGTCAAGAAAGACTCTGATGCCGGGCGTGGTGGCACACGCTTGTAATCTCCGCGCTTGGGAGGCAGAGACAGGAGGATAGCACAGGTTCAAAGCCAGCCTCGCTGGCTTAAGCGACCTTGTTTCCAAATAAAAATATTTTTAAAAAGGTGTCTGGGAGTGTAGCCCAGAGGTAGAAGGGTTTCCAGGAACCCTAGTACCACCAAAAAAAAAAAAAAAAAAAGACTCTTGACTTTCTGCCAATAAGGTAGGTAATTTGAGAATCAATGCATATATATATGGAATGATTTCTAAGTAATTTCTACTTGAAGATTTAAAAATGTATAATATTAGCAATATTTGCGTAAATTTTAAAAATTTTAAATGATTTTCATGTGCTTTGTTTTGTCTTTTCTTATTGACAAGCTCTTAAGACTGATTTTATCATCTCAATATTATTGATAAGAAAACTGAAAAAATAGATAATAACTTGCTCAATATTATAATAATATTAGAGAAAGCACAATTCAAATCCTAGATTTTACCTGATCTCTCTGAAACTGTGTGTGTGTGTGTGTGTGTGTGTGTGTGTGTGTGTGTGTGTGTGTTACTGGGGAAGAAACTCAGGGGGATTCTATTTGACCTATGCCCTCAGTCCTATTGTGATCAGCCTGTCTTATCCTTCAAAGTACTGCGATTACAAGTGTGTAAAACCAAGTTTGGATCTCTGAAACTCTTCAAAAACTGTGATACAAACCAGGCACGGTGTCAATGCTTTCAATACCAGTACTTGGAAGACTGAAACATGAGGATTGCAGATTTACTGCCAGCTTCAGGTACTTAGGGAGGCCCTTAGCACTTTAGTTTACTTTGTTTCAAAATAATGAATAAAAATAAGGTTGGCAGTGTACTCAGAGGAGAATGGCCCTGGGTTCAATCCTCAGTACTACAAAACAAACAAACAAACAAACAATCCCCCAAAACATGACATAGCCAAGTGTGATCCAGATAAATAAAGTAGAAAATGTATTCATGAGTCTAGTTGCTATTGACTTATAGCTAATTCTTGGATTTTATTCTCCTCAATAATTTCCTTTAATTCCCTGTAGAAAGGAGATTACAGCCAAGAACACACTTGTTTTTCTGCTACATGTGTTCTTTTTAAAAAATATGGCTCACCTACATAGATTTAAGAATTTTAAGAAAGTTGAGAAGTACCTTTTACATACATTCTCTCTTTCACACACACATGCACACACACACACATGTTCACATGTGCACACACAGGGATACTAGGCTTAGGACAAAATAAGCTCATCTTAAAAATATGACTTTTAAATGATTGAAAATCTTATACCTTTGAATAAACTGAAAACAAATACTTAAATACTTATAATTTCTATAAAAATAAATTCAGATAAAATACATAGATCTAAGGAAAGTAACAGAGTGGAAAGATACTTGTTAAGTATACAGTTTCTTTACATCATTTTCTAGAGGAGATACTAAAAATTCATGGGATCTTTATGTTTTGGATGTGGAAAAATGTAAAAAGTTTACAATATTCAAATTTGCTTTTTGTGTTTATCCATAGCTCCTTTATTCTGAAAATTTCAAGGGAATTGCCTCCTATTTCCTTCATAAAATATTTAAGTTACTTAAATGTTTTCATGTAACAGGAGGGCCTCAAATTCTGTGTGGGTGAATCAGGACATTGAAGGAAGTCATATTTTCTCTGCAGTAAAGGGCCACTGGAAACTTTTCATTAGACTAAGAAGAGGAGGAGGAGGATAGGGGAGGAGTAAGTAAAGGAGAAAGCAGAGGGAGAGAGTGAAGAGGAGGAGGAGAAGGAGGAGAAAATAATGAGATAGGATAGGGTGGAAAATATAGGAAGAGAAGTAAAAGGAGGAAAAAGAAGAGTAGGAGGAACAAGAAAAGGAGAAGGAACAAGTAGAGAAAGAGGAAGAAGAGTGAAGAGAAGGAGGAAGCAAAAGAAGAGGAGCAGGTGGTGGAGGAGAAAGATGGAGAAAGGAGAGGAAAAGGACAAGAGGAAAGAGGAAGAGGAGGAGGAGAGAAGAGGAAGGGAGAGGAGCATTTATTGTTTCATATAAGCATTTATTTATGGACCCTTGCAGCAATTTCTTCTTATAGTGGCCCTTTGAGAAATGATGCTCATGAAACCAACTTCCAAAGTATATGATAAATATTAAGTGGGGAACACTAACGGTTGAAGCTTCCTGCAGGTTCTGAAAATTTTGGGGTAAACATTGACCTTGATATTTCTGCCATAGAATTACTTTGCGAATCTCACCATGAAGAACATAACTTTTTTTCCTGGTTATTCTCAATCACACTTCTCTCAGAGTGATGGGTGTCTTTTCTCTTTCACACTCTAATGTCATCTTGAAAATGCTGTAAATATGCTCAGGTACTGTAGTAAATCCAAAAGAATACCTAGGCCAAAAAAAAAAAAAAAAGAAAGAAAGAAAGAAAGAAAAAAGAAAAAGAAAAAGAAAAAGAAGCATTTTCTTTTCTTATAGATTTGCTGCCTGATTTGGGAAGCTGATGAATTTATTTTTCTCATGTTAAAACCTTCTTGGAGGTTTTAACATGAGAAAAAATATAAAAAATAAAATTTTTAATGTTTGGATGATAAGAGTTTTAAAGGTGTCTTACTTTAATAAAATGAATCTCTTCATCGGTGTCTATAGATTTCAATCAATTACAAAGGAAAAAGTCTAAAGCATGTTAGAATGCTTTGTCTGTAAAATGGCAGAAACCAGATTAATAGATTTTTATACTGACTAGATTGGCTACCTTAAATACAGATAGAGGTACTAGTATCCTGTTTTCAGGCACTTGTTCATTTTTTCATATCTTTTTTATATCTCTGCTGAGTACATTTTAGAATTATGAATCTACTCTGTGCATTTGTTTATGTGTAAGTATATCATCTGGTGTGTGTGTTTATATATGTGTGCTGTGTATGTATCTTCTAATAGGCCTCTATACTCTCCTGTTGATATGTTGTGAATGTTTAAGCAGAGTCTCATATGGAAATGGATTATTGAAGTGGTTTAAGAAATGATCACTTTCAAACCAAATTAAAGCATATGATAGTACTTCTTTAGCATTTGAGTTATTCATTTATTAGTATATAATTTGTCAAAATATATATCTTTCTATCTTTTGCACAGAATAGTAAAACTTTCTCCTGAAAATGTTCACTCTTCAATCATCTGTACACTTTGTCTGCAGCTTCTTGTCCATTGACACCTACCATCAACCTTGAAAGGATTCAAGCCAAGCATGGTGTGCACTCTTGTAATCCCAGCATTTGGAAGCCTGAGACAGGAGGATCATGGTTTAAGGACAGCCTCAGCTTCTTAGTGAGGCCCTTTGCAACTCCGTGATACACTACTTAAAAAAAAAAGAATAAAAAATAGGACTGGGGGTGTCACTTGGAGCTAGAATGCCACTGGGTTCCATCCCCAGTACCACTAATATATATATTCCATCCAACCTTGGTAAATTTTTTAACACAATGTGCTTCTTCTTTACCTTGTTTCTCCCTCTTGGCTCAACACAAAGCAACCTCCCATCTGCTACCATGACTCCTCTAAAACTGCTTCTAGCAAATGACATGATTGTTTTTTATAGCTGAGTAAAATTCCATTGTGTATATTTCCTATTATTTTGCAATCCATTCATCTTTTGATGGAGACCTAGGATGGTTCCATATTTTGGCTACTGCAAATTGTGCTGGTATGGGTATGCATATGTTGCAGTACTTCTCTGATTTCAACTCCTTTGGAAAAATACCCAGGAGTGGTATAGCTGAATCATATGGTGGATCCATTTCAAATTTTCTAAGGAATCTCCACACTGATCTACATAGTGGCTGAACTAGTTTGCACTCCCACCAACAGTGCAAAAGAGTTTCTCTTTCGCCACATCCTCGCCAGCATTTGTTGTTATTTTATTTCTTTATGCTTGCCACTTTGATTGGGGTTAGATGGACTCTTGCATAGTTTTGATTTGCATCTCCCTGATGGCTAGTGATGTTGAACATCTTTTCTTGTATCTATTGGCCATTTGTATATCTTTTTTGTGAAATGTCTATTCAGTTCAGTGGCCCATTTCTTGATTGGGTTATTTGTTTTGCTAGTGTCGAGTCTTTTGAGCTCTTTGTATATTCTGGATATTAGCCCTCTATCAGAGTGGTGGCTGGTATAGATCTTTTCCCATTCTGTAGGCTTTCTCTTTAGGTTCTTGATATTTTCCTTTGATGAGCAGAAACTCTTTAATTTGATGCCCTCCCACTTGTTAATTCTTGCTTTAAATTCCTGTGCTTTGGAAGTCTTGTTGATTAAGTTACTGTCTGTGCCTATATGTTGTAATGTTGAGCCTATATACTCCTCTAATAACTTCACAATCTCTTTTCTAATTTCTAAGTCTTTGATCCATCTTGAGTTGATTCCTATGCACAGTGAGAGGTAAGAATTTAGTTCTTTCTTTCTATAAATGGATAGACAGTTCTCCCAGCACCATTTATTGAAAAGGCTGTCTTTTCTCCAGCGTATGAGTTTGGCCCTTTTGTCAAAGATTAATTGACTATAGGTGTGTGGGTTCACAAGAAGATGGAAAGACCTAGAGAACATTATGTTACGTGAAATCAGACAAACACAGAAAGAAAAGGGATATGTTTTCTCTAATTCGCCCAAACTAGGAAGTATTAGGAATACAAGAGGGACTCCAGATAATGGAGGAGAAACCTCAGAAAAGCTAGAATGAAGGGTAGGAGAGGATGAAGGCTGAGGTTGATTAATGAGGGAGCTACACTTGAATATGTATAAAAGTATGAATGTAGCATAAACTGGACACTCATTTTTGGGGGGGGAGGGGAAGCAGGGGGGGGAGAGGGCACCAAACACAGTCTGAATGTATGCCATTTTCAATAGGTTCCACATAAAAATAAATAAATAAATAAATAAAACTGCTTTTACGGTCCTCCAATGGCTTCATGATAAATAAATTCAATAGATTTATACTTATTCTCTTCTTTATGGCATTTGACACTGTACACAACTTTTTCCCTTAATCTTTCTTCTTTTTCCATCTACGCCTCCAAACTTCTCTTTAATTTTATTTTTTAATTTTTTATCCATCTCTTTGGCTCTCATCTTTGTTTATTTTATTCTCTAGTGCTTTGCTTATTTTATAAGATACTATGGTCCTGTAGATAATTCCTCTCCTTATACTCTAAATGAGCTCCCTGGATAACATCAGTTCATCTCCCCTTGAGTTAATTATTATGTTAATTATTCAGATATCTCTTCAGAAGTCTAGCTATTCATCTGTAAGTACATATGTGTACTTCAAAACTTACTTGATCTTCCTAGAAATCACTCTTACCTTCCTTTTCTGATCTCCATCCTAATGAATAGCACTTCTATTTGCATATGCACCCCAAGCAAACCCTGATGATTTCATCAAACCAGACACCTACCCATGACAGTATCACTTGTTCTTATCTCTTTTGAGCTCTACAATTTGTCTATCCATCTCTATGACAAAAGTTTTCATTATATTTATTACTGTTTATTAAGATTGTTCTTTGAATCCATCTAGTCTATGTTTCATTAAATGAGAGTGTAAAAGACACCATAAAAAGGACAGCCAAAATTTGAGACTATGCCTCAAAAACTTTCTGCTAGCATTACAAAACCAGCCCTGTCATGAATTTTCTTTTTAATCTTATCTTTACAACCTCACAAAATCCTTCCATCTAAACTGCTCTACATGTATTACCATAAACACAATAATACTTTCTTCATTACTAGGTCTTTGGACCATCCATTTTCTTCTCTTGAACCACCCTTCACTCCAGCCCACAGGCACTTTCTTGGTTGTGCATTCTTTAACACCAAGTTTAAAAATCACTTAGTATGAGAAGACCCTTCCTTCTCTAGTTTACAGTTCCTATGCTGAGCCACAATACTGTATTGAAAAGTTACTTAATATCCTGTCCCCTCAAATGAGATTCAAGGTTTAGATGAAAATCTCTAGTCTCTTGTGGTAAAGTTGTCACAAAATAGGTATTAAAAAAATCTATATGAGTGAATTAATCCTTAAAATGTTCTCATGATTCTATTGGGTATCTATAAATATCCCTACTGTATAGGTTATAAAAGTGAAGCTTAGAGTAGACTAACTGTGGCTTAATATTATGTCTCCTGTGAGTCTCTTATTAGAGTGCCCTTTATCTCTCAATGTAGTATGTAGCTTAAAAACAAAATTAATACATCTCAGGTGAACTAATAAATTGTTTTGAATTTTTCAGTCCTACCAATCCTCACAGTAGACTCAGACAAAGATGTCTGAAATTTCAGATTAATTTGTAATGAACTAATACTTAACATAGTATATAGTACAATTATTTGTCCTCATCTATTACTGCCACAATTTTTGTTTCCATAAAACTCACAAAAGAGCTGTGTCACTAACTAGAGAATGCATGTTTAGGCACAGTTTTTCTAGATGATTTTACTAGAAATAGATGGCTTCTCATTTCCTGGGGACAGTTTTATGTCAATCACTGAAAATCAGGCTCTAAGAATGTCTACATTTTGTTCATTTTATGGTCTTCTAGTTGGAACACTTGGCCTTTATCACCATCATTGTGTAGATGTAATCAAGGTTATTATTAACTAGTGATTGCTAGTAGAATAGATCTTGTTTCAAAGAAGCATTTCAGTAAGTACCAATCTTTGTATAGTTGCCTGTTATATATTTTTCTGAATCTTAATCAGTTTAACTGTTGTCACAGAATTTCAGAGATCATCTAGTTCTTTTGCCTCTTAATTATTGCTCATTTTGCAGACAAAAAACTTCCAGTTGTAAATTACATACTTATTAGTGCTGGAATTGAAGTTAGAACACCTCGTAAGCCCAAGTTTTATGAGAATGTCTACGACATTAAACACTGAGTCTATTTGCCTTATTTCTTCACTTTTGAGCAGCATTCAGTCAATGAACTATTGACTACTTTCTTCTTCTTAAAACATTCTCTTACCTTAACTTCCATTGATTACACTCCCTAATTCTCTTGCAACCTTCTTGATTATTGCTCCTTAGCTCCTCACAGGCTTTTGTCCAATTACCAACCAAGAAGTTGGCATTCTTCGAGGCCGACTGTGGTGCTCTTTCTTGCTCATTTTTGCCCCTAAGATTATCATTCTCCCAACGTTCTTTGGACTTGGTAATGGAAATATGACCTATCCAGTTACATGAAGGAAAAAATTAAGGTTTTCTTTGACATTTTCCTTTTGCTAATTTTTCCTATTTAAAACATCATGGATCAAGTTGATTTGGAGACCTGAAATAATACATAAACAAGTAGTTTTATCTCCATCATCACTTCCTGATTTCAAGTCAACAAAGCCAAAATTCCAAGACTACCTCAATAGCCTGGTAGACCTTAATCCATCTTCATATTTGGTCCTGATGATCCATTCTTAGTATAAAAATTAGAATAATATTGTGTATACCAACTCCTTTCCCATAGAGAAACATTCAAACACTATATATGCTCCAATACTAAACCCTTAACTGGTTTGCTATCCCATTCATGATGTGAACAGAAATTCTGAATGTGTAACATAAGTAAGTTCCGTCACGTCCCTCCCTTGCTCTCTAGTATTATTTCTATGTTTCAGCTCCTATATCATTCTTTTAATTTTTAATCACATATTACATTTTCTTTATGATTTTATCCTTTTTTGGGGGGTGTACTGGTGATTAAATCCAAGATGGAATCGTATTCAAGGCTAGTGTGTGTGTGTGTGTGTGTGTGTGTGTGTGTGTGTGTCTAAGAATTGAACTGAGAGGCAGTCTACCTCTGATCTACACATCCAACCCATTTTTTCACTTTTTATTTTGAAACAGGCTCTTACTAAGGTACAGAGGACCCTGCTACATTCCTGAGGTTCACTGTGAACTTATGATCCTCCTGTCTCAGCCTCCCAAATACTGAGATGGTAGGTGTCTACTACCATTCTTGGCTTCAAAATTGTTAACTCTAACTCTGAGCTATGTCTCCCCATACTTTTTTAATTTTCTTCATTTTGAAACAGAGTCACACTAAGTCATTAAGGATCTCAATAAATTGCTGATTCTGGCCTCAAAACTATGATCCTCCTACCTCAGTCTCCCAAGTTCTGGGATTACAGGTGTATGACACTGTGCCTACCTTTAATAATGCTATTTTAACTGTTATTCTCCAGTGCTTGCAACATCTGCCCTCAGCATCATTCTTATTATCTTGTATTTTCTTTCATACTTATTGGCATATTTATCATGGTAGTTAAAATTTTGTCTGGAATAAAGTAGACAGTATACAAATCTAAGCTTCACCATTTCACAGCTATGTCACTGTGGAAAAACTGTTACTTTTTTTTATCTCCTCAACTGAAATAAAGATAAAAGAATACTAATCTTATGTTCTCAAGTTTATTAGAATTAATTGTATCAAATCACATAAAGCTCTCAGTAAAGAGTCTGATACCCAAAAGTTCTCAGTAAAAATATGCTTTGGTATTATCATGTCTATCATTATCATGGGTCATCATTTCAAGCATCTTTATCTCCATCTTTCCTGAGAATGCCTTTCCTTACTCTCACAGTGAAATCAGGATTCTCTTTTTATATATTTGCTTTATAACTCTTATCATAGTTGATGAGATTAGAACTATTATTTTTTATTACTTTATATCTGGTATGAAGTCAACAATCATAATTTAATATAATCTATATTCTCCACAAATGTTTGTTATGTGTATAAGTAAACAAGTAGTATAATATCTAATACAAATATATATGTATATATATATATATTATCAAGCCAATATTATATCCATAACTAAATATGTAAAATTGTAAAAGATTAAAATCCCGAAGATGACTCAAACAAGCTGGACATAGTTGACACACCCCTGTAATCTCAGTACTTGAGAGACTAAAACAGAAAGCTTTTTAGTTTGAGGCCAGTCTTGACAGCTTAGACTCTGTTCTAAAATAAAGAACAAAAAGAGCAAAAGACCTGGGGGTGTAGTTCAGAGATAAAACTCAAAAGAAGAAGATTCCAACAAAGGAAATTATTAAAGATTTAATAAGAAAATCATCAATTATATGGGTGCTATTATGGTAAAAATGTGTACACTCATATTCTATAAAATAATAAAAAAGTGTGGGCCAAAGAAACTGAGACTTTTGGATAAGACCAGAACAGTAGAATGAGAAAATACTCTTCTGCATTAAATCACAAACTAAAAATAAAATAAACAATGGGAGTACTACTTTTCAGAGGCTAGCAGGCATATGTAAATCAGTCCTAGAAGTAAAACCAGCTAAATACACATATTTATAAAACTTTCTTTTATATGTGTGGCTGATAAAAATCTACAGATAAAGAAAGCATGAATATTTAGAAAGTGTTCTGCTGTTCTTATTATGAAGAACAGCCAGATACTATCACAAATCATGACAGGAAGGTCTGACAATATTTTTATCACATGCCTATCTCTGTTTTTAAAAAAATGCAGTATGTACCTCAAATATACATACATTAGGTATATTTTGTACAAGTTCTACTTTAACAATTAAATCTTACAAAAGAGATGCCAAAATATAAATTTAAAAGAGCAAAATAAAAAAATTACAAGTTTCAATTACTTATTTCTGTGCTCCAATAGATTGTGTTGCAAATCTCCTGGGTGAGAAGGCAAGGCTCAGAGGACCCCTGGCCTGACCAAGGAGCAGTGGTTTGGGATATGTCTCTGACATGATATGTCTCCTTTTTATTTTTCCATTTTTATGGCCACTTTTCAATATAATCATATCCAAAGATGTTAATTCCTTCATTTCTTTCTTAGCTAGTTTCCCACTTTCTACTTGTCTCTGATGGAAAAAAGTCATTTAAACTTGAGAGCCGTGGTACATTTTATTCAATATCAGGAATTTATTAAAAAGTATCAAGCCTGTACTTTCTTCAAATTAAGATACTCCTTGTGGTTCATTTCCACTGATAGGTAATCCCCGTCTCAAATCACTTTGTGGGAACATTGGTATTTGATAAATACATTTGCAGGGAGCAGTTACCTTCCAACTCCACTCTCATCAAGCATTGTCCCACCACAAAATATGATCAAAGATTAAGGACCCCAGGGACTCATGGGCTCTGAACTCATCAGCTTGGAATCCTACTATAAATTATCCAAATGAGGCACTTGGCAAGATTCTTAACTGATTGTGCTATTCGGAACACCTCCGTTTCAATTAGAGGTAACCATGATACATGACAGTAGAGAACAAAACTAATAATTCTCACTGATGTCAGGGAAGGTTATGGGGCTTCAGGGAATCATAGCAAGTGTTTCAAAAAATGCGCATTCACGGCAGCCGCCTTTGTCCATGTGTCTGCTTTTTGAGTGTGTCCTTTTTATTGTAGTTTTCCTGGTTCATATCACAGAGGTTAAGAATTCATACATATAGAAAATTCTTTCTGATGGGAAAAATGTAGGCTAAGGACTACCAATTTTAATGCTAGCCCCCCCCCCAAAAGTTTTGAATTCTTTGGGACACGAGATAGGTCTTTAATACTGAGTCTTGGCCGACAATATGAAGTAGGTCAAGCCACTAACTACAGTATGAAACTCTGTAGAAGCTACAGGACTTCTGGTTCCTAAATATCTGCTCCTCCTGGACCAGTACAAGTTTTAAAGTTCCCACAGAGTGTTACATCATAATGCCAGTTTCAACTGGATGTATATGAACCATATATCAGGTAGTATCGGTATCCTGGTTTCCATAACATTAAAAATTTCTCAAAGGATTTGTTTCTCTGAGTCTTTGAGGTTCTCATTAAAAAAAAAAAAAAAACTGATCCATTACTTTATAGAAGCAAGCTCTTGGATTTGAAGAAGCAAGCATGCTACATATTAGTTGAAAACAGTTTTACTGATATTCACATAAACATAAAAGTCATGAAAACCTTTTGTGCTACCTGGATAATTATAAACTTTGTGATTTGTGTCTTATTTTTCTTGATTCTGATTTAAAGTAGTAAACCCCTTAGTCTTTCCTCTTAATAGAAATATTATTCAACTTTTATTAACTCTGCAAATATGTATTGAACAGCTACTGTGAATAAAATATCTAATCAGCATAAAAGAATACAAAAGTTAGTAAGACAACATGCTTCCCCACCTCAAAGAGTTTTTGTATAGTCTAGAAAAAGGAGGTAGAAATAAAGCCCCAAGACAAATACATAAGAAAAATTAGCTTTTGGGGGGTTTTTTGTTTGTTTGTTTTGTTTTGTTTTACTGAAAGTAGACTCCACTGGCATTCTGCCTCCAAGATGCACCCCCAGCCCTATTTTATTTATTTTTGATTTGAAACAGGATCTTACTAAACTGCTGAGGCTTGAGGCTTGCCTAGAACCTGTGATCCTCTTGTCTCAGCCTTCTAAATACTGGGATTACATGCTTGTGCCAACACACCTGGTGCAAACTAGTTCTTTATAGGATTCAAGAATGTTACTTCATCTCTCTTCTATTCTCCTTCCCCCCCAAAAAAAATAAACATAACTCCAGCCTAACTATGAAAGCATCATCAAATAAATCCGAATTAAAGGACCTTCTACAAAGTATCAAGGCAGTACTCCTCAACAATCAAGGCTGTAAAAATCAAGGGAAAACTGAGAAACTGCTGTGCATTAGTGTACACTAAGGAGAAATGACAATTAAGTGCAAAGCAGCACTTTGAATTTGATGTTAGAACAACAAAATGGTATTAGTGAAAGAACTAGTGAAATTCAAATGAAGTCTACAATTTATATCAATGTACTAGGGCCACTTTCCTGATTGAAAAATAAGCCATGATGATGTTACGTGTTGATATGGGGGAGAAAGCAGAGGAGGGCTGAATGATAATTACATGAAAGTGTTTTGAAATATCTTTCTATTTCTTGGTAAATCTAAATCTATCCCCAAATAGAATATTTTATAAACATAGAAAGCAGAAAATTAAGTATAATTTAACACCTCAAGACAATTACCAAATTCTACCAACTTTGGAGCAAGGTGCACCACCTCAACCTGAGTGGAGTGATATGCTTTCTTAAGCAGTCTGTGGAATCTATTTCAGAGGCTCACTTCACTCCTTCACTCATACGCACCACCCTAGACCACCTGGAATTTTCTCTATTGATTTGGAATAAATATTACACGTTTTTGAGATTGAGTGGTTATATCATCCTTTAAAAAAAGATAGAAGATACAATTTCTCTGGAACCCCTTTTTAATTCTCAGCAATCAGGCCAAAGCAAGGGGACTAGAGACATTAGGCCCAGGCCAAAATAAATAGATGAACAAAGGAACTGGTTTTCTCTCATGTATGCTGGAAATAAGGGCAAGTTAATGGTGTCTGTGGCTATGCATGCTAGCTCAACTGCTCCTTTGGGTCCTGGTCATACAACATAAGCTAAGCTGATGCAGCCTCTGTAACCTATAAAAAACCCTTCCTTCCTGCAGTCATTGGCTTAAACCTGAGCCCCATGGAGAGGAAAGTGCTAGTGGAGGCTGCAGCCACTGACAAAGGGCAGAGAGGAATAAAAGTCCCTGTGGTTGGTTTACCTGTCCAGCCCTTCACCACAGGGTGGCCTGGTGAAATAACTGTCCAGCCCATTACCAATGGCTCTGGTACACTACATCTCATATCACATCTTGAAGTGTCTTCTTCCCTGGTCTCTTGTCAACATATTCCACAGCCCTAGTATGAACTATTTGGTTGAAGATAGAATAGCCTTATAAAATATGAAACTTACATTAAGTGTATAGCCTTAAATATACAGAAAAATTATTCTACTGTTATGGTAGTATGAAAGCAATAGAGATATATGTTTTTACCAGCATGTTGTATACAAGATAAGGTGGGGAAATTAGAATGGGAACTATATCCTATGGGTAAAAATAATGAGGGGTTGTTTTAGTTATAGATGTCTGTGTGTGTGTATGTGTGTGTTTGTGTGTTTGTGTTATCAGAGATTGATTAAGCCCATGAGGCATTATACCTCTGAACTGTGTCATCATTCTTATGTTTGTTTGTCTTTTTGTATTTTGAAAATGGGCTTCAATAAGTTGCTGAGAGACCTCACTGAGGCTGATCTTAAACCTGTGATATTTTTGTCTCAGCCTCCCAAGTACTGGAATTACAGGCATGATCCATTACACTCAGGTATAGATAATAAAAAAAAAAAAAACAGAACACAAGTTGAAATTTCTCAAAGACAACACAGACCAGTAATTTTAAACAACTTCAAGGATAAAATGTTCTCCCTATTGGCTGAGACTACTTTTACTCCCACTCTTTTATTTTTGATTTTTATTCCCAATGAGTAATAGCCCTTTAATGAAGAGTGTGACTTCTTTTTACTTTTCTGGTACTAGAAAATGAACTCAAGAGATATTCTACCATATCTCTTTCCCCTTTATTTTCTTTTCTGAGACAAGGCCTAACTAAATTGCTGAGTCTAGTCTTGAACTTGCAACCTTCCTGAATTTACTCCCCCCCCACACACACATTGTGGGATTACTGGCACCCAGCTGACTTCACCTTTGGATATTGGTCTGCTGACAGTTATTTATCCTGGACCTTTCTTTCTTCTTCATCTTTCCAATTGAGTACTAAGATATGAAACCCAGATGCTTCCTTCTTTACTACAGGCAGGAAGTCTCAATTTGCCAACTCTCATGATGACTTCACTCCAAAAACTGAAAGTCAGTTTTTCTTTCTTGGTCACTCAATTTACTTTTTTTTCGCTTTGGAGCCACACTATTTTCTTTGGAAAGCCTATTTTTATGATAAAAAAATATTTTTAGTTTTTTCTGTTTGTTTTGTTTTGGTTTCGGTTTTGGTACTGAGAATTGAACTCAGGTCCTATCCCCTACACCTGATGCCCTTTTCACTTTTTATTTTGAAACAGAATCTCATTAAGTTATTGAGGGCCTTGCTAAATTGCGGAAGCTTGTTTTGAACCTTTGATCATCCTGTCTCAGCCTCTCATGTACTAGGATTACAGGCATGTGCCACTACGCCAGGTGAAATGCATCTTTTAAGAAGCTTTTGCTGTCCTTGTGATGTTGGGTATATGCGTGTGTGAGCTCAGTAGATTAGGATCCATCCTGTTTATGTGATGCAGATACAACTGTCTCATGGGATCAAGCACAGAATAGAACTCTCTTTAGATATAAAATGTGATAATGAAATCTTTGAAAGTAGAGCTTATGGGTGGGAGGAGGGAAGAAAGTACACTGAAATCTGCATCTACCCTTTATTTTGTGATAGTTTGTGTGGAGTTTGTTCTGTGAGTGTGCAGGACCCCCAATCTGCATCCTATTTCCCCTTTTTTTTCTCACTCTTTTCAGGGTCCCTACTTCATTAAGCTGGGTACTTGTAGTTGAGCCAGTTTTTCACATTCATCCAGAAATAGCATAGTATTCATGGCCCATAAACCTTCCTTTTACTTCTGGCTAAAAATGATTGTTCATCATAGTATAATTGGTTACTTTTTTGTGCTAAAAGTCCTCTCAGAGAGTAAAAATAGACATATGTGATGGCAAGAGTGTTTCTGTGTGTCCCATCTGTAAGATATATGGCATCCCCCAAATTAAGATTTTCTAAATCCCATTTGGCTTATAAGACTAACCAGTTATAAGAGCAGAAGACACTTGTACACCTTGCTGCCCTCCTGAACCTCTCAATTATGAGAATGGAGGAATAATCAATGTATGTTTAGACCATACAGTGTCAGTTAAGGGAAGAGACCACTTTTACTTGCAGCCACTAGTTATACGGAAATGGCAAAAGAGAAATAGACCCACACAGAGATAGTGCTGATGTAATAGAAAGAAAGTTCAAAGAAGTAGAAAATAATTATAACCTGTTACATATACTATGTATTATATTATATATGTGTATAATATTAATACTTATAGTAACACAAATAAATATTTTATGTATATATCCATATATATATATATATATATATATATATATATATATATATATATATATACATGTTTTACCAGCTCACAAACAGAAGATGAAAGATGAAATATAATTTCTGAAAGATTGATTTCATCAACTGTGAGTTGTTGGATAGCAACACAACCTTCATTTGTTCTGACAATAGGAATGTAGTATTTGGGTAGGAAAATCATGCTTCTATACATAAGATCCAGGAATATTGATCTTTTTCAAAGTATATTTTTAAATATCTAAATAATAGTAGAAAAATATTGGGGACACTTACTCTAATAAACAGATGACAATAAAAATGGAAACATTTTTTTTTTTTGCAGGTTTGGGGATGGAACCCAGGGGCATTTGACTTCCAAACTACACCCCTTGCCCTATTTTTTTTAATTCTTTATTTTGAAAGAGGGTCTCAGTAAATTGCAGAGGGCCTCACTAAGTAGCTGAGGCTGTCTGCGAACCGTGATTCTCTGGTCTCAGCCTCCCGAATATTGGGATAAAAAAAGTGTGCACCACCACGTCCAGCCAAAACAAACTTTTAGATGAAGAAAATATCACATAGGCAAAATAAACAATTTAGTAAATATGCAAAATGTCTTCCATGTTTTATCGAGGAAAACAACACCACCAATAACAAAAGGCCAGCAGAGGGGCTGGTTCAGATAAAAGATGATTAATTCAGTATTGAAAGTAAAGGATTTGATAAATTATATAATGCCAAAATTGTTTAATAAGTTAAAATATTTTACATCTGTGTTATTATTCATCTTTCTTATTTGTATTGTGTACACATGGAATGAAGACCTGACTTCACTACAAATAGGTAGACTAGCCAAATACATTTTTAAAACATTATATTTTATTTGGCTTTTGCTAATGAAGCTGTAGTTTTTCTTCATAAAATGCTCATTGCAGTGGTTATATTGCTCTATAAACTGAGCTGTCCATGCTCAACTATAACAAACCTTAGATCCTTATTGTCTTTTCAGCCTCTAATATCTAATAGTATATATCTCTTTACAACTAAAAATATTCCAAGACAGATTTTTGCAAAAGACAGCTCTTCTTCTATTCTTCTGCATCAGCAACCATTGTACAGCAAAGTGTGAAAGGGAATTAGTCAATGACTTTTATATTTGTGGCATGAAATATTTCATGCCAGTTTGAAAAATCCCATGAGTGGTTTGACTATCAAAACACTCAGGAAGTTATGATACCATTTTTTTATACAAAACTACTCTCTCCATTTAAATAAAAAAATATCAGTGCATTGTAGTCATACATCTTAATGGCGTACAAGATGGTAAAGGCATATATGCACACATCATTTTCTTAGCCCTTTCCCAATTCCCACCCCATTCCCTTGTTGAATAAAACCACTGGTCTGGTGGAGAAGTACAGTGTAAATATCTAATAGCTAAGCTAACACAGGGAGTGGTAATCCAGTTTTGTTAGATTATATAGCCAAACTATACATATATGCTCTAATGTAGCCTAAGGTTGAATATATAAAAATTAGAATATAGAATATATGTATAAATAATTTACATTATTAAAACAGAACATATACATTATTAAAACAGAACATATATGTGTGTAATATATATATATATATATATATATATATATATATATATATATACCTAGAAAATGCTGAAAAATGTTATTTGGTAGTAACTATGCATTTTATGTTTAGTCATAAAGATATTAAGTCTCCTACCATATTATATTGGAAATATAGAAAATGAAACATCATTTCATAATCCACTTAACATAGTTCAGCATGTTATTTATCTGGGTATTTGTTGGATAGAAATTCTGCTTTGAGCTTCTCTCTCTCTCTCTCTCTCTCTCTCTCTCTCTCTCCTCATCTTTTAAATTGGTGCATTGTATTTATGCATCTTAATGGAGTACAAGATAGTAGATACATATATGCACACATCACTCATTTAGCCCTTCCCCAGTTCCCACCCCATGTTCCCTTCCCCTACCCTCTTCTCATGTTTGGCTTAGTGATTGACTTTGATGTGTTTATGAATGTATATTATGTACATTAGGGAATTTTCCTTTTCCTCTCTCCTATCTCCCTCAGTTGTGTCACCTTCTCTGAGTATCCTTTACCAGGACTGACCGGTCCAGCCCGTCAGCAGTGGGGCTGAGAAGGAACGTGGGTGCCTAAGGCCGGAACAGAAACACACCAGTCGGGAGTCGAGTCAAGCAGGATCTCGTTTATTCTTCTTCAAGCAATATATTAATATATATATATATTAGCTCAAAACCACAAGGGGAATTTCCAATGAGGAAATAGCCTAGCCTATCGGGATAAAGATCACTTCTTCATGGACCCAGCATATAGCTCACAGCCAATCCCAGGCCAGTACACGAGCCATTCATGTGTACAGAAGCTCCTTTAAAGGTAAAAAGGGAAAAACTGCACAGTCTCCCCACCCATAATGAATGGGGAAACCATGCCTTCATAGCTTCCTCCAGGTGCCATCTGAGCCCCTTCTCTGCTGAATCATTTTACTGCGGAAGTTCTTAAACTTTACCTAAAGCTTTGTCTTAGTCTGCAGGCCGCTCAGGCCGAGGGAGCATCTCTTTAGGCGCTGTATGCACACACCCTAACACAGGACAGATATGATAATTTGTCCACTAAAATGATCACTAAAGAAGACAGGTTACATAGTTATCTTTTCCTCCAGTTTATTTACTTTTAGTAGTGAGAATATCAGACCTGTGAAGTACATCTCATATTTGTGCAATTTGTAGAATTTATAATAATGTCAGCATTTTATTGGTTATGTCTGCTACTATTATAACACATTGATACAAGTCTAGACAATGGCCTGAGATGTCATATTACCAACATCGAATTGTTAGTACTAGATGGTTTGTCAAAGAGGTACTGAGAAAGGAAAAAGGGGTAGCGCCATACATTTGTTCTAAAATGGATATGATATCAATGAGACATGTATCACCTACTTGAAAAAAATTCTAGAATATAAAATGTGGCTTTAATTCATAGTTATCTGAGGAAATGAGAAACACTAACATAAAACAAATCTAACAGTTATAAGACAGTTACTGCTTTCATACTAACCACCATTTCAAAATATTTTGAAGGTGTTTCATGGTACATTTGCTCAGCAACCTTGGCTAAAAGGGTAATGACAATACAGTACTGATTAATAACAATTAAACTCTTGTTTTGATTTTCCCTAAGCTCAACCCTCGCACATTTCTAAAAATGTTGGTTGTATTTGGTTGTCTGAAATCTACTGGGTTGCAAGGTAAATTCAAGTTTTGCGAGGGATGTTTTTGACCTTGGTGACAACTTTGTGTTAGACTTCAGAAAGCTTACTAGACTCCAGGGTCTTCATGATAAAACCTTACACTCAGAGCACAGATTATGCCAAATGAGCATAAACAAATAAAAAAGTAAATAAGTAAATAAATAAATAAATAAATAAAGGCCCCATGCAGCAGTGAGGCCAGAGGTTGGGGGAGGGGTAGCTGATGGTATGCTTTCCTGAGTCTGGGCCACATTCACACTCTCCTCCGCTACACTCACTGCCACATGCCACTGTGCTTTTCTGTCCCCCGTTCACACAACTACTGCAAATGGTATCATTTTGCAACTAATTTACTCGCTTAGTTTTGGCCATTATTCATTCCCAATATCCTCAATCTGCAGGTAATTTTCCACATTATTAGTTACCCACCTGTCTTATTAAACTGGACTTTCTGAAACCCTGTGTGCCTGCATTTTCTGCACCTTTAGATCAAGCAAATAATTGCCCATACCTGGATGGAAGAATTTAATAGGAAGATTATAGTTGATTCCAAAAGTTAATAACTATAGCATCTGGTTTCCCTTTTTAACATTTAAATGATAAATTCAGTGTTCGTGAAAAGAGAGAATGAGAATGAGGCAGCTCACCAGAGTCTAAAATCTTTTTTATCTTTTGTGGTCAGGTTAAAGAGAGTTGGGCAGAAGGTAGTTTTTAATGGTTCCACTAATGTACTTCAACTTTGACCCTAAGAGACCCATCTTGACCGCATTAAAAGAAAGAAACTCTTTTTAATGATAGGAGACTTAGCTCCCTGATAAGGAAGATGGCCAAGTCCTCTGCTTCCTCCCCAGAATCTTTGATATCTTTGGTTGCTCTCAGTAAGAGACTACAGCTGCTCTGAGACATCTTTGACTCATTTCCATTCACATCTCCATAAAACCATCTGTACTGGATGCCTTTTTAAATATTGCTGGGTAAAACTCAAGACATTATTTTTCTAAACCAGGTCAGAAAAATCTAGCACAAAAACCCAAACTTTCAGCACAGAGGGCAAAGATTGCAATTTTCCAGGAGTCTAAGGAGAGTACCTCATTTGCAATTAAATTGACATTCATTTTTATCAAAAATAAATGTGCCTGGCCACAATATTTGCTTGGAGTTATAAGTCTGATTTTTTAGTTTAAAAAGGATTCCATGTTTGCCAGTAATAAAATGAGAAAGTCAATATATTTTCAAAAATTTTCATACATATTTTCTTAAACAATGCAATCATCAAAACTGAGATTCTAAAGACTTGAAATGGTATGGGTAAAATGGAGAAGATGATAATTTTGCAACCTTTGTATTATACCACTTTTAAGTGCATTTAACCATCAACTTTAATTTAAGAAGTCCTTGATTTTTTATATGTATCTTCTAGCCCTTCTGCTTCTACCTCTTCTAAATACAAATGTTTTCTCCATAGTTAATAGGACTTAAGATAGGGATCTATGTCACAGAGAAGAAACTAATATGATCATTTATTTTGAGATTATAGCATTTAAACAAACAATAGTGATCCTAACTAATGGCTCCTGGAAAACACAATTATTATTCCCAATTATTGCTTACTTCTCCACATTTTTGTACATCTTATTACCTATGTCACAATCTTGTTTTCTCCTAAGGGAATAGCCTTTAGTTGTCTCTTTATATGTCTCCTTGACTCTGCATGGGATTATTAACTTAACTTTGAGCAGGAGTGTACACTAGGAATCAACAAACTATAGCCTGCATATTAAATTCAGCTTGGTTTCTATATTTTTAAATAAAGTTTGCTATAAATTTAGCCACAACATTTTGTTATGCTTCATTGACGGCTTCTTTTATGCATAAAACAAAGTAAAAAACTACAAGTATCGAAAAGATAGTATGGCCACAAAGGAAAAAAGCAAAACCAAAATATCTTGCTGATTTCTGATCTAGACTTGCGTGTTTCTTATTTTTGTTTTGTTCTTTTGATGGTGGTAGACATTGAACCCAGGGATCTTTTTACCTACAAGCTATATCCTCGAAAAATTTTCATAAGCTGCTGAAGGTGTCAATAAACTGCTGAGCCTGGCATTAAATCTACAACTTTCTTATCTCAGCCTCCCAAGTACTGGTGTGTAACACCATGCTTGGCTTTCATGATGTTCTTTTCTGGGATATTGATAATGCCATATTCAGTGAACATGTTCTGAAAGCACTAACAATGTAAGGGCAAATAGGCCCTGGAAGATCCCCATTCACTAATTCTCATTCAAGAAACACATTAGTAAACATTCTTGTTTGTGATGGATTGCCTCAAATGTTTAGAGATTAAAGAAAACTTTTAAGTGCAAGTCTGGTTTAATTAAGGGGTAGGAATTCCCGTAAATGTTAAAAGTATTAATTGATAGGGTCCAAGAATCGCCCCCTTACCCAAATAATGAAGAACACACCAAGGATGTAAAAATACAAGCAGGGTTTATTTCGCTGCAGCTCTTTACTAGCAAGCCAGTGGTCGAAACTCCGTCCCAAGCCTAACGGCCTTCAGGTAAATATGGTTGTAGTTCACCAAGAGCTCACTCCAAGGTCTGAATTTATAGCCCCAGGAGGGAGTGGTTACACACATCAGTGCCCGCCAAAAGTCAGAGCCCACCAAAAGTCTGAGCCTGCCAACCTTAGAATATAACCAATCAGATACAAGGACAAACAAGTACAACCAATAATTTTAAAACATGCATCCACACACGTCAGAGCCCGCCAAAAGTCAGAGCCCGCCAAAAGTCAGAGCCCGCCAAAGAGTGCTTATCTCCCTTATGGTATGTGCTCCTTCCTTCACTAGGGCTGCCTCTGGCTAAGCTTGTGGAATGCTGATGTTTCCAGGTAGATAAGACAGTTACAGGCTTATAACTCAGGAAAAAATACTTTTACATTCTAAAGCACTTAAAAGCAATTCCTAAACTTTAAAAGCAATTTCTAATATTCTTTAAACATCAAGCAAGTCAAAAACAAAAGACTATCACCGAACAAATGCTGGACATATGTGTAAGCAGTTTTACAGAAGCCAGAACTTGAGTAGGCAGTTATTAAAGAAAGACAGGAACTTACAAGTTAACTATATCCTGAATCCTAAATCCCAATGTCTTAACTCTCTCTAAAGCCATTCTTAAAAGTACCAGGGCAGCCTGGACAGAGGTCAGGGATCAGGCCCGAGGCTGTAGCCCATGGTGGACTGCAAGGGTCCCTGTCTTGTGCTGTCAGAGGATTAGTGGAAGGGTGAGGCCAGGCGGTCCTGACCCGCAGCCTGCTCCGCTCCATGGGCTCCTGCAGGCCCGCTGTCCTGGACCCGCCTGGTCCTTCCCTTCTGCCCCTTCTCTTTCTGACCCCCCCCCCCACGACTTGCCCTGCAGCCAGGGTCTGGACTCTGTTCCTGTGAGCCAGGAATACTCGGTGTCCACGCCGCTGCCCACGCAGGCCTCGGCATCCAGATCACTCCAGAGAGTCTGCTCGGGCCCTGACCCAGGCCCTGGCACCGCAGGGATTGGGGGGATGGAAGAGGACCTCTCCAAACACTGCCCTGCGGCCATCCTGGGCCCGCCCGGGAGCCGCCCTCTCCCCGCACAGGGCCCTGCGTGGTGGCATGACTGGCCAAAGCCCCTTGCCTTCCCACAGGGACCTTCGGGAGACCTGCAGAACATTACAAGGAGGAGAGCAGGTGAGAAAGACACACATGTGGCCTCCTGTAAACATTCTGAGTTCCCAACGTAAACCAGACCCGGCCTGAATGGAAGTGCTATAGAATGTTCTCTGGACTGGAAAATCCCAGTCCGAGGAGGGGCTGCCTTTCCCAACCACCTTGTCTGGGCCAGGCTTATCTCTGTGCTGAGGAATCTGCCTGGAGAGCAGATTATCATGGCCTTGTTCCCCAGGCCGGAGGGAGGGAGGGGGAGGGCTGATCTGTCTCAGAGATATGGGGATGGGGCCCATGTTGCTTGCAGCTGGGGGGAGGCAGCACGGGGAGGACAGAGACCTTGGCCGGCAAGCTGGAGGGGGCCTTCTGGGCAGCTGGGCTTACAGATCTTCATTCTGTTTCCAATCCTACCTTACTTCTATATCTTAACTCTATATTCTAATATCTTACTTCTATAAGGATCCTACCTTAATTCTATAATATAAGGGGGTTATTTTCCACAGCATTCCTATACTAATGACAGCTTAATTTCTCAAACTACATTCCCAGTGATATCTTATCACACAAATATCTGTGTGATAAAAGAGGAGAGAAGTCAGGCATGGTATCAAACACCTGTAATCCCAGTACTTCTTGGGAGGCTGAGATATAAGTATCACTGGTTTGGTAGGCCTCAGCAACCTAGGGAGATTTTTTTTCGAAATTAAAAGAAAAAGGCTGAGATGTAGCTTGGAGGTATATGAACTGTGTTCAATTCCCAGTATCAAAGAGAGAGAGAGAGAGAACAAACAAGCAGTTTCAAGATGACATAAATTATTAACCTTTAACCTTTGTTAGGCATGGTGAAACATACCTGTAATCCCGGTACTTGAGAAACTGAGAAAGAAGGATTCCAGGTTTGAAAACAGCCTCAGCAAGTAGTGAGACTCTCGTAAATCTAGTGATACCCTGTTTCAAAATAATAAGATAGGCTGGGGAGGTGTAGCTTGGAAGTTGAATGACTCTGAGTTAAATCCCCAGTTCCAAGCTGCCAGTTTCAGCTACTTAGTGAGGCCCTCTGCTTTTTAGTGAGACCCTGTTTCAAAACAAAGAATAAAAAAAGAGAGATGGGGGTATAATTCAGAGGTAGAATACTCCTGGGTTTCATCCCCTTTACTGAAAAAGAAATCTGTAACCGTCAGTGGTGCTAGGAATTATCTGGTCTTATTCTTATAACTCATGAACATTATTAAACAGATCAGATCATTATATGACATTATATCCTCCCTCTTTCAACTTATCCTCATTCATGACTCTGAAACCCTGAAGATGCACAAACAGAAATTATTAAAACACAGAACAGAGTTGCTTTATAAGTAACAGACATAATTTATTTATTTGCTTCAATAAAAATATTGTAACTCTACTGGGATGGAAAGAGAGATAGAAATATATATATGTAATTATTCTGATCTCTTTTCTCCAGAAAAATTCTCTAATGGTGAATGTGTACATCCCCTTATCCAAGCTCATCTTTCTTTTCTGAGAATCTCTGGAATAAAACACTAAAAGTGAAATAAGCAGAGTCTTTAGAGAAGGAATTGCCACACCCTGAAGAGAGCCACTGCACTGTTTTTTTTGTTAGGGAAGACAGAGAGTAGATATGTTAAATTCTGATCCGATTTGTTTATACTTTTGTTGGTGCACTCTAGTCTCATATGATAATAGTAATGGTGACATACACCCACACAGTACTTAGAGGGCTTTCCCCAGTGCTCTACCAACTCCCTCCTTTTCCTATACAGGATATTGAAATTGTCATTGGTATGATCCCATATATTCATAATGGCAATGAAAGAAGTGATTCCTTCATTGATTCACCCCCTTTTCCCTGGATCCACTTGAGATTTATCCATTATCTGAAGTCTTTCTGGTATCTCAATCATTTCTTAGCTTCTGCATATGAGAGAACATACGACCCTTCACTTTTCTGAGAATGGCTAATCTCCCTTAACATAATATTCTCTAGGTTCATCCATTTTCCTGCAAATGACATTATTTTTCTTTGTTATTGCTACATAGAATTGCATTGTCTGTCTCTACATTCATAGGAACTTTTCTACACTGATTTTTTTTACAGCTGATTGCTAGCTCCTATTCACTCTAATGTATAAAGCATCAAAGATTGAAATCCTTCTGCTCCAGAGTTCATGCTTAATTATATTATAATTATGAATTTCAATACAATAAATATTAGTATTTAATGTACATGACCTCAGCTTGTGGTGAGTATTTGATTATTTGGAAAAATAACTCACACAAACTCATTAGTTACAGGACATCATTTAAATGTTGCTATACTGTGTGGTTTTGTTAATTGATGGGTGTGGACATATGCCTAGAGTTTATGGGCTTACATTTTCCCGCCCAACATTAATGTTCAGACACATTTCAGGAAGTAGAAGAAGCATACTTGTCTTTCTAAAGGATAGTACATAGCAGTGCCTCCCCTTTCTTTAAAATAACTCACACATTATTATTTCTGATTTTCATTGTTAGAAAGTTTTTTCCCAGCCGAGCATGGTGGCACATGCTTGTAATCCCAGCATTTGGGAGGCTGAGATCTGAGGATTGTGGATCATGGACAGCCTCAGCTACTTAGTGAGGCCCTCCACAACTTAGTGAGACCCTGTTTCAAATTAAAGAATAAAACATAGGGCAGGGAGTGTAGCTCAAAGGTCGATTGACCCTGGGTTCCACCCTCAGAACCGGAAAAAAAAAAAAGGAAGATTTTTCTTTGCCCAACTCTTTTTAAGTTGAGGCAACCTGTAGCAAAAAGGCCTCTGAACTTCTGCACACAGCCAGAATGGAACAACTGTCAGCCAAAAACCAGAAGGAAAAGAACAGAACTTCAAATGAGAAAGCAGTTGTCTGGAGCCAAAGGGAATCCACTGGCATGAAACCAGATGAAGTAAAATCCACAGGTTTGTTTCCTGCATAAACAGGTGAAGACAGGACTGGGAGAGGTGTGAAAGTAGTCCTCCAGCCACACTTTGCAGTGTACGACTCCCAAGGTGCCCTCCTGCATCTGTTCTGCATTTTGGCAAAAAGACATTTCAGGCTCTGAAATTCTGCAGTAAAGCAGTCAGTTTGTATAAAGAAAAAAAAAGTAGTGAAATCTTGATTATATCCCTTTTCGAAGTTAATATAATATAATATTTTCAGAATTATTTTGTCTCATTTTATTTTCAATGAAATTTCATCACAGCGTGAAAAGTAAATTATTAACTCAAAACTTCTTCCAGGTGGAAATTTTTTTTTCTCAAAAAAGTGGAAACTTTAAAACTGAAATTTAAGTGTGAGTGCGTGAATTTGCATATGCCCTGTTATCTATAGTCTTTTGGGAAAATATTATAACTAGAATGGAAAATTGTTTCTATTTTTTCACTTAGAAAGATACAAAGAAAGAGGGAGATAGAGAGAGAGAGAGAGAGAGAGAGAGAGAGAGAGAGAGAGAGAGAGAGTCAAATGGAGAGACATAGACACATAGACAGATGCAATAGCTCATGCTAGTGCTTTGTAAAATGTTATATAAAATGAGTGACTCATGACCCATCCCTCTAGAATTATAGAATTATGTAGAGTTGCAATTGAGAGTTCCCAAACCATTACTATATAGTCACAGAAGGAACTAATGTTTTTCAGTGTGGTTGACAAAAACTCGACCATGGGTGAGATACTTATTGACAATCTAAGAATTTAACTACTAAAAATGTCTCCAATAGTTGATGTTTTACTTTTCTTACTATGCAACATGCACTGTAATTGGAATCTGCAAATTCTAACAATGAAATATCATTTAAGTAAAAACATAGTACAATAATCCAATAACATTGAACCATCATTTAAGTCAAAAAAGCCTTAGAATTATAAAAAATTGAGCACTCACTGACCGTGTTATTCAAGTGACCTCTTGCACTTTACCAGTGTTGACAAAGGGAATTTAAAGCCCATAAAAGAGTGAATTGAAATCACTGTTTCTCTGCTCTGAGTCTGTTTCTACGAGGCCAAGGTCTCCTTGTTCCTCTTATCCAAAAGTAGGACCGGTAAATTACCCTCCCTAATTCCATGATAAGAAAGCCTAAAGGGGGAGAGGACAGGGCATCAATTCAACACCAATTCTACTGATAATCACTTTGGAAGTGCTGCTGTCCACCTGCCCAATGGTTTATATACAAGTAACATTGACTATTGATGATCACCAACTGAAAAATAGATATATGGGAAAGTCAGGCACATTTCCCAGATCTCATCAGAAAATAAATTTTTCTTTAGGTATAATCGAACTTGCTAGTCGCTTCTTCTCTTATGCAGGTCGATGTAGGTAGGCCCTTTCTTCTGACTCATTACCTTGAAAATAAAAGCACCGTGGCTAAATTCTCCTACAGCTTACTCATGTTGGTGCTTTGACTACCCCACATCTGAAAACACATCTTACTATCCAAGAGCCTGTCACCTCCTACCCTGACGGCAGATGCTTGAGTTGGGAACACACCATTTAGTAACACGATGCTGATGGAGACTGGGACGAGAGCGGGACAAACCTAAGTGCGGTTTTACACCCCATTTAACCAGGGGAGAAACATCTGTTTATCCTTTTTCAGGGGAAGCACAAGATTTTGTCTTTGTGACAAGGTCACCAGCCGAGCTCTAGAATCCTTGTGAAGAGAAACCAAACTTCTTTAAACACCCAGTAACATAATGCCAACTCTGAGTTTTTCAAACAGAGATCCAAGGACACAATTGTGTCTGGCAAAGATGGAACAGGCCCAAATAGAGAACAAGCATCTTTTGTCTCTGGGCTAGCAGTCAGTCCTGCTGTTTGCCCTAAAGTTCTCATTTGGCAGGAAGCCATCCTCTTACTTCATGGTGACTGATACTTTTTTCAAGGCACTGACTGAAGAGAAGAAAATCGTTTATTTTCTTCTTCTATATTTTATTTAATATGTATTTCTTAAGGGTCCCATTTTAGTTGTTACTGTTGTTGTTTTCACAACGTGCTTATAAATCCTGAACTCAGTTATTAAAAGAACATGATGTTGACGAGTAGCATCTTCGAATTACAGGGACTCTGGAGTTTGACGCTGAGTTTGAACTTCTCTTCCACCGTCTTCCAGTCCAGAATTATTGCCAAGTCATTCCATTCTTCTGTGACTTAATTTCTTCATCTGCACTAACAATATAATATAAGCACATACCTCTCAGGTTAATATGAGAATTAAATGAGATTATGTAGTTAAAAATTATATTTATAGTCTCTGAGGTATCATAATAAACATAAGTTTTATTTTAATATTCATTATTATTAGTAAGTTCATGTCTATTATGTTAGCTTCGCCAAAATATTATTAATAAGTGAACATTCTGAATCAAAGCAGATGGTGTCACAAGACTTGGAAAAAGAACATAGTCAAATACATTGTTCTAAGAGACAAAAATTTTAAACTCCAGTAAATTTTCTGACTCTGTTTGATTTGTTTTTTATGGAATGTGAGCCAAAGTATCTTGATTTCACAAAGGGCTCCAAGATCATCTTGTCCAATCAAAATATTTATTAATTCTCTAAAATTTTATTATCCTCCCAATAAACTGTTTTTTTTTTCCTTTGGTGTACAGACTTTTTGATGTGAGATAGTACTTATTCAAAGGTTATCAACTTAAGCTTGGCCAATTATTCACACTTGTGCATGAACCACTAATATTATTTTGCAATTTTTTTGAAAAAGATGTGTTTCTATTTGGGGAAAAAAAGAGAATCTCAACCAATGAAATAATAAAAGTCATGGAACTGGGGTAAAAGACCCTCTTAAAATTGTAAAATCCATGCCAGGCATGGTGGTGCACGCTTGTAATCCCCATGCTTGGGAGGTGGAGACAGGAGGATAGTGCAGGTTCAAAGCCAGCCTCTCTGACTTAAGAGACCCCGTTTCCAAATAAAATATAAAAATGGATCTGGGAGTGTAGCCTGGAGGTAAAAGGGTTACATCCCCAGTACCACCAAAAAATAAATTGCAAAATCCACACATTTTTAGGGCACCATTGATATGTAATATCTTTCCCCTGAGAGTCAACAAAGATCATCTCTTATTGAGGGTTAAAAGACGGAGACTGTGGTAACAGGCCTGTTTTTATTATCTGTTTCACTGCAGGATCAGATGATGCAATAATATCATATTCAAATGAGAAAATTCTTTAGAGCCCTCTCATCCAAGGATTGGAGGTGCTTCATAAACATTAATTAATTCTCCTAACACCTCTGTGAGGAGAGAATTCTATTTTTTGTACCGTTAGACATGCTAAAGAAATACCACCAGCACTTAGAAAAAATACAGGCTACAGAATAAACCCAGTTATTTTGTGTTAAAAAAATTTCTCCTAATTGGGTTCATGTTACAGAACAGGTGAAGAAAGGGAGAGAGATGTTAATTGTATCACAGAAAGGAGTCACAGCAACACTCACAAGTCCGCGGACTCCAGCAGCTGTGTTGGGCTTTCTCAGGTGCTCTTGGTCAAATGCACAAAACCAAACAGCAGCTTTATAGAAAAACAATGGTCTAGAATCAAAAGAAAGTGAAATTAAAATAAGTTAAAGTGCAGTTTCAAGGCACATTATAAAAAATCTTCTCTGTAGTTACCAACAATCCCTCTGCTTTGTGATTCCTGATTACTGCTGCCAAATAAAGCCAGAAAAGTTCTCACATTTAATTCATTCCTTCAGATTATAAATATTTTTAGAGTCTCACTTCTCTCTTTTTCTTTTTGGTTTTTTCTTTCACCCTTACCAAACACTACAACTTGACTTCTCCATATGAAGGTATTAACTACACAAAACTATACAAGTGTCTCATCTAAACTTATGACTTTAAAATGTTTTCCTTAGAAATTTTTCATGAATTTCAGGACAAAGACTTTTAAATGTCTTCCTCAGAAACTTTTTATAAATTTGAATAATATCTCTCTTGGCTATGTTGTTCAGCTTTATGGGGAACAGTAATAATTTTTGTCTCAGTTGTGGCTTAGAAGGACTCATGCCTCTATATTAATCGGTGTCTCCTAAATAAACAAAGAGCTTTGGTTTAATGCAACACTGATAATATTGCATCTACAGAATTCTCATTTAGGAACCAGGAAATACAATGGAAGAAATAAATCTATTTAAAAAATGTATGTCATAGGCCGGGCATGGTGGTGCATGCTTATAATCCCAACGATTGGGAGGCTGAGACAGAAGGATCACACAGGTTCGAAGCCAGCCTCAGCTACTTAGTGAGGCTCTCCTGGTCTTAGTGAGACCCTGTTTCCAAATAAAATATAAAATAGGTCTGAGAGTATAGCGCAGAGGTAGAAAGCCTCTGGGGTTGACCCCCAGTACCACCAAAAAAAAAAAAAAAAAGTATATCATGAACATTAGACAATAAAAATTTAAAATATGGAAGGATAGGCCTAACACAAAATAAAAATAATTATCTTTATTTTCAAATTTGAAAAAGGGAGACAATCTTAGGTTTCTACTTTTGTTATATTTTTAAATATTTTATATTTAAATATATGGAAAATATGATTTTTAGAAAAGATTAGACTCACAGTAGAGACCTTCTAATCTTCATCCCAAGCTGCCCCTAACTACCTGCATCAATATTTTGCAATTGTTCATTATATTATATCACATAGATTATAACATGTCAACCAAGTAACTGTATTTTAAAGTACTTAAATAAGAATAAAGTTTCATTTAATATAAAATAAAGCATTTTAGCTCATTTAGTTCTGAATTAAGCAGAATATTTTTTCACATAAACCAAGAAAATCTGGAGCCAGGGCTACTACTCCTGCAATAAAGAAAGAACCTTAATTTTTAGAGTTGATTAAAAATTAAAGTGAATTTTCCAACACAATTAATTTCCACCACTGCCCTCTGTAGTGTTTTGGTCATTAAGCAAAAATAAAACAATTTAAGAATAGATTCGACAATAGACAATCTATTGGTTAGATCACTTCTCAGTTTCTTCCTTTCTCATTCTCTCTCTCTCTCTCTCTCTCTCTCTCTCTCTCTCTCTCTCTCTCTCTCTCTCTCTCTCTCTCCCCTCTCCCAACACATCCTCTCTTTATTTCATTATGAATCAAACGTAGGATCTTGAAAATTAGTCAGCATGTATACAACACTCTGTTATATTCCAAATCTCTCTTTTAAAAAGAAAACTAATAACTAATAATCTAGAAAGGCAGTTGTGAACATTTTTGGAATCTGGCAATTGTTTAAATATCAATTAAAATCTACCAGTTAGAGAAGCAGAACCAAGAAATACAAAAACTCATCTACCAATAAAACTCATGGGGGTATCTAAATGAATCATACATAAAATGTATGTTATTTCCAGTCTGCCTTTAGGACTTATTATCTTCTCCTAGAAATAAGACATATATCTCCTATTTATTCATGTTCTCCCTATTAAACATGTCAACCACAAAGCAGGGTGAGTCTCTGCCACTTGTATATCTGTTGATTCCTGGAACTAATTGCAGTAGGAACCAATCATTTTCCTGTGAACCAAAATATTTTTAATTCTAGTTAAATCAAAGCTCAATCATCTGGAGAGTAATAGGTTTCTCAGACAGGTTTTGCATCAGGGCATGGCAACTTGCTTTATGTTAGATGCTTTTATTTTCTGGGGTGTAATGTGAGCTTTTAAAATTTTCATTGTTATTGTAGTTAGTCATACATCTTAATGGAATGCATAATGGTAGAGGCATATATGCACACATCACTAATTTAGCCCTTCCCCAATTCCCACCCCATTCCCTCCCCCGTCCTTTTTATGTTTGACTTGGTGATTGACTTTGATATATTTGCGAATGTACATCATGTACATTAGTAAATTTCCCTCTTCTCCCTTTCCATCACTTTAATTTAGGTCACCTTATTTACTCATCTGTGGTTTCTGCTTCATCATCTAGAGTTCCTTCTATGACCCTTTTTCTCCCTAGCTTCCGCATATTAGAGAAAGTATCCAATTTTTTTTTTTTGTCTTTTTGTAACTAGCTAATCTCATCTCATGTAGCACAATGTTCTTCAGATTTTTTACTTTTGGTGACTGACTAATCTCACTTAGAATAATGTTTTCAAGTTTCATCCATTTGCCTACAAATGACATAATTTTGTTCTTTATGGCTGAGTAAAATTCCTTTGTGTACATATCACATAGTTTTGTAATCCATTCATCTGTTGATGGACATCTTAGATGGTTCCATTGTTTGGCAATTGTGAATTGTGTTACTATGAACATAGATATGAATGCATTATTTTGGTATATCAATTTCATTCTTTTGGATAGATACCCAGAAGTGGTATTGTTGGATCATATGGCAGGTTCATTCCCATTCTTCTGAGGATCCATCATACTGTTTTTCAAAGTGGTTGCACTAATTTGCAGTCCTACCAACAATGTATTAGAATTCCCACTTCTCCACATCCTCATTAGCATTTTTTTTTGTTTTTGTTTAGAATGATTATCATTTTAGTTAAAGTTAGGTGAAATCTTAGAGTAGTTTTGATTTGCATCTCTCTGATTGATTTGATGTTGAACATTTTTTCATATATTTATTAGTCATTTGAATTTCTTCTTTTGTGAAGTGTCTATTTAGTTCACTTGACCATTTTTTGATTGGGTTATTTGTCTTTTTAGCAGTGACTTTCTTGCATTGTCTGTATACTCTAGATATTAGTTCTCTATCAAAGAAATAGTTGGCAAAATTATTCTCATTCTGGGGAATCTCTGCTAAGGTTCTTCTTTTGTTTTGTTTTGTACAGCAGCTATTCAGTTTAATGGAATCCTGTGTGTTGATCTGCCTTTTGTTTCTTGTGATTTTGGGTCTGTTGAAAAAGTTTTTACTTGTGCTTGTGTGTTGAAGTGTTGGATCTATGCCCTTTTCAAGTTGCTGTAATTTCTCTGGTCTAACTTCCATGCCTTTTATTTTTATTTATTTATTTTTTATGGTATTGCTGATGGAACCCAAGGGCTTTCTACCTCCAGGCCACATTCCCAGACCTTTTATATATTTTATTTGGAAACAGTTCTCACTTAGTTGCTGAAAGCCTCACAAAGTAGCTGAGGTTGGCTTCGAACCTGTGCAATCCTCCTGTCTCAGCTACCAAATTACTGGGATTACAAACATATGCCACCACACCCAGCTTGAATACCAAGTCTCTGATTCATCTTGAATGGTACTATGGATATAACCCAAGGTTATAACCCAAGGTTCTTTATACTATGTTAGATTATGTTATATATAAACCTGTGTGCTTCCAGTTCCTGTATTAGGCTGATGCTAAATTCCAAAAAATATTGATGCTGATGATGTTATAAATTAAGTGTGGTCAGTGTAGAGGTAAAAGATTTAGGTAGACTTAGGATAGATTTTTAAGATGGATGTGAAACTCTTACTGAAGTATTAAAAATGCCTTTCAAAAGAAATGGAAAGTTGAAGATGTCTGGTAATTTTGGCCTGCATATTCAATAAAATTAATTCAATAATGATTAAATCAGTGATGAAGTATAGAATTATAAGTAGATAATTAAGTCAAAATAGTGATTATCCATTCTTGGTAGGATTGCAAATTAGTGCAACCACTTTGGAAAATAGTATGGAAAATCCTAAGAAGAATGGGAACAAACCTACCATATGATCCAAACTTCTGGGTATGTACCCAAAAGAATGGAAACCAAAATACCAAAATAATGCACATATATCTATTTCCATAGCTGCACAATTTACAATTGCCAAACTACTAAAACAGCCAAGATGTCCATCAACAGATGAATGGATTACAAAACCATGGGATATATACACAAAGGAGTTTCACTCAGCCATAAAGAAGAACAAAATTATATCTTTTCCAGGTAAATGGATGAAACTGAAGAACATTATGCTAAGTGAATTAATCAGTCACAAAAAGGAAAACAATGGGAGGTTCTCACTAATATGTGAAAGCTAGAGAAAAAAACGGTCATAGGAGGAAATCTATATGATAAAGAAACCATAGATGAGCAAATAAGGTAACCTAAATGAAAAGGATAGGAGGGGGAAAGAGAAATTTCCTAATGTACATGATGTACATTTACAAACATATCAAAGTCAAATCAAACATGGAAAAGAGGAAGGGAGCAGGGGATAGAGTAGAGACTGGGGAAGGACTAAATGAGTGATGTGTCCATGTATGCCTCTATCATCTTGTATTCATTAAGATATATGACAAAAATGAACCAATAAAAAATTTAAAGTGTTTATTCAAACTAGAAATGTAACAATAAGAAAAAATAAAGAATATTAAAACAAGTCATTTTTATATAACCATCAGTCTCCCACTTATGAGGATAAGTCTCATCATTTTGATGAATGTTAGATATTAGATTATGTGAGAAAAGTTTGGTAGGTGAATTGGATTCTACTTGAAAATTCAGTCTTTAAGTAAAGTGGACACACTTCTTATATATGTCAATCCCATTTCACTGGATTAATGTATGTACAAAGTAGTAAGACATTATATTTATTTGATGTTTCCTAGTGATGTTTCCTTTTCAAAAGCTGTCTATCATATGTACAAAAAGCTTCATATGCTTATATCAGTGGATATATTCATGTCTATATAAATGGAGACACACATACATAAATGCTATAGTGCCTGTAGCTTACTTTAGGAAAGGACTAAACAATAATACTAAGGAGGTAAAAATAATGAAAATCTTGTGGAGCTTTTCTAACCTTGTTGCATTCATAAACTTTAATCTGCAGACCTCACTTTTGTCAGCCATCACTAAGACGTATACTAAGCCACTACAAAAATCAGCCTACCGTGGGAATGCATGGATGACTTTCAGTAAGCCAAATCCATGAGATTTCTTAAATAGAATTCATTGTACTCATTGATAGTAGAATAATTTTAAATAAAAGAATGAAGAAATATAATTTTCTATATAAAACCCAACTTCTTGTTTCCTACCATGTTTAAATAAGCATAATTTAATTTGCTTTTATTAATTAATTAGCTCACAGAATGATGTGAGTTTCTCAAATTGTGTTAAATAAGTGACATTTATCAATTATATTATTTCTATATTAAATGACCTCACAATGTTTTAAATATATAAATTTATAATTAAAATATTAACTTTATTTAAAATATCAGATAGAAGCAAATGATAATTTTAAATAATTTTACAGGATGATCGAACTATTTCCCAGAGTGTGTGTTAGAAATGCATAATTGAGGCAGATGTGGTGGTATACATATGCAATCCTAGTGCTTGGAAGGCCAAAATAGAAAGATTTCAAGTCTCCACAGCTTGTCAAGGCCCTCAGGAAGTTAGCAAGACCTTGTTTCAAAATAAAGAAAAAAATAAAAATGGGAAATATGGGAGAATTGCAGGTTTAAGGCTAGTCTCAGCAATTTTGCTAGGGCCTCAGAAACTTAGTTAGACTATCAAAATAAAAATAAAATAGGACAGCCGGGCGTGGTGGAGCACACTTGTAATCCCCGCGCTTGGGAGGCGGAGACAGGAGAATGGCGCAGGTTTGAAATCAGCGCTGGCTTAAGAGACCCTGTTTCCAAAAATAAAATAGGTCTGGGAGTGTAGCCCGGAAGTAGACCGGCTTCCAGGAACCCGAGTACCACCAAAAAAAAATTAATAAAATAAAATAAAATAAAATAGGGCTGGGAATGTAGCTTGGAAGTAGAATGCCCTTGGTTAACCCCTACTACAACACACGCACACACAAACACACACACACACACACACACACACACACATTAACACACACACATACACACACACATTAACACATGAGAGAGAGAGGAAAAAAACTTTTTCCCTAGATATGGGAAACAGAGAACCTGGTGAATTAATTGACTCATATAAGATCATATAATAGTTCAGTAATCAAGTAATATAGAAAACATGTCTTTGAGTCCAGATTAATTAATTAATGTACTTATTTATTTATTTTTGGTGGTACTGGCGGTGGAACCCAGAGGCTTTCTACCTCCGGGCTATACTCCCAGACCTATTTTATATTTTATTTGGAAACAGGGTCTCACTAAGTTGCTGAGAGCCTCACTAAGTAGCTGAGGCTGGCTTCGAACCTGTGTGATCCTCCTGTCTCAGCCTCCCAAGAGCGGGGATTACAAGCGTGCGCCACCACGCCTGGCTGAGTCCAGATTAATTTAAATACATTGTTTTAAATTAAAAACAAAATAAGAGCCAGGCGTGGTGGCGCACGCTTGTAATCCCAGCATTAAGGAGGCTGAGACCCGAGAATCACGGATGTTAGACAGCCTCAGCTACTTAGTGAGGCCCTCTGCAACTCAGTGAGACCCAGTTTCAAAATAAAGAATAAAAAATAGGGCAGTGGCTGTAGCTCAGAGGTTGAATGCCCCTGAGTTCCATCCCCAGACCCTCAAAAAGTAAAATAAATATCAAGAATTCTTATCCAACACAACAGAATATATTTTATCTGTTAAATCAAACAAACACAAAATAAACAAGAAGAATAAGTACTTAAACCTGGGGGAAAACACCGATTTTAATCAGCTATTTTAGCCATTTAAATAATTACCTTTTCAAAGGCAGGGGAATAGATTAAGAGAGTATTTATTCTATTTAAAATTTATCTCTTGCTCTGCTTTTGTCTAGCATTGCTCTCCCTGATTGATTAAGGTATCTCTTATATTGTGCTATAATCTTTCAGAAGTGAAACTATCTTTGCAATTTGTTGTAACTACCGCTTAACTACAAACTCTTATTACCAGGACTTGTTTTTATGCACTGTAAAATATAATTTCACAATAAATAATTTGAAGACATGAGTATAACCTTCAAGGACTTTTATAGTTTGGAGATAGGAACCTAAGCAAAGCTAAGCAAAGTAATAATAGTTAAAGAGTCATTAAAAGAAGGTACATGTGCAAAGACTAGATGATTATGCAGGTATATTTAGTGATAAAATGTTTCAGTAAATAGAATGAGTAATTAGAGAGAGCCAAGTCATACATGTATTGATAAGCAAGAACTCATTTCATTTATTTTTCGTAGCAAGAATGTACAGCATTTTTTTTCCTGATGAAAAGAAGGAGAGGAAAGCAGTGATTCCTCAGAAGGAAAGAGTCAGCATAGAATATGAGAAGGAATAGAATATGCACAAAAAGCATACAATCTACCTCCTGGTTTTACTTAAAAGGCAGCTTTGTTATTGTAACAAAATATCTTACAGTATCCTCCACTGATTTCAACTAGGGTCCACCTTGCACACGTTCTACCACCTCCTAATAGTTCATTCAATCAATCCATCAATTCAATGATGAGATCAAAGACCCATTATTTAGTTACTTTCCAAAAGCCCCATTTCTGAATATTGCTGCACAAGGAAGCAAGCTTTTAAAACATGAGAGTTTTGAGAACATCATAGATCCAGACTGGAAAAGAGAGGGAGAAACTGTTATATGTGGAAAGGGCAAGTTCTGGCTAGAGGAGACCGACCAAATTAACATGGCTTCAGTGAGAAAACTCAGTAATGGTTGACCAACCCAGTTGAAGCCAAGCAAAGTGGCATGTGTTGAAGGCTTGGTTTTCTGTGCGGCAATATTCAGAAGAAGGGCTTTTAATAAGTAACCAGATAATCATTTTTTTATCTCATCAATAGATTGATAATTCAAAGGATTATTGGGAGGTTATAAAACCTGTACAATGTGGGACCTAGTTGGAATCACTGGGGGAATACTGGAAGATACTTTCTCACTATAACAAAAAGCTGACCAACAAAAATCCCCACCCTGTATCTTCTCTCTAAACTGAATTATTTTGACTGAATATTACTTTTTCTCCATATTAACAAATGCTTACATATAGATGAATCATTTAATCTTATTTATTTATTTATTTATTTATTTATTTATTTATTTATTTATTTGCAGTACTGGGGATGGAACTCAGGGCATTCTACCTCTGAGCGACACTGCCAGGCCTATTTTTTATTCTTTATTTTGAAATGGGGTCTCACTGAGTTGCAATGGGCCTCACTAAGTAGCTGAGGCTGGCTTCGTACCTGCACAATCCTCCTGTCCCAGCCTCCTGAATGCTGAGACTACAAGTGTGCAATTTATCTGGACTATTTTTCAGATATACACTGTTTCTTATTTTTTAGTGGATGTTCTGAGAAAGTAAGTGCATATTCTTAAAACTTCTAGAACTATTTAGATTTAGTTTTTTTTTTTAACAATTTACTCAAGATAAACCTGAAGAACTGAAACACTGGAGGACAAAATATTTCACCCATTGATTTTTTTGTACTTTTGTATTGGGTATTGAAGCAGAGGTGTTATACCTCTAAGCTAGACTCCAAAACCTCTTTTATTTTGAGAAATAGCTTGTTAAATTGCCGAGAGAATCTTGATAAATTATTGAGCTGGCCTTAACTTGTGATTCTCCTCAGACTTCCAAGTACTGAGATTACAGGGATGTGCCACCACACCTGATTTGCTCATGGATCTTAAAACTCATTAAAGTGAATAAAAGACAATTATCTGATCTAACATAAGCCTATGGCAAACTAATATATATATTTTTTCTTTTTTTTATTTTGTGGTACTGGGGATAGAACCCAGGGGCTTTTTACCTCAGTGCTACACTCCCAGACCTATTTTATATTTTATTTGGAAATAGGGTCTCACCAAGCTGCTGAGAACCTCACTAAGTAGCTAAGGCCGCCTTTGAACCTATGTGATCCTCCTGTCTCAGCCTCCCAAGTACTGGGATTATAAGGATGCGCCACCACGCCCAGCTTGGCAAACTAAAATGTTAGAAAAAAAGTTAAAGAAGCATAAGTAGAAGTTTAAACTGTAGAATATGAAGTTTCTTAGGCTAGGAATTGGCATATTTGATATGCTATAGATACAACACTGCACCTAGTTATGCTTCTTTAACAGTTATTTTCTTCCTTCTCTGAGCTGCATTTCTCAAACTGAAAAATTAGCATTTTGAACCATATACGTTACATTGAAAAATATCAAAGAAACCAATGTATATCAAGCAATACTTCTCATATGTTTCTTGTAATTAAAGAAAAGAACCTGCATACTTCTATCTTTATTTTACAATAATAACAACAATTTTACAAAAATTAATTGTCCTGAGTTATAAAAAAATTGATACCAAAAAATTAATTTTTCAAGATTACCAACTAATAAGAAATGAGTTCCATGAGAATTTCATGGATTCTGGTCTGTTTTATGTCGGGCTTCTTCCATCTACCTCTACTCCTTTATTCAAAGAGTAGCCAATTCAAATCAAATCACAGGCATTCAGAGAGAGAGCCCAAAGGAAAGCTCCAGTGTGCAAGCAGAAAATAATCATCTAGTTCTTGAGGGGTTAGAATGACTCCAATTTAATTTGGTCCACAAGCTCTTGTATTTCTACTTCATTAAAATATTAAATAAAGTGGGCTTTCACATTAGCACCCCTCTCCAAATCCATATGTTATCATTTGCAATCAGTTTATCTTTTCTTTCTGAGTCAATGCTTGGTTGAATTTTAAAACTCCTGAATAGCTTTAAACTAATATACAAACAAACTTTTTAAAATCCTATACCATATAGTAAATTAAAAATAAAATATATTTCATATAGTTTGTGGGTTTCTTCAGTTGGCTTTGTAGCCTTTCATTTAATACAATTTATACTTCATTTATTTATTCTTCCCTTTCTCATAACATTATTATATCTGCTTTCCCCTAAACATCCATGTAGTATTTGCTGCCTTAAGGTAAATTGATAACAAATTCTTAATTTGTCAGATTTCTATTTTAGAGTTCTTCTAGAATGATCATCTAAACATAAATTTTAAGCTGGGCACAGTTGCACACACCAGTAATTTGATATTTGGAAGCCAAGACGAGGTAAAAAATTCAAGGCCAGCCTCAGAAACCTAGTAAATCTGATTAATTTTTTCTTAACATACTGAGGGTATAGCTTAAAGGTAGAGTACCTGTTTAAATCTAAGCACCACAATAAATAAATAAATAAATAAATAAATAAATAAATAAATTTTTTTTTTATCCTAATACAAATGATTTTCAATTCTTCTTTTGTGGTGCTTCCTCCTTCTGATTTCCATTCAAACCCCAGGACTATTGGTTATTTTCATTCAAGGGAGAGGGGGAGTTCCCATCTTAGTTTTCTTATCCACAGGCCAATCATGCCTAGAAACACCCTCATAAACAAAGCCAGGAGTGTGCTTTTATAATTTTCTATGTGTGTCTCAATCCAGTTGACAGCCAAGACTATCACACTGTTTATTACCTTGAGTGATTACAAAACATCAAATTTTGTAATGTCTTTAATGGCTGTTGTCATTTACTTCTGAGAAGTTGCAAATAAGTATTAAAGGCATTGTTATTATTTGAAGACGAGTACACTCAATTTCAAGCCAAAGGTGTTTTTTTTGTTTGTTTGTTTTTGTTTGTTTTTGTTTTGGTGGTACTAGGGTTCCTGGAAACCCTTCTACCTCCGGGCTACACTCCCAGACCTATTTTTATATTTTTATTTGGAAACAGGGAGTCTTAAGCGAGGCTGGCTTCAAACCTGTGTGATCCTCCTATCTCCGCCTCCCAAGAGTGGGGATTACAAGCGTGTGCCACCACGCCCAGCAAAGCCAAAGTTTTTAAATACAAAAATATAAAATTGTTCTTCCTTTCCAAATGGGGATGGATTGAGATGAAGATATTATGTTTCCTTCAACTATTTCTAGGCCATATGGAAATTTTATATTTTAAGCACAATTTGCTTAAATAGAAAAAGTAAAATCAGACTATGGATGTATTTCTGAAGTAAAATTAAATGAAACATTAAGGCATGTTAAGTATAAGTCATAAAGCACTAGAACTTGTATATGTAAATATATTTGTACATATATATGTGCAAATATATTTATTTGGAGCAAGAAATTTTACTCTATATGGATACTATGTTTATAATGTTAAACAGTTTTGCTTTTTTTTGTAGTAGTAGTACTGGGAATGGAATCCAGGGACATTCTACCTCCAAGCTACATCCCCAGCTCTATTTTTTTTTTTTTTTTTTAGTTTGAAACAGGGTCTCACTGAGTTGCAAAAGGCCTCACTAAGTAGGCTGAGCGTCTGTGAACTGTAATCCTTCTATCTCAGCCTCCCAAATGCTGGGATTACAAGTGGAGCTTATCAGAATTATTTGATTGAGAATAATTTATCTCACTTGTAATCTAAGAAAATTAAAGTTTAACTTCAACCAAAATTTAAAACCAATCTACTATGAGCTGTTTTCATCACATTTGGTAAGTGATCCAAAATCATTATGGAGTAAAGTTTTTTTTTCCCCTATAACTTTCAAAAGCAAAAAGAAGTAAAGTTACTTTTTATTTATGAGTTATCAGTTTTCTACTCTATATTTTGACAAATAACATGACAGAAAAATGATTAAGTTTCTCATTTTACAATGTGACTTCTGTGTTATTTATTGCCAAAATAAAAGTCACTTTGTGAATCAAAGTTTTTAATCTCTTTTTCCCTTTCAATCTCAAGAGTTTTGTCTGGGAACTGATTTTTGTAAATATCTGTTTTTCCCCTAATGACAAGTAAGTCCTTTTAAATGAGTCATTGCTAATTAGTTTAGAGCAACATTCCAAAAGAATATTTTATTTTTGGAACATCATTGTATTGATTTTCTGCTTCAGTAGCGTGACTAATGCACCATCGCAGTTAGATCTCTGCAAAATATTTGCAGCAAAACCTCAAAACAGGTGATAATCACCTGATATTTACCTGGTTTCATCATTTCGTTATCAATCACATCATCAGGCACAATTCCTGAAAAAGTTCTTGGTTTTAACAAGTAGTCCCAACAATACCAAGCATACCTCTGTGTCAAGATCATTTCTATTGCAAATTCCCCAATTCAGTCCTGAAATGAAATGAGATTCTATGATTTTGGTTGTTCTTTGCTTTTTATTTTTGGTTCAGTGATGCCTGAAAGTCAAAATGAAACTGAAGTAAAGGCCCTTGGGAACCCAAATGAGTAATTTAAATGAATACCAATGAACCCAGCATGCTGAGTTTTAGCAACATAGACATTTCCAGAACCACAAAGTCTTCGGGAACCATAAAGGATGACAAAAGGTTTTACAGGTCAAGATGAAAAATAGCACATTCCTTTTTCACAAAAATCATGTCCATAGGATACTGTCTATCTGTGAATATTGCAAGCTTTTCATTTGTTGTAGTATACACTGAATAGCTTGCTCAGAAACATTCAGTTTCAAGGATCACTGCTAACCTCACCATATAGGAAGTTGAAGCAATGTTCAAATTCACCAAAAGGATTGTCTTCTAATGTTTTATTTTCAACTTTTACATTTTATCAAGTCAGAAAAAGTGGACATATTAAAAATGCACATGTTTTTTTTTTCTTTTTTGATATACTTCCCACAAAAGAAAGCTTGTACTTAGGAAAGTAAAAAATAAAATAGTGTATTCAAAACACAAAAATATCTGATAAAAATGCCTTTGTGTTAGAGGGAAAATTAGATTACAAAACTCATTGAAAAATAATGAAAGATATGATTACTTTCTTAGAAAAGTCTTATGAATATAAATGTGTAGGATATAACTGGTTAAATATAGTTGGTTAATAATGCTTAAAGATAGCAAAGCCTCTTTTAGGATTTGAATTAAATGACATAATTTTTTCAAACTTAAATATACTTTTAAATTCTGAATCCTCTTTTTCATTCAGTGTTTTTAAATAATGGAAAAGAATCAATTGTACTTATAGACATCTGCCATTCAAAATAATATACCCAGATAAATTATCCCTCATTGGTAAAGATTTTAGAAATACATGCTAAATGAATAAAGGTTTGAATACTTGTCAATTGTGATAATTTTGAAAAGCTTTATTTTTATAGATTTTAGAAATACATGCTAAATGAATAAAGGTTTGAATACTTGTCGATTGTGATAATTTTGAAAAGTTTTATTTTATACAATAAAGGCCAAAGTTTCTCAATCTTTTCTAGGATTACAAACTATTTTCTTATACATCTTCCATATTCAGTAAAAATATACCTATTTAGTCCAATTATTAAGAAGTTAGACTCCCCAAAAATAAGCATTTATATTTTAAAAACATATTAGCTAGCCAGCCATGATGGTGCAAACTTGTAATCCCAGTACTTACGAGTAGGAGCCATGGTGATTGCAGTCTTGAAGTCAACCTCAGCAACTCAGTGAGGCCCTTAGTAACTTATTGAGACACTATATATATATATATATATATATATATATATATATATACACACATTACTATTCAATCCTTTGTGTTTTTCACTGATTTCAGAAAGATATTGTGATATTAAGAGAAATTAGTTTATTCCCTAAGTAAGAAATCAAAAAGTGCTATCACTACAAGGCCTTAAAGCAACAGTTTATAAAATTAGGCATATTTATCTTTGATTACCAGGAAAATAATGTCACTAATAATAATTAATTTAAGGATAGTGTTACTTGCTTTAAGTATGTGTTCACACATAATGCCATACTGAGATTAGGATGTAATTTATACTCTTAATATTGTTTCCCCATATACAGAAGAAAATATAGTTTTAAAAGTTAAAATAAGAAATGCCACAGCTATGTGGAGGGCCACACTATCTTTGCCTGTCCACTTAAGTCAGGCCTGCCTGAACTCTGGCCTCAACAGATCCTCAGCAAGGAAGCCAAGGACTTGAGGTGAAGTGAACTGCTGCATATCTCCAGCAACTTAAGTGATCAGCACCTTGCTTCAGGTACAACAAAGAATCCATGGTTGGCAGGTTCAGCTGGAAACCTGCACCTACAGGACTGCACTGTGCCCTCTAGAGACCCAGATCCCCATAGGACAGTAAGTTAACTGTGCTTCTCAGTGGGAGACTTCCTAGAGCAACCTCAGGACATTTTTCAGTCCATCCCTGAGGAGGTCAGATTAGAACCTAGAGAGACTACAGGAGAGGCCTATAGTGCCCAGGGTGAAGTACCCCCACAGAGTCACTGAGGGTCATTCTAAGATTACACTGAATACCTACCACCAGTGTGGGCAAAGAGAGGCACAGGCTCAATTCAGAAATGTGCATACTCCCACACTTACACAAAATCCATTTACAGTGACACCCATCTCCCATAAATCCATGTGCAAAGTGATGAGAGACTCCAATGGGGCACCAGTACTTCAGCATCAGCTCTGCCAGAGAGACACCAGCATAGGGTCTCAAACATTGCAAGAGACCCAAAGGTGGGGCTGCAAACTGACATCACTACTATAGGTTACTGATTAAATGAAAGATCCTGGAACATATTCAAGAACCTACTAAAGTAAGTATATCCTTCATTTTACCCTATTCCTGTACCCATCACTCCATGTCCTCTCACCTAACCCAACCCTCACTACTGAACACAACACTACTTCCCCTTGTATATACCTCCGGACACCTCTAAATCCTTATGGCAAAGATTGAACCAGAGAGGTGATCCACAGGAAAGGATTGCCAGACACTAAAGATAAACTACCCATAGCTGATAGAAGGAAATGCTCAAAAGCCTGCACATCAAGGTTTAATAAATACATAGGTCATAAATTATTCTTCTCATACCTCTGATCCAAATCTTTATAAAGGTGGTGACAGACAAGATATTTGACCTTAACATCTGAAACCCATCAGAACCACCATAGCAGCGGTCAAAAGGAACCCCCAAACAACTCGGTATTGATGATCTATGGGTAGAGCAAAAGTGGGGTGATAGTATAGCCAGTTTTTAAGATTAATATCAAAGTGTGAGTGTCAGTTGGAATCATCTCTTCCAGCAGCGATCTGGAGCATCATCTATCAACAATGACTCACATACAAAGAGGAAGAAGTTGTCAAGAAAATAGAAGCACAACTCCTTGAACTTTTAAAATATTAGAATGAAGAACAGTGAGGAAACAATAAATTGCCACAACTCAAAAACAATTGAGATCACCGGTACTTATCTATAGGAAATAAAAGAAGATGAATGCTAAATCCTGATCTTTCATATGATTCAAAGCCTCATAGTAAATCTAAAGGAAATGAAAAGAAAATTGAGAAGTTAAGAAATAAATAGAAAGAGGCCTTGAATGAAATTAAAAAGTCAGTAAATGAATTGAAGAAAGAAATGGAAAACAAATCCAGAAAGATTAGATGAAATGGAAAACATAATATCACTTTTAGAAGACAGTTCATTCAAAACCAAAGCACAATCAACAGTATACAGAAGACATTAGAAACAGAGAACCTAAAATCCAATAATTATGGAATAATACTAAATGTTCTAACTTATGGATAAAAGGCATTGAAATGAGAAATGAGATGTAGATCAAGGGTATCCATAATCTCCTCAGAGAAATAATTTTAGAGAATTTTCCAAAAATGAAAAAAAGACTTTGTCATCCACGTGCAGGAGACATACAGAACAGCATTAAGTAAAGATCAAAGAAGAATATCTACAGTCCAAATAATAGTCAAAATGACTAACATAGAGGCTAAGGAAAGAATTTCTTTGTTGTGTGTGGTACTGGGGATGGAACCCAGGGACCTTCTCCCTCTGGGCTACACTCTCAGACCTATTTTATTTTTTATATGGAAAAAAGGTCTTATAAGCCAGCTGACATTGTCTTCAAATTTGTGCGATCCTCCTGTCTCAGCCCCCCAAGTGTGGATATTACAAGCATGTGCCATCATACCTGGCTGGAAAGAATCTTAAAAGTAGTAAAAACAAAAAAAATGATGACATTCAGGTACAAAATAATAAAAATCACTCCAGGTTTCAAAACCCAAGTCATGAATGCAAGGAAAGATTGGTACAAAGTAGTTCAGATTCTGGAAGAAAACAAATTACAATGAAGATTGCTACAAATGGTGTTGGTAAAACTGGTTAACCATATGCAGAAAAATAGAAATAAATTCCACTTTCTCACCATGTACAGGAGTCAATTCAAGATGGATCAAAGACTTGTAAATTAAGCCAGAGACCTTCAGGCTCCTTAAAGAGGGCATAGGTCTAATACTCCAACACATAGGCACCAATAAAAAAAAACTTCTCAACAAGACACCAAAGGCACAAGAAACTAAAATTCGAATCAATATGTGGGAATGCATGAGACTGAAGAGCTTCTGTACAGCAAAGGAAACTGTCAAGAACCTCAACCTAGAGCCAATAGAATGGGAGAAAAATTTGCCACCTACTTCTTCAATAGAGGACTAATATCTAGAATATATGAAGAACTCAAAAAATTCAGCACTAAGAAAACTAATAACCCAATAAAAAATGGGCACTTCATGAAAGAAGAAATACAAATGGCCAACAAATGCATAAAAAATGCTCAACATCATTGGCAATCAGAGAGATTCAAATCAAAACTACCATGAAATTTCACCTAACTTCAGCTAGAATGGCAATCATTCAAAACACAACACATGCTGGCAAGGATGTAGAGAAGTAGAAACTCTAAAACATTTTTGGTGGGATTGCATATTAATGCAAACACTTTGGAAAACAGTATGGAGGATCCTCAGAAGGATGGGCATGAATTTACCATTTGATCCAGCAATACTACTTCTGGATATCTACCCCAAAGAAAGAAAACCAAACTACCAAACTAATGCATGTGTATCTATGTTCATAGCTGCACAATTCACTACAGCCAAACTATGGAACCAGCCAAGATGTCCATCACCAGATGAATGGATTACAAAACTGTGGGATATGTACACAATGAAATTTTACTCATCCTTAAATAAAAGGAACACAATTACATCATTTACAGGGAAATGGATGGAACTTGAGGAAATTATGCTAAGTGAGGACATTATGCTAAGTGAGTCACAAAAAATAAGAAATTGGATGTTTTTCTTAATATGTCTAAGCTAGGGAGAAATGGGTAGCATGAGGAACTCTAGATAAAAAAGTAGATTGTATACAGGAGCAAATAAAGTGACCTGTGGCAATCGGAGCAGGGAAGAGGGAAATTCTCTAAAGCACATAATGTACTTAAACAAACATATCAAAGTCAATCACTAAGCCAAGCATTGGGAGGGAATGGGGTGGGGATTAGGTAAGGGCCAATTGGGTGATATGTGCATGTATGTCTCTACAAGTCTTTTATCCCATTAAGATGTATAACTACAATGTATCAATAAAAAAACTAAAAAAAATTGATAGAATAAAAATATTCCAAGATAAGCAGAATCTTAAAAAATTACTACAAAGCCAGCATTAGAAAAAAATACTTAAATAAATAAATTATAAAAAAGAAGAAAGAAGCAAATTCCAGAACCAAAGAAGAAGTGAATTTCATCAGGGGCAGTATCTAAGCAAAAAAGAAATAACACTAGATTAAACAGAAGATAGAACAAAAAATGCCAGTAAACAAAAACCATATTTCAATAACACCAAATGTCAAAGGATTTAACTCCTCGATTAACATACATAGACTGGCAATGTTGATTGAAAAATGTAATTTAAATATATAATGCTTGCAAGAAACTCATCTTACAGCCAATTACATACATAGGCTAATGGTGAAATAATGGAATAAGATATACCATGCAAATGGAAACTGAAAACAAGGGCAGGTAGAAATGCTGACATTTGATAAAACAGACTTTAAATGAAAACACATCATAAGAAACAAAATACAGCACTTCTTATTAATAAAAGAAATAATTCAGTGAGAATACTTAATGATAGTAAAAGTTTACACCCCAAATGTGGGTCCATCCACATTTGTAAAACAAAAATTCTTCAGGACATCAGGTCCCAAGTAGACATAAATTCAATAATATTGGTAGATTTCAATACACCACTCATGCCACTAGATCAATCTTCAAGGCAAAAGAGTAATAAAAAGTCATAAGAACTAAAAAAACTGCTATAAACCAAATGGACCTAATAAACATACACAGATTATTTAAACCAGAAAAAGCTGAATATACATTCTTCTCAACTGCCCATGGAACCTTTTCCAAAATAGAGCACATAATAGACCACAAAGCAAGCAGCACCAGCAAATTCAAAAGATGTAACATAATTCCCTCCATCTTTTCAGATCAAAATGTAATAAAAGTAGAAATCAACAATAGGAAAACCAAAAAAAGTACATAAATACATAAAGATTAAATGATAGACTCTTTAATGAGGAGTGAATGAGATAAAAAAAAATAAGGGAAGAAGCCAGGCATGGTGGTGCACACTTGTAATACCAGTATTTGAAATGACAGGAGGATTGTGGTTCTCCGACAGTGTCAGCTACATATTGAGGCACTTTGCAACTCAGTGAGATCCTGTTTTAAATTAAGGATAAAAAAATAGGACTAAGACGTACCTCAGAGGGAGAATGTTCTTGGGTTTAATCTCCAGTACTGCAAAACAACAACAACAACAACAACAACAACAACAACAACAACAACAATAATATAAATAAAAAAGAATTCCTGGAATTAAATAAAAGTAGAAACACAATATATAAAAAATATGAGACATTTTGAAGGCAGTGTTTAGAGAAAAAATTATAGGATTGAATGTACACATAAGAACAGAAAATCACCAAATAAACAGCCTAATAATACATCTCAAGGACCTAGAAAAATAGAAGCAGTATAACCTCAAATCCAGCAGAAGGCAGGAATATTTAAAATCAAAGCAGAAATAAATTAAATAGAAAACTAAAATAATACCAAAAAATCTGTTTCTTTGAAAAGATTAATAAGATTGAGAAATCCTAGCCAACCTAAATAAAAGTGAGAATAAATACAAATTATTAAAATCAGAAATAAAAAAGGAGATATCACCACAGACAGTGGGGAAATTCAGAGGATCACCAAAACTATTTTAAAATTTTATCTTCCAATAAAATGAAAAACATGGAAGAAATCAACAAATTTGTAACCACATATAACCTACCTAAATTGAAACTAGAGGATATAGAAAACATAAACCAACCAATAACAAGCATATAAAAATAGAGACTGGAATAAAAATTCTGCCATCAAAGCCCAGGCCCAGGCAAGTTTCCACCTGAATTCTGCAAAACTTTTAGCAAAGAAATAAATCCAATACTCCACATCTTTTTTTTTATAAAATTGAAATGGAATTATTCCAAAGTCCTTCCATAAGACCAATAACACATTAGTACCCAAACCAACTAAAGATACCTCAAGAAAAGAAAATTACCGACCAATATCCCTGATGAACATAGATGCAAAAATTCTAAACAAAATACAAACTATGCACATATTGAGAATATTGTACGGGTCTAGAACCAGTGAGGCAGGGCCAGGAGCCTGCCCCAGGGTGATGCTGGATCTGGAGCCAGAGAGGCTGGACCTGGAGTCTGTTACATGGCAGGCCTGGAACTGGGGCCTGCTCCACAGTAAAGGGCTAGCAGGTTTCTTCAGCTGTGTGGTTAGGAAGCACTAGAAGCTGCCCCTGCCTCAACTAATCTCTTATCAGATTTCCAGATCCAAGTGACCTCTATTAAAAATAATTGGTTGTGAGTGTAACATCTTGTCAAAGTTACTCACCTTCTTGCTTTCAGGTTTTCAGTAAGTAGGAAGAAATAGAAGCTCTAATACATTGTTTGTGTAATTAAAAATTGGTTCAACCACTTTGAAAAACAGTATAAAAGATTCTCAGAAGAAGGAAAGTGAACCTACTATATGATCCAGCAATACCACCTCTGGTTATCTACAAAAAAGAATGAAAACCAATATACCAAACTAATGCATGAACAACCATGTTCATAGCTGCATAGTTCATCATTGCAAAACTGTGGAATCAGCCAAGATGTCCTTCAACAGATGAGTGGATTGAAAAACTATGGGATATGTACACAATGGAATTTTTCCCAGCCATAAGGGAAAGCAAAATTATGGCATTTACAGTGAAATATCACAAAAATAAGAAATCAGATGCTTTTCTTAACAGGGTAACAGGAGGAACTCTAGATAAAAAAGGAACCCTATAAAGGAGCAATTAAGGTAACATATCTGATGGAATAAGAGGGAGGATAAGGGAAATTCTTTAAAGCACATTATGTACTTTAACACATCAAAATCAATCAGGAAGCCAAGCATGGGTAGGAGGGAGGGGGAGGGAAGGGGTTAGAGATTAGGTAAGGGCTGATTGGGTGACATATGTGTGCATATATATCTCCACAAGTTTTTTTTTTATCCCATTGAGATATATGACTACAATGCACCAATACAAATTTATTTTAAAAAATTGTATACCACAAGTAAGTTGGTTTTATCCCAGGAAAACAAGTCTGGTTCAACTTACACAAATCAATAGATACTATTCACCACATAAATAGAACTGAGAACAAAAATCATATGATCATATCAATAGATGCTAAAAATATTCTACAACATTCAATACCCATTCATGTTAAAAACTGTACAGAAAATTGAAAGAAAGTAAACATATCTCAACATCTTAAGGCAATATACAATAAACTCAAATTCAACATCATATTGAATAGGTAAAAAACTTCCATAATTTCTTCTAATATAAGGAACAAAGACAAAGATGTCCACTTTCACTACTCCTTTTCAGTACAGACTTCAAGACTCTTGCTAGAGCAGTAAGACAAAAGAAGGATATTAAAGGAATTTAAATAGGAAAAGAAAAATTAATACTATCTTTATTTGCTGAAAATATGATTCCATATCAAAAACCCAGAAAACTCAATCAAAAGACTACTGGATCTGATTAATCAATTCAGCATAGTAGTGGAATACAAAATCAACCTAAAGAAATTAGTAGCTTTTATATTTGCCAACCATAAATCCATGAAGAAAAATACAGAAAAAAATTCCATTTACAATAACCTTAAAACCAATAAAATACCTAGAAATAAACCTAACCAAAGAGGTAAGTGACATCTATAATTAAAATTATAAAACACTAAGGAAAAAAAAATTGAAGAAGACTTTGGAAGATGGAAATGTCTTCCTTGATCATGAATAGGCAAAATAAATATCATTAAATGACCATTTTGCTAAAATTAATTTACAGATAAAATGCAATCTCTATCAAAATACCAATGACATTCTTCATAGACCTAGAAAAAACTGTAATGAATTTCATAAGGAGGAACAAATAACCCAGAATAGACAAAGCAATTTTCACCATAAGAACCAGGCAGGAGGCAACACAATTCTGACTTCAAATTATACTACAGAGATATAGTAATTAAAACAGCATGGTATTGGCACAAAATAGGCACACAAATAAATAAAACAGAATAGAAGATACAAACACAAATATACACACTTATAATCAATTAATCTTTGATAAAGGAGCCAAATAAATATGCTGGAGAAAAGATAGCCTTTTCAAAATATGGTGCTTGGAGAACTAACTATCCATTATTTTTTAAAAAATGGAACTAAATCTTTATCTCTCACCCTTCACAGAAATTAACTTGAGATGGATCAAACACCTGTAACTTAGACTAGAGACCATGAACCTATTAGAGAAGGGCACAGATTCAACACACCAACATATAGTTACAGGTAGTAACTTTCTCAAATCAAAACAAGAATTAACAAGTTGAATGGAATCAAACTAAAAAGTTTATGCTCATCAAAGAAAATCAAGAGTCTCAAGAGAAATCCTACAGAATGGGAGAAAATCTTTATCAGTATTTCTCTGATAGAGGACTAATATCCAGGATATACAAATAACTTAAAAAACTTTACACTAGCAAAACAAATAACCCAATTACAAAATGGGCAATTGAATTTAATAAACACTTCACAAAAGAAGAAATACAAATGGCTAATAGATCAGAAAGATAAAAACATCAAAACTATACTGAGGTGCCATATAGCCCTAATCATAATGGCAAACATAAAGAAGTCAAATAACAATAAATGTTGTCTAGGATGTTGGAAAATAGGATCTCTCTACACTGTTGGTGGTAGTGCAAGCTAGTTCATCTGCTATGGAGATCAGTGAGGATATTTCTTAGAAAACTAGGAATGGATTCACCACATTATCCAGCTATACCACTATTAAGTGTCTTTTCAAGGGAACTGAAACCAAACAACTACAGTAAAATATGCATACCCATGTTCATAACAGCACAATTCATAATAGCCAAACTATGGAACCAATCTAGGTATACATCAACAGATGAATGGATTACAAAGTTATGGGAAATACACACAATGGAATTCTACTCAGCAATAAAGAAGAACAAAATTGTATCATTAGCAAAAAGATGGAAGGACCTGGAGAACATCATGGTAAGTGAGATTAGACAAACACAGAAATTGAAAGGTCATATGTTTTCTCTAATATGAATAAAATAGGGATTATTTGGTATATCAGAAGAACCCCAGATAGTGGGGGAGAGCCTCAGTGAAGCCAGGGAAGAAGGGATGGAAAGAAGAAAGACTGAGGCTCCGTAGTGGAAATACTACCATAGACCATGTGTGTACATGTGAATATACCATTGTCAATATGGGAAGTTGGCAATGGGAGAAAGGAGAATGAATGTATGCCATTGCCAACATAATTTACATTATGATGTGAGACTAATGTATCAATAAAAATGCATCACTAAAAGCAAAAAAAAATCTTAAAACAATTTTTGAGGAATCTCCTAACTTAATTATATCCAAGAGTTAGAATTTAGTGTAGCGGTCAAAACAAGTACAAAATTTTATTAGATATTTTTAGATAAATATTTGTGAATTTTGTGAATAGTAAAGACTGACATGTGTAATAGGTGCTGCACTTAATAAATATATTTTGATTGAGTAAATAATTTTAATTGCCAATGCAAATATTTTCTTTGTCACTCCACTAAACTCTCACTTAAGAAATATCAGTTAACATATTTCCACCCCCAGAAGCATCTACTAAATTATTCAAGACCAAATGAATAACAGGCATTTCTCTTCCTTCACATTTAAATGATTGCTTTATCTAAGATTAAAAAAAGTAGGTACTATTTCTAATCTCAAAAATTATATATAGGATATGTAATTATCACGCATGATGTATTATCAGTAATCTGCTTAAGTTTTCTTTTTAATAAACTATTTTTATTAATCCAACATACTTTCTATTTTATTGTCTTATTAATTTTCCATTTTATCACTAATTTTCTATCATTTTATTCTTGGTTAATATTATTATTTGATTTATAATTACTCATGTTGAAGACTTAGCATATATATATATTCAATATTTTATACTTAATAACGCAAATTATAATAATACATACACATTTTTATTACAATTTTAGCCACATCTCTGAGTTTGATAGAAAATGCAAGAATTATTTTAAAGAAGGACATGGTTCAAGTCATCTGGTGAATACTTTTGTGTTCATTTCTATCTGTGCCAAATTGTGGTCAAAAGATTTAAGAATATATTTGGCATACGTGGGGGTTATTTGGCTGCAACATCTAGGCTCCATTGATTGCCAGGGTTGGTCAAGCAGATTAAGCTGGGTATACCATGTCCTGTTCCCCCTCAGCTCTTATGTGTGTTTCAAAACTGTGTGCTCCTGATGGGCGTGGTGGCACATGCTTGTAATCCCCGCACTGGGGAGGCCAATACAGGAGAATGGCACAGGTTCGAAGCCAGCCTTGCTGGCTTAAGAGACCGTTTCCAAATAAAAATATTAAAAAAAATAGGTGTCTGGGAGTGTAGCCTGGAGGTAGAAGGGTTCCCAGGAACTCCAGTACCACCAAAAACAAACAAACAAACAAAAACTGTGTACTCCCTGAAGGAGGGTGATGTTCCTTGACAGAGCAGAACTGTTCTTTGTCATGGTTGTATGAGTAGCTATGTTCCTCTGCTGAAACCCCCAAACAATGTCTCAAAAGAGTATTTGGGTTTCTAATTTGATTCAGTGCACAATTGATTTTTTATCTTTCATTTGCAAAAAATAATACATAGTCTTTATTTGTTGACTATAAAATAGTTACATTTAATAGATTGAGTGTACTGGTTCTGCAATTGAAATTTCATATACTCATTTTTATCTTTTATTGCTTTGGCCTTTTAATTCTCATAAAAAGGCATTAAACTTTTCACTATTATTATGGTTCTATCAATTTCTCTTATATTTATATGTTATTTTGCTGTTGCCATTTTACTGATATTTTGTTTGGGCTATATTATTAGTATATTTATTATATATTTTATGATTCTTATGATCTACACTCATGACTTCTATCACTAAACTTCAATTGTCTTACATATAAAATTTTGAAATTTTTTAATCCTCACTCAACACAAATACTTATTCAATTAATCTTAATGCTGAGATTTACTATGTCAGAAGTCTACTCATTTTATTGTCACCCTCCACACCACTATATTTCTTTGCTTATTATAAAATGATTCCCTAAACCTGGGCATATTTCTTCTTGTCTCATATATCCTGCTTCTGGTCTGGAGTAATTGTACATATCCAGTACTCAAAGATTTTATTAATCATCTTTTCTATTTAATCTGAATTGAATCTTCTTTTAGTCCTAAGTCTTTTATTCATCTAATTTTGTCCCATTTCTCATATAAAATATTTTAAACTTTCTATATTTTTCTTAGTGATAAGACTCATTCTTGCACACTTACACTTAGCAGATAATTTAATTTAATTTGCTGAGCAACTTAGTGAGGCTCTATTTTGAAAGTAAAAAATAAAATAGGACTATAAGTGTACCTCAAAGGGAAAATGCCCTGGGTTCAATCCCCAGGAAACACACACACACACACACACACACACACACACACACACACACACACATACAAAGAATATTTGCCTAGAAGCAGAAGAAAGAGAATTGGAAGGCAAATGTTCAATTTTTAATGTGATGTGTGATTATATCTAGCAAAATTTTATTTAGAAAAACCAATAAAAATGTCATATTAAGATTGAGAAAGACTATGAAAGAGTAAAATGCAGGAAACTGCATTTTTTTTAACACAACCGCTTTATTAGTTACTTGTTGATTGCTTTAAAATATTATATATAGCTGGATGTGGTGGCACAAGCTTGTAATCCCGGCGCTCGGGAGGCAGAGACAGGAGGATCGCACAGGTTTGAAGCCAGCCACACTGGCTTAAGAGACCCTGTTTCCAAATTTTAAAAGTATAAAACTAGGTCTGGGAGTGTAGCCCGGAGGTAGAGGATTTCTAGGAATCCCAGTACCACCAAAATAAATAAATAAAATATTGTATACATGTATCTTTAATTTTTAAATAAACCACAATGATTGATGGCATAGTTATCAAGTACTTTGCTAATAATTTATTTGACTGATCTGTACAAGTAACATATTTTGATAAACTCTTTCTTAGTAGATTTTCTTCCCTAACTGCCCCTACGACCAACTCAAATTTTTCATTATGCTTATGAGCCTATTTCACAATTACATGTTGATAAAACCATTTTCTACACTAGCATGAGAACTTCTAAAAAAACCAATAAAAACATGCCAGATTTAAATTTTTATTCTTGGGAATATGAAAAAGTAAATGTGAAGTCTAAAAACTATGTTTTAAATAAAACTTCAAAGGTCTATAGCCACTCTCTTCCAGATAAGGAAAAAATAAAAGACTTCAGGTACATTAGTACACTGAGTTTTTAAAAATAAAGATGCTCCCCGCAGAAATGAACTTTTCCATCAACCAGGTAGTAACCACATGGTCTCCTTCAGCCTCCTTTCACCTCAGTGTTCCACTGATTATATAAGCTAAAATAAACTAAACAAGGATCTTTAAAATGCACTTTTTAAATTTAATGCCTACATAATAAAAATTTTTATCAAATATTTGTATAATTTCAATGTGAAAAACTTTACATACATTTGTTATTAAAGTCTCAGTATCTGTTAAATGGGTCACAAATAAGAGGTGAACAGTGTGAGTGTGAGCCAGTGCTCCACACAGAATTAACCACATGAACTTTTGATGCCCAGAGGGCACTTTTTATGGAAAGGAATATATGCAAAGTTTTTACCTTGTGGATAACTCAAATATAGTCAGAACCCAAATCTAGTGAGTTTGTATCAGTTGACTGGGTAAGGAATTCGCTTGTGTATGTCCAAATCCAAGGTTCTAGAGAGGCCAGGCTGGGCCCTGGTCACTGGAACCCAGCAGCCATCATTCAGACTTCTTGGTTGGCCAGCTATACTCAAGGAGAAGAAAAAGGATCCCAAGTCTCACACCAAAATATAGGCTGACTTAGAAGAGCTCATTTCTCTTTAAATAAGACATGGGGGCAGAAGAGAAGGAAATCAAGCTTGAAACATTAACACTTAGTTTGGCAATATAGCAACCAAAATATAAAAGCATAAGTCCCCAAATATAAAAGGCATTAAAGAATAAACCGTATCAGAAGGGGGAAAAACACACTAAACACAAGATACAGTATGTCTAAACATTTTGAAATTATAATTTAAACCTTAAAGGTAAATGCTGAAAAACTATGCTCAGTTTCTCCAAGAGACTAAGTGCACCTTCTCCTGTTTCCCCCAAATAAAATCAGCATTTATTAATCACACCTCAAAGTTTGAGTTTTCTCTCAGTACAAAGCAACAACTAAAAACACATAAAATACTAATTTGTTAATGTAATAATTTCCCTGGCTCATCCAACGTGCAATGCACATGACTCCAAATTGCTTCACTACAAATAAGTAAATAACACAACACAATATCAATGTCTTCTTGTAGCTCAACTCTCCCAACAGAGCTACAGAATGCCCACTGAGATCATATATAAATGTATAAAGCCCTGCCCGAGGGTATGTAGAGTTTTTATCTCAATTCCTTTGTTGTGTTTTACAAATTGTTCAAGGCCCCTGTGGGCTGAGTTTTTGAGAAATGAGGAGGACTTTGGAGTTCTTTCCAAATTTTCATTGTAGGAGAAGAATAGCTTACTAGGAAAATTTTTAGTAAAATTTCCTTCACATTTGACTGATGGAGGGTGTGCTATCCTGGGCGCTTGCAATCCAGTTTATAAGGCTGCTTGTGGCAGTTGAGGTTCAAAAACAAAGCTGTGGGTGGAAAAATATCTAAAAGTTTCAAAGGCAGGAACTGCTGTCTGAAGTTTTCTAACATTTTTGTAGGTAGTAGGAAGAGAGTAATGCTGAGAATACCTGCAAATTATACAAAGACGACATGAAAAGCTCCAGCATGTCAGTTTTCAAAAGTCCTCCTGAGGCCCAGAGACTGTGAAATTCTCGTGTATGTTGATTTATGCAGTGATTTGCTTTGACCCCAGGGAAAGTTGCTTTATGGTTTGGACATCTATGCTACCCACCTTCCCACCTATCTGTGCAAATCACCAAACAAATGTGTAGAAGAAACATGAACAAAGGGAAAAAAGAAGGCAATCATAAAAAAATAAGAAATACTTGATTCAAAAGTTAAAATATATTTTTCTTTGTCTCCATCTGAACATTTTATGCATAGTGGGTCATAGATTCTACCATAACCTTGTTCAAAGTTGTTTTTTTTTTTTTTTGGAAACGTTTGTACTATATACATTTAGATTTTTAAAAAGAAAGAAAAAGTGAATATGATTTTAAAAGGATTGGAGAAGAGCATTTGCCCTGAATAGTCTCCTAGCCTAGGAAAATCCTGACAACATTTGAAGCTCTGTCTGATTCTCCAACTTTCTGGGACATTTTTTTAAACCACAAACTTCTCAATTTGGCCACCTTCAAAGTCCCTATATTGCTTATTATCTGAAACATATTTTGGTAATCACATTTGACTTCTTAACATTAACCACATATTTTTGTCTTTGGTATTTTAAATTTTTGCCCATGATTTTCATAACAATTATATTTTAAGGCTTTTGGCAACAGAATTTAACTTTGAATAATAAAGTTTCTAACTTCATTTCTTTGGCCTTTGATTACAGACTGCTTTAGACCTGAAGTCTCCCTCTTCCTCTTCTTTCCAACATCTGGGTAAACTGATAAGAAGTTTTGAGCTCTCTTTCCTTTGGTGCACATAGGTTCAAACACTGGCCTTCTCAATGCCAGACTAATTCTCTCCACAACAAAAACTCCAAATCTGTTTCTTTTTTCTGCTCACTTAAGCCATTTTCATAACAGCTTAGGAGGCCAGCTATGCTCTCCTCAAGAGGCTTCATTATATAAGTAGTAAACCTTTTCATAAACTCTAAGTATGTGTCTGAAGGGATCAATCTTGACATCCAAAACAAATCCTGAGTAAAATTTATTCTTCTTGTGTAAAATGATCATAGCATTGTCTCATTCCTAGTATGTAAACACTGGATGTTTACTTTTCTAATGCCTGAGTGAATAACTCATCTTCCTACTTCTTTGAGATTGATCTCAGGGACATTCTACCTCTAGACTATACCTGCAACCCCTTTTGTCTTTTACTTCAAAACAAGGTCTTTCTAGGTAGTGAAATTGCTGAGGCAGGTCTCAAAATTGATTTTCTTGTCTCAGCCTCCCACAGATTGAGATTACAGACATGTACCACCATGCGTGACTCTTCATTTTCTTTAACATGCTAAAACTCATATTTGGGGATATGCTCCTGTTAACCAACTGTTACATGTATAGTTACAATGGCCATTAGTCTTCTCTTTGCAAGATATTTTCTAGTGGATAAGAATAATTTTAAAATAAATTAAAGAAAATTGGGCTTCTCTTTTACTGTGCTGAGAGTTCGGTCAGTATATTGAAAGTATGTTTGTTCTTTTCCATTTCTCTGAGGATCATCCACACTGTTTTCCAAAGTGGAGGCACTGATTTGCAACCCCATCAGTAATGTGTTAAAGTTCCTACTTCTCCAAATCCTTGCCAGTATTTGTTGTTCTTTGTTTTTTCAATTATTATCATTTTAATTGAGGTTATTTGAAATCTCAGTATGAATGGGTATTGGATCCTGTCAAATGCTTCTTCAGCATCTATTAATATGATCATGTGGTTTTTGTTCTCAGTTCTAGTTATGTGGTGAATAACGTGTATTGATTTGCATATGTTGAAACAGCCTTGCTTTACTGGGATGAAACCAACTTGTTCATGGTGTATAATTCTCTTGATATGATTTTGAATGCATAGAGCTAGTATTTTGTTTAGAACTTTTGCATATATGTTCATCAAGGATATTGGTCTGTAATTTTCTTTTCCTGAGGTATCTTTATTTGGTTTTGGTATTAATGTGATACTGGCCTTGTAGAAGGAGTTTGGGAAAATTCCATCTTTTTCAATTTCCCGGAATAAGTTGTGAAGTACTGGGATTAGTTCTTTACTGAAGATTTTGTAGAATTCAACTGGAAAGCCATCATGGACTGGGCTTTTCTTTGATGGCAGAATTTTTATTGCTATTTCTATTTCTTTGCTTGCTATTGGTTGATTTAGGCTTGCTAAGTGAGTTCAGCCAAGCACAGAAAGAGAAGGGACATATATTTTCTTTAATATGCTCAAACTAGGTAGTACTGGTGATACTCTATATAATGGAGGGGAAACCTCAGTAAAGTTAGAATGGAAGGGTAGGAGACAAAGAAGGCTGAGGTTGATTAATAAAGGAGCTACATTTGAATATGTGTAAAAGTATTAATATAGCATGGTCAACCTGGACTCTCATTGTTGGGAGGGGGAAAAGGAGAAGTTGGGGAAGGGCAACCGAGCACTATCTGAATGTATGCCATTTTAATATGATCCACATAAAAATAATAAAAAGAAAAAGAAAAAGAAAGTAATTTCAAGGTAGTCTTTATTTGTACCTTTCTGATTGATAATGATGTAGAAAATTTTTTATTTTCTTTAAAAATTGTTTTATTGATGCATTAAAGTCATACATCTTAATGGGGTACAAGATGGTAGAGGCATACATGTATACATCACTCTTTTAGTCCTTTTCCAATTACCACCCCATTCCCTTCCCCTCCCTGCTTTTCATGATTGGGCTAGTGATTGAACTTGATATGCTTGTGAATGCACACCATGAGATGACAGAGGCATACATACACACATCACACATCACTTATTTAGCTCTTCCCCAATCCCCACTCATTTCCTCCTCCCCTCCCTCTTTTACATGTTTGGCTTACTTATTGACTTTGATGTGTTTATGAATGTGTATCATGTACATTACATTTCTATGATTCAGATATACCATTCCTGAGTATCTACCCAAAAGAATGGAAACCAAACTACAAAATTAATGCATGTGTATCTATGTTTATAGCTGCACAATTCACAATTGCCAAACCATAGAACCAGTTAAGATGTCCATCAATACATGAATGGATTAAAAAACTATGGGATATGAACAAAATGATATTTTACTCAGCCATAAAAAGAACAAACTTATGGCATTGGCAAGGAAATGGGTGGACTGGAAAAAATAATGCTGTGAGATTATTCAATCACAAAAAGTGAAAATTCAGATGTTTACCTTATATGCAGAAGCTAGGAAGAAAATTAAATATAGGAGGGACTGAATTCAAAGAAGAAAAACCTTAGATGAGTGAAGAAGATGACCTAATGAGAGATATTGGAAAGGAGAAGAGGTCACACATCAATGGACATGAAGTACATACACAAACTTATCAAAGTCAATGACAGTGTGGAGTAAAGGAAGGAGGAGAGATGAGGTGGTAGCTGTGGGAGGGTTCAGTGAGTGAGTGTGCATATATTCCTCTACTACCCTGAATTTTGTCAAGATGTATGAATACAATGCACCAATAAAAAATAAAGGATGTTTGTCATCTTGGGTATAGTCTCAGCTTTAAAGTGTATTAAAGCTATTTTGCATCTGCAAATGAAGAAATGCAGCATGGAGGTAGAGCCTGAGATTACTCACTTTCCTACTGCAGAAATGTATGTCTATCAGAGTCATGCTGTATACATTTATTACTTTTAAAAGTATGTAATGATGCATTTATATATTTATTTGCTTATGCCTATGTTTAAAAAATAATTTGAAGTGTTTCTATTTTTTTAAATTGTTAAACTTTTACCCACAACTCTTTGAGATAGTCAAGGAAAATGAACATGACATGCTTGGCTTCTAGGGTCAGAAAAATTAGGATTTTCCCAAGATCAAATGGGTGACTTTCTGGTCTTTTGATCCTTTGGCAATGTTATGTACCAAATATTTGTGTTTTCCAAATTTATATGATGAAGCACTAATTCCCAATTTGATGGTATTTAAAAGTGGGCCTTTGGGAGATAATTGGAGTTATATTAATAATGAGAGTAGAGTCCTCAGGATAAAATTAATATCTTTATATGAAAAAACAAAAACATAACCTCTCACTTTTCCTACCTAGATGCACCGAGAAAAGGTCACCTGAGGACAAACCAAGGTGATGAATGACCATATACATATCAAAAAGAGCACTCTCATCAGACATTAAATCTTCCAGCACCTTGTTCTTTGACTTTCACTCTTCATATTTGTGAGAAATAAATGTGTGTTGTTTAAGGTAATCACTTCATCAGATGTTATGGAGCCTTATATTAATCTATTTTCTGTGGCTGTAAGAATATCAGTAACTGAGTTACTTATAAAGGTAAGAGGTTTACTTGGGCTCCTGGTTCTGGAGGCTAGGAAATCTAACAACCTTGCAAAGACATCGGCTCAGCTTCTGTTCAGAGCGTCACGCTGCCTCAACTCATGGAAGAAAGCAGGACATAGACGGAGGAGTCAGAACATTAGGAGTAAAATCACTTAAAACAACCCACTCTTAGACAGATTAACCCAATTCTACAGGAGTGAGAATTAACTTCCAAGAAAATTAACACAGTATTGCAAGAAAGGGGCTTTAGTCTACTTCTTTTTCTGTACTAGGGATTGAATTTAGGAGCATTTTACCTCTGATCAACACTCTCAGTGAATGTGAGAAGAACAAAAAAGAGGAAGTCTGTAGCATTTTGTTTTGTTTTGTTTTGTTTTGTTTTGAGACAGGTTCTCTCTAAATTGCTGACAGTCTCGCTACATTGGCTAAACAATGGTTGAACCTATAATTTTCCAGTATTGGCCTCCCAAGTACTGGGATTACAGGCATGTGCCACCACACCCATCTTCTACTGGGTCTTAGTAACTAAGTCACTTTTTAAAGGTGCCACTTTTCAATGCCACCACAATGACAACCAAATTTCAACATGAGATTCATATGAAACAATACATATTCAAATTGTTACAAGATCTTATCTTAGACTTACAAAGTTCTTCCCATTGTGGTAAAATGTTTCTTAATAGTATTCCTAATAATAAAATGAGTAATAAGATGTATCTGAGTTGTTTGATATAAATTATTTGGAAATGATATATCATGTAGGTATCCTTGTTCTGGTCACATGATGTCCATAGTACCCAGGTCCTATTCACCTTAGCACTCATTATCTGGTTCCATGGCTAAAATGAGTCAAAGTAAGTCACTATTAAACTGCATGAAGATAATACATCCTATGAAAGTACAACAACATAAAAACCCCAAGTAAAAACATTGCAAAAATATAACTTGAGAGAATGAGACTGGATGATTTCAGGTTCTAGGCTGGTGTGTGTTACTTTAGCAAGATCCATTTCAAATAAAAAACAACTAATACAAATTCCTGGGGGTATAGCTCAGAAGTAGGATGCTCCTGAGTCCAATCCCTAATAATACCAAAACAGTAAAAACATTAAAACATTACAGGAAATATAGAGTGATTCACATTAGAAGGGCCTGTGATGCACATTAGAGATAAATTCCTACTTTGAAAAAACTTTTGCCTGCATGTGTCTGCACATACATGTTCAATAATGATTTTGTTCTAGAAATGTAGACTTGAGATAGAGGTAGGAAGAATTAAGAGGTGGAGAAGGACAAAAATGAGAAAGTTTGTAGTGGTTTTGTTTTGCCTGCAGGTTAAACAAAACTCTTCATTTTGGCTATCTATATGAAAGAGATTCTCAGCAACACTCATGTCAAATAAAACCTAAAACAAAAAAAAAAAGCAACAACAACTACACACCATATAGGTATTTATCATCCTGGTTATTTAATACATTTTGTAAATAGAATTTAAAATGAGCCATATAAGCTTGCATACTAATTATTCTTGGTACAGAAAATTCACCTAATCAGTAAATTTGTTAACTTTTTTTGGGGGGGTGTGGATACTGGGGATAGAACCCAGGGGCATTGTACCTTAAAGTTATACCCCCAGCCCTAACTTTTAGTTTTTGAAACAAGGTCTCACTGAGTTGCAAAGGGCCTTGATAAGTAGCTGAGACTGTATGCGAACCTCAATCTTCCAGTTTCCACCTTCCGAATGCTGGGATTACAAGCATGCGCCACCACACCCGGCCCCTATAGGATCATTTTAGGTTAAATAAATTTCCAATGGTTGTCAGTAGTTTTTGGTAATCAGTTAAACCAAATTTTGATGAAATATTTTCTTCACATTGTATCATCACCTTGTAAGCACAAATAAAAAGGCAGAATCATATTTTCTCTGGACTGTTAGACTCATGGTGGACCATTGTGTCCTCCTCTTCATTGAGCTCATCTGGCCACCAGCCACCAGCCATGACTTGGAACCATTTTTCCCTACTCAGTGTATGCACTAGACTAGTTCATGCTTTGGAGCAGTTGGTTAATGATAATGATAATGATTTAGATTCCAGTAGGCAGTAAACATAAAATATTTGATTGTTAAGTGGCTTCATGAATGTAAGAGATTATTTGCTAATTGTGTGGGGAAGAGAAGGTGATTGAAGCATGCTGAAAACTCTGAGTAAAGGAAATTAGATTGGATGAAGAGGAGAAATAGGTTATTAAATGCCTTGGATGTAAACTATAGGTTAAAAAGTGGATGAATAAAAAACTTGATTGCAGGAATAAATATGATAAAGTTAACATACTTCAAAATGATGCAATTAGTGAATTACAAGGCCTGTTCCTGGGCCCATAATTTTGGAATAGTAAAGACAGGTGTACCCAGAGATTACGGGATTAACTAGCCATAATAAAGTAAGGCCTCTTTATTTGGAAATAAAACTATACATTTTTAAGGCCACGATTACTCAGAAAGACCACGTGCTTTCTTGCCCCAGCCACAAAAGGTTATGCTTGCAGAGGATATAAGATCAAGTGATATATCAAGCATGGTTTATGTAAAATGGGAACAATAACTAAATAAACTCATTCTTTGACTTCAGATTCTATATCTGAAACAAAGAAATATAAGGTTAGTAAAATTAGATTTTTCTGTTTTCTGAATTTCCTAATATGACTAATATCCTTTATGACATGATTATTCTCCACACTCACGTTGTCTCAGGGGCCTTTTTCTATGCCTTATATGTAGGACACACTAAATAAATGTCTGTGGGTAACAATACTGGCAGATATAATTTTAGGTTTATGTTCACTAATATCTTCAGGACTGCAAGGATTTTAGTCATCATTTATTCAAAAGATGTGGCAGCTTTAGGGAAAACTTTTGTAGCTAAAGGAGCAGTCTGTCTACTCAGGATATAACCTCCAGACCCAGTGTTAACACTTTACTTTTTCAGAGAAAAAATTTAAAACGACCATTCCTTTTTCTGAAACCAAACTAAATACTAAGAGAAGCATCTTATTAAAAGAACACTTTCCAGTTCCTAGGGCCCATATATTGGAGATATTAAAGGCAAAATACATCCATCTCAGAGAGCGGTTTTATAAATATAGTTCTTTTTCAGAAATGCCTATTACTGAGCCCATTTTTGAAGACTGAAGAATCTTCTTTTTGACAAGTACCAAGGAAAGTCTGACATGAGAATTCATGCTTAAATAAATATGAATATAGACTCCTTGTCAGTTCCTTTGAATCGCCTGTGCAATTAAAAACAATAATTGTAATAATGTTGCCCCACCCCAAAGACTTGTATTTAATTGTTTGGGGAGGACTTACCATTATCTCTTTAAAGGCTCCTGAAGTACAACTAGGCTTGAGAATAATCTTACTCTTTCCCAATGCTTAGCCTTCTTGAAGCCAGAGCTATCTCTCAGGAAAGAATTTCATTATCCAAAACCCACCAGTACCTATCTCCGTGGAGTCAACTCCCTTAATTAGGCAAGTGCTTAACTAATGAAAGACAAAGTCACAGAGGTGGGCTGCTGAGGTGCTAGGTGACCCCAGAGAAAGCAATCTTAGCAGCCAGCTTCCATTTACACAAATTAAGCTCTGAGGATTTACTGTGACTGTAGTCCTTTGTCTAACTGTAGTTTTGCCCTCTTCTACTGCATCTGAATGATCCCAGACCTGCGAGCCACAGCTTGTATTTCTCTGTTTTTAGTTGACTCTCTCTATAAGACCTCATCATTGTGAGGAACCAGAGCCATCATTCTACTATATAACTAATGGTATCTTGCCATTTCATACCTTGACTTTCTCAAGCTCTTACTTTGGAATTTGAAACTTCAGAGCAGATCTCTGACAGGTTACTGAGACCACCTTGTCTGAAGTGAGAATTTGAGTCCATCAGGACAAGTAAAGATAGACATGTTCGTATAGTCCCAGCTCTTTGATCCTTCCTCTAACTCCACTTCATCTATCGTAAATTAAGTTCTTAATTCACACCCAAAACACTACCGAAGTAGCCCTCCTTGTCCTAAAAGAAGAGCTTCAGCTCTTCTTTCAACCTACTTCTTCCATATTAATCAAACTGACTAAAACACCATCTTTTATCAGACAACTAATTTTCCTCAGAAAAAAATTGAATCCAAAATACCTATTAAAAAGTCACAATTTCTATATCCTGATAGTCACCCTGTCATGGTACCTCATTTGGCTCTTCCAACAAAGATTTCCCTGTAAGAACCATATGGCTCAACAAACCATCAATCTCACTTCAGATACCTGGTGCTTCATATTTTCTCACTCATAAATTGGCGACCCCAGAAGCATATTTTTCCCCATACCTGGTATAATGTTACTCACCCTTTGAGACCCTGTTTATGGTCTACTAGGTCTATGATACCTCTGTTTTTATGGGTCCATATGATTTCTTTTAATCTTGTAATGCACCAGGCACAGTCGTGCACACCTGTAAACCAAGTACTTGGGAGTCTGAGATTGGAAAACCACAGATTGAAGGTGAGCATGTGGTAACTTCTCCATTGTTTAAAGTTTATTTTAAAAATTGAAATTAACTTTTGTGAGATGTAAGGGTAACATTGTCATATCAAAAAGTGTTTTTAATGAAATAGTGATCAATAAGGATAATTCCAAGCGAAATTGAGAAGTCACAAAATAATTCAATTTCTATACAAAGTATCATCACCCCATTACTGAAAAAGACAAGTCAAATTTAAAAAATAGTTATAATGACCCTGAGTTCAATCCCTAATATCTCCCCAAAACATACACTATAATTCTTATTTTTTATGCTTCATCTGACTTGTTATACCATGTTCTATGCTCAGTTTCCAGGAGGCAGCCTGAGATATCTGCAAGATCTGATGGTTTGTTTACTTCTATTCATGTTATGGAAGTAATTCCTGACTAAATAGTGGAAAGATTGATTTAAAAAGAAACTAAATAAAGTTATAGGGATCCTCGTACTTAAAGCAAAAGGCAAATGGTGTGGTTTTCTGGTAATGTATTTTCATGCATAGTTGTTCAAGTTCTAAATGGAAATTGTAACCAGGAAATGTATTTTTCTAAACTCACAGAGCTGACCTCACACAATTGCCTCTCTCTTTCCTCTCTGTACTGACATGGAGCCCAATGAGAGGTCTGAGTTCAAACACATGAAAAGTGCTTTGAAATGTTACTTGTTCATGACATCTGAGAAAATACTGCCTTTTTTGCCCCCTACCAGTGTAATCAACTGTAATTTCAAATCAATATCTTGCCTCGCCATGTATTGCTTTGTAAATCCAGTCTTCTTCTTGTTCTTTTTCTGCCTCATTACTTATCTCCTTCACCTACTGATATTAGCTGCTCCATAGACTAATGCAATTTTCTTGGCAGTGTGAAGTAGATTCAGCTCTTTGACAGTCAGATCTGAGCTTTCCCGTGTCTTACAGAAAACATTTATTTTCCTACCATTTATTCGAGACTTCCAAATACATTATGCCTAGTTAGAAAATGGGAACTTGTCTGCACATTGAGCTGGGGATGTTGCTCCAAATTAAAAGCTTTCTCCTCATCTCTATAAAATCACTTTGGGGCAAAAGAGTGTCTAACTTAAACATTTGGGGATGTGCTTGGGATAAATTGAAAGAAGGATTATCTTCTGTGAAATTGATTATCCATCCTTGCATTATTTATTAGTCTCTCTTTTCTTGAGAATGTTCTTATCCATTATTGAAACTTTAGTTTTTCTATGCATGAATGTCATTTTCTTAATACTGTGAGTTTATCTTTCCTCAGATAAGCTTTTTATTTTCTCCACGCTTGTTGGAGAAATTTCTCCAACCTTTCACCACTCTTTTATTTTCTCCACAGGCTGTCTTTGCAGACTAGGACCCTACTGTTATAGGAGAGTTGGTAACCAATCTTTTTTTTTTTTTTCTTTCTTTCTTTCTTTCTTTCTTTCTTTCTTTCTTTCTTTCTTTCTTTCTTTCTTTCTTTCTTTCTTTTTTCTTGTGGTATTAGAGACTGAACCCAGGGTCATTCTACCTCTGAGCTACACTTTAAGTCCTATTTTATTTTATATTTTGAAACAGGGTTTCACTAAGTTGCAGAGGGCCTACTAATTTGCTGAGGCTATTTTTAAACCTGTGATCCTCCTGTCGCAACCTCTCAAGTACTGGCATTACAAATGTGCACCACCACAATGGGATGGTAACCCACATTACTTTCTGACCTCAAAGTCAGTGGGGAACTCTACTTAAAAGGAAATACCTTGAAATGCAGACAGTTGTTTGACTAGAGCAACTCAGAGTCTGAAGAGTGTTGATTTTGCCCAGAAACACTCTTGTTTTCTATAGTCTGAAGAGTGTTGCTGTCTCCAGGAGTGGTAGTGGGCTTCCTGTGTTGACAGGAATATCAGTTGCACAGCTCTGCCTGAAAATTGCCAGATAGGCGAGTCTCGGGTCTGAGTAAATACTTGAAGATTGACATTTTGAGAGTCTACTGACTTTTACATTCTTCATGAAGTTGTTCTGGATACTCTACTACTCATCTTCTCTTTATCAGAATTTCTGTAGATCTCATAGACTATGCCTTGATCTTAGTGATTAACTTTCGACAGTTACACCTCACCTTGGTCCCTCATTTTCACATACTCCAGACCTAGTATCCGCATCTTAGTCTGATCTTGCTTATCTACCCACCAGTCATAGTTCCATCAACTACTATCTGTTAACTCTATATTTGTACATAGCCTTGTACATAATGCAATAAAGATCATTGTTGTGCTTTATATTTGTCTCACGTCCTACAAAGAAATCCCAAGCTCATTGAAGACCATAGTTTCTTCTTCAATGTCTTCTGAATCCACTGCATTCTTTCTACTTCCAGTGCTATATGCTCACCCAGACTTTGATGACAATCTCATTGAGAGTGCCACAGCAGACTCTGAGGTCTCTAGAAATTCATCTCTCCTATTCCTTATCCTGACTATGGATGGAAATTTAGAAGCATCAATCTAATTATGCACATTGCCTAGTGGATACACAAAACAAATACTTAGTGGATCAGACAAAACAAATGAGTCTTGAAAAACATTATACTAACTGAAATAAAACAGGCATGAAACCTGGCACGTGTGATTCTATTCATTTGAGGTACCTAGAACAGCCAAATTTATGGAGAGAGAAAGTGTAATGTTGTGGTATCAATGTTTGTTTTCCAAAACTACATATTTGAAATACAACCCCCAAAGTGATCAATTTGGGAAATGTGCTTAGGTGATGGGGTGGAGCCCCATGATTGGGATTAATGACCTTAAAATGGGCTGAAATGTTTTGACCAACTGAGGAAGGATAAAGCAAGAATGAGCAATTTTGAACCATGATGCAGGCTTTCATCACACACTGAATCTTCCTTAATCTTAGAATACAGTGAGAAATAAATATCTGCCATTTATATAAGCTACTTCATTTATGGCATTTTGTTTTAGTAAGTAGATGAAACGGATCAAGGTGAGAATTTAACAGTTCTGAGTTAAGGAGGAAAATGGAGAGATGTTATTTAATAGGTATAGAGTTTCTCTTTGGGGTAGTAGAAAACTTTTGGAAATTTAAAAAAGTGATAGTTGCACAATATTGTAAATATAGCTAATGACACTGTATCATATATCTATAAATGGTTAAAATGGTGACTTCTATGTTATGTACAGTTTTCCACATGTAAGTAAATAAAAAATTGATTGATTGATTTAAGAAACAATCAATGATTTTCCTACATATCACTTATTATGGCTTCAAGTCAGAAGTCAGGACAATCTGGTTTGTGTGAGTGTATGCGTTTGTGTGGAGGGGGTTACGAGGGATTGAATCCAGGGGGACTCTTCCTCTGAGCTACAGTCTGAGTCCTTTCTATTTTGCATTCTTAAAAAGTGTCTCATTAAGAGTTGGTATTAAACCTATGATACTACTGTCAACCTCTCAAGTACTGGGATTGAATGCATCAGCCACAGCATCCAGCTTTATGGATAGTCTCTATGCATTTTTGACAGTCACCCAGAATATCTACTCCCCACTTTCCCTGATTGCTTATAGTCTTTCAAACATGCTTTGTTATCCTCCACCAAAAAAGCTTCACACCTGATACTCTTTGCTTTTGGAGCATCACAGACACCTCTCTCCTTCATAACAGAAACATCACATACAGCTCTGTCTTTTATACCTTCTGCCTCCTTATAGCCAGCACAACTTCAGCTTATTCATTATTACCTCAGAAAAGCCCCTCTCCTCGTATCCATTTCAGATTAAACCCTCTGTGATCCACTCCTTCAACACTAAGTTATTCTTCTTTTAAACTCTCCTCAGAGCTGTGATGGTATTAATTTTATTAGTATTTTTATTACTTTTTATTTTTATTGGTGCATTTTAATAATATATTTTAATGGAGTACAAGATGGTAAAGGAATTCATGCACAACACTCATTTAGCTTTTCCGTACTTTCCATTTTATTTCCTCTTCCCTCCCTCCTTCTCATGTTTGGCTTACTGATTGACATTGCTATGTTTGGGAATATACATCAAGTGCATTAATTCTGAGGCCTGGCTATTTTATCCAGACTACAAGTGGCACAGAATGACAAAGACATCTCTGATTTTGTCTCCAGTATAATGTCTGCCATGTGGCAGATAGTCAATGTATGTATATTCAATGAGTGATGCCAAAGATTCTATCTGGGTCTCCTTGGCATTGTCTTACTGCAGAAGCCTTAGTTATTATTTGTATTACAAAAAGCAGATTACCTTTTCAGTTTTACTTTCCAAAATGCAAAAGAGAGAGCTGGGAACATAAGGTTTATTCTGAATATGAAATGTGAGGAATACAACTACTTTACTGGGGCAAAGAATGTTTTAACCAAACAGAATGGGCTGGTCATAAAGAGAGGTGCAACACTTTATCTGGCTTCCTCCCATGTCTACAAAGACCAAAAGAAAAAAGGGTATTTTAGGTAAGGTGTCCACAACCAGATGTCTATGAACAAGTTGTAGTGTTTTTCCTAGTCATTACCGTAAAGTTATAACTGACTATATCCATGTCCATCACACACATCATGTGTGATAAATACAATAAACATTTTTGGTTGTAGTATTAATGTTGCCAGGTACCTGCTTTTAATTGGAAGTTCTAGGATTTGAAGCTCTAAGTTAAGATAGTCTAAAAGGAAGAAAATTTACCTATATTTTAGGGCTTTCGATTCAACAGTGTTATAGCATATACAGAAAGAAAACTAAATAATGAAATGTTTGGATGATTTTCTCTAACATTTTATGTAAAATGTGTTGAATTTTAAATAATTATTTCTTATTTAAGAAAACTATGAAGTTTCCCATTTTTTAGAAAAATATATTTGAAGTACATTATCTAGTCTATGCCTAACAGTTGTGAACTATGAAAGAAAAGGTTTGTGATTGGAAGACTGACAGGAGGATGCAAGTTTGTGGCCAGCCTCAGCTACTTAGTGAGGCCCTTCACAACTTAGTGAGACCTGGATTCAATCCCCAGTACTGCAAATAAAAATCAAACAAAAAATAACTAAAAGAGAAAAAGAAAAAGGAAAGGTTTCTGTCTATCTAGTCCTAATTCTCAGTAAGTTTACAAAATTTAATTAAACAAATTAAAATTTTGCATGTAAAATAAGTAGATCATACCACAATATATTTTATATATGATTAAATACTATATACATTGCATTATATATGAAATCTTGACAAATTCGACCTCTTATTCTTAATTTTATAACTTTGCCTGTAATCCAATCTCATGTTATTTTGCAATATTAATGATTTTCATTGTCCTTGTCTCAGGAGCACTGCACAATTTTTAATGCCAGAAAGTTAATATTTAAATTCAACAAATATAAAATATTGCCAGCATCACACACTTTACAGACAAGCAATTCCATTGTGGCAGTCTTATTTTCCACACATCTACATTTTGAATTTTGACATCCATTCTTGTATTTCCCAGGATCAAGAAACAAGTGACAAGACCTTTTTCCACGTTTCTGAAATAAAGTCATCCACAATTAAAATGGTTTACTGGAAACAGATGGACTTCCCGCAGAGATTAACCCAATTATCTTTGGTTTAAGAGCCAGAAAAAGCCATAAGATCATTATCTTACAAGACAAGAATTTTATCGTGATGCCAATCTCATTACATGAGTGAATGGAGGTGTTTAGTGATAGTTTTCCTGCATAAATGTTCTTAATAGATTTAGTTTTTCAAACTCTTGACTGCTCATTATTTTCAAATGAAAGAGCTTGACAGATGAGTGGTGTTGTGCATTACAGAGGCCAGAGACTCCACTCTACATGTGGTTTCCTCCACAATGACAAGAGAACAACTCACAGGCATGGGGGAGACTTCACTTTTGTATACATATGCCCAAAAAGGTCAAAGCTGGTGTTACTTAAGTTTTACTTAGGAATAAAACTGAGAGAGTTCAGATATTTTACAAAAATAAGCTTTGTCCAAAGACATAATAAAAGTTGGACCCTACAACTATTTCAAGCTTTTAGATGCACACTATTTTTCAAAAAAGTAACTTCTTCTAAGTTAGAGTTTTTATTTCCAGTTGTTGGGGCATATATAGAATAAAAACAGGTAGGCCCAGGTGCTCAGAATGAAGGATAGGCTTATGAAGAGTGATTCTGTGTTTCTTTTATTTAACCAATATGACATATTTACTTAGTAAATGTGTTTATTAATAAGTCTGATAAAGCATTCATGATGAAAATTACCTATATTTGTCATTAAAAAATTATCTGTATAAATTGTGCTAAGATGAGACATCTAAGCATAAAACAGAAGCAATTCTGAATCTAACCCTGACCCTGTAATAGGGACTTTAAGAACAAAGACAGAGGTTTTTTACAATATTAGACAAGACATCTATTGTTAAAGTATATCTGGCAGAACTTCAGTGTCAGTATTTCTGAAAATGATGCTAAAAATACCTCATATGTAGAGTGCTAGTAAGTATCAAATAAGATAATACTTAGATGTTTTATGAACTGTACATAATTACTATATATTGTTGATGTTGGAATAATAGATAATTCACCTTTCTCTCACTTTGAGCTAGCTTAACCATTGGGCAAATTTGGCACAGAGCCTAGAACCCATGACAATCTTAGCAGCCAGGAATATGCCTGAACTTAAATTTATTTAAAATAAAAAAATTGTTTGTAATAACAATTAATATAAAATAATGAGTCTGGTCTCCTTATGCCAACAGGTTAAGTATAATGCATAGTGTCGGGTGGTTATTATTTCTGTAACAAATGAAGAATCCCAAAGAAGCAAAAGTGCACTGAATGCACAAAATCAGTTCCATCATGTTACCAACAATTATTAACGATCAATTCCAATCTCAATATTATGTAGAGAGAAGGGGAGAAAATGGGGTGGGAGATGGGAGGAAGCTTACCAAGTGCTGTGTCCATATATGCCTCTATCTATCTCAACTTCATTATGATGTGAGATTACAATGTACCAAGAAAAGTATATTATTAAAAAAACTCATAACACATCTCGGCCATAACCCTAGGTGAAAATTGTGCACATAATTAAAGCACTTACTTCTAAAATTCTGAGAATGTTGATATTTCTTTCATATTAGGATGGGGAAGGGCAGAAGCGCACATTCGCAACCATATCTGAAGTATGGGCAAATACGCACTTTTTTGTTCAAACTCATAGGTAAAAAGTATTGTCTATGAGATTGCTTAATATTTTTATCTTTAAGTAAGAGTGAAAGCATAATTCATTCACTCATTGTTGAGCCCTGTAACTACCTTACCTGAAAACATTGACTTTTACTGGCAAAATATTATCAATGTACTATTTATCTTTGTTTAAAATTTAAAATAAGAACTATATAGTAAATAAGACCATTTGGTTTGATTGGTTTCCCATGTTGATACCACTTGATCTTTGAAAACAATTATGTGCCATTTCCCCTCATCTATTTGTACTCTATTTTCTGCTAATATCTATTTTCTATTTTATTTATTTATTTATTTATTTATTTATTTATTTATTTATTTATTTTTGGTGGTACTGGGGTTCCAGGAAACTTTTCTACCTCTGGGCTACACTCCCAGACCTATTTTTATACTTTTTTGAAATTGAAAACAGGGTCTCCTAAGCCAGCGAGGCTGACTTTGAACCTGTGCCATCCTCCTGTCTCCGCCTCCCAAGCGTGGGGATTACAAGTGTGCACCACCACGCCCGGCTCTATTTTAATAATGTTTTACCCTCTATTTTCTCCTACTATCTTTCTATAATCTGCTTTTGTAATGATTTAAAGAGGTATACTGTGTAAAAAACTATTTTAGAAATGTTATATAGCAGTTACATAATTTAAATAATCTCATATACCCACTAAATAACAATATAGAAATTTCATGGGTGCATACATTTCAAAGTTATAGAAGAAACAAATAAAACTGGATAATTTGGAAGAGATGAAAGCGTGCATGTATGGATTTGAAGATGAAAAAACAAATGAAACACAAGATCAGATCTTGCATTATTGTATTATAAATAAATGAGAATGTTATAATAAGTTTCCGTCTCTACACCATATCTTCAGAATAATGTACAGTAGTAGTTCAAAAGAAGGGGATAGTACTATGAGTCAGAATGGGTAAGGATTGCTTCAGAGAGAATGTATAATTTGATCTATATCTTCAAGCACAGCTAAAATATGTGGACATAAAAAGAGAGACAGGATGTGATTCATAAAAGAGAAAATCTAAGGGGTGGGCCCATGTAAGGAAGACTAGGGGCAGTAAGTAAATGTATGGAAATGGAGCCCAGGGTACACATTGAACAGGGGAGTGGTGTTGTAGAGGCTTGCCACTATTATGAAACCATAGGGCCTGTTCAAATGAAGCTTTTGTGAACAGATACATTCATAACGGGGATGTTAAAATGGGCCATGTATCTTTTCTGAAAGAAAAGAAAAAAAATCTGCAATCCTTCCTCTCCTTTTGCTATAACAATTCAAGGAAAGAAAAGAAGTCTATCATTCAACTGATCCCAAGGAAAAAAGACAGGCAAGGTCATGTCCCCTCATACAGAGAGAGACAGGCACACAGGGACCCTGCCTGTGATCCGCTCCACATTAGGGCAGTGTGGCTTCTCTTAATAGGGCCCTGATCGTTTTTCAAGTAGCAAATCTGTCCAGTAGAAGGCATTGAGCTATTGTTATCATTTATTCTGATCCATGGAAGCCAGTTGATAAAAAGGTTAGAAATGCCACCTCCAGACATGCACTACATCAGATGTGTTTAAAACTGCAATTCAGACTGAGCTCCAAATAGTTTCTGCCTCTCCTGTCATCTCTTGTGCAGGAATAATAACCCACAATAAGAGCAGCTCTCTTTGCTTCCAGGTTAGTATTCAAGGAATGAGCATATTTTAAAACTTGTTTATAAGCACATACATCTACATATAGTAGCAGGACAATAAGATACCTGTGAAGATAGTAAGTTGATCAATGTGGATAAACGCAGAATTCTGTAAGAAACAAAATAATAGGGTATGTAGAAGGGGAGAGAAGGTAAAAACACAGTTCAGTTTTCTAGATTATGTTTTATTTTAATCTTTTTATTTTATATATTTCACATATTTTATATATATTTTCTTTTAAACAATATACACTGACATCTCTTATACTTTATATTCATTAACTACTCACATATGTATTTTCATGGTTTATAATCAAGATATATTTACAATTTTCTTTTTTAGCATCTTACAGCCTTTCTGCCAAAGATTTACTAACTACAAGTACTTATTTCAAATATTATCTTTATTTTAATTCTTAGAAAAAATGTAAGAAAAAGTTTAGGTTTGCATAATAGATTTCTCTATAATACTGCTCATTTATTTCACAAGAATTTATTGCTACTCTAGAATATTTCACAGATCCATTTTGTGTGAGAGTAATTCTGCATTCTGCACTGGCTTGGAATTCCTTGAAAAACATATACTCCAATGGATAATACAGGCTTAGAAAAGTAGAAAGAAATCATATGGAAGATCAGATAATGCATTGAAGACTTATGAATACACATATAGCAATTTGATTAATAAGAAAACATCAACATAGTCAAATTGCTCATATAACTAACATTTTCTGCTTGGTGTTGTTTCTACAATATGTCCATGAATGAAAGCAGACAAAAGAAAATTATACAGAAATAAAATAAAAAGATAATATTTTGATGTGAGCACACAATTGGCCCAACTCATACTTCCTCTATGTCTGCAGAGACATGAATTGATGTTACAAGCACTGATCTTTTATCTCAGTGGAGACTTTAATAAACTAAGACTTGGTTACCTTAGGCAGACTGGATTAACACATTTTCATGACAAAAAAGTTTCTTTAGACATGAAAATACAGAATAATATTTGAAAGACAAAATTAATAGAATATAGAATATAGCAATTTAATCAACCAGCAAGTCAAATAATCAAAAATACTTCCTACCTTATAATAAATAGAATAGAAAGGGCACTGGATAACTAATACCAACTAACACCTAAAAGAACTGAATACTTGCTTGTCATTTTCCCCTAACTCTGGTGAAATTTTCTTTTCAGGCTCTGGGTACAGATAAGATCCCTCTAGGCAGTTTTCTAGAATAGTGGCTTCCATATTTCTGGCTACATGGCTTTATTGATAATGGTGGTCGTGATGGACTTTTGTTGTTGTTTTGTTGTTGTTTTTATTTGTTATTTAAAATTTACCTCTAATTGCTGGCCTCATCTACTCTCCAGCATGGGAGAGTTGTACACGTATGAGGAGGTTTCAGATATCAGTTCATATAACCAATCAAGTCTTATCTTAATATCTCCACCTATATCTACTAAAATAGCACAGGATTATTTCTACTAAATTATATGCAATATGTTATAATTTAACTATGGTAAAAAAATTTGAGTGAAAACCAGAGCGTGTAGATACAGGGCATTCTACCTCCGAGCTATACCCTTATACCCTCAGCCCTATTTTTTCTTTATTTTGAAACAGGGTCTCACTAAGTTACAGAGGTTCTCACTAAGTAGCTGAGACTGCCCTCAAACCCAGATCCTCCTGTCTTAGCCTCCCAAGTACTGTGATTACAAGTATATGCCACCAAGCCCAGATATTTGGCTGTATTTTTTGCAGGTCTGGGATGAAATCCAGGGGCACTCAACCTCTGAGCTATACCTCTTCCCCTGTTTTTTTTATTCTTTATTTTGAAATAGGGTCTCACTAAGTTGTGGAGGGCCTCACTCATGATCCTCCAGTCTCAGCCTCCCAAATGCTGGGATTACAAGCATGTGCCACCACGCCCGGCTTATTTGGCTTTTTATAATGCATATTATTTTCCTGTACTTTTATATATGTGTTTCCTGAATATCTGCCTTCCCTTTAGTCCTTCCAAATTAACCATACAAAATAACATAATAATAATAATAATAATAATAATAATAATAATAACAATATAATAAAAATAACAATATAATAATAATTAATAATAATAATAATAAAGAGGAAGAAGAAGAAGAGGAGGAGAAGCTGTGCCCACTTCTCTAATCAAAGTACCCTGGAGACTAAGCAGAGAGGGTCACAGGTTCAAGGTCAGCCTAACTAACTTAGGGAAACTCTGTTTTAAAATAAAGAATAAACTAGGTTTGGGGCTGTGATTCAGAAATAAAATGTGTCTATTATCTGGGATCAATCTCAAGTATCTAGCACACACAGACACATACACATACATACACACAAACATACACACAAATTCATGCTTATAATTTTAGAAATCACTTCTATGAGAAATGCTGAGACACCAAGTTCTTTTCTTAACTATATTTCTACATTCCTTTTATTTTGTAAGAACTCTTATATTGAAGTGTTTTCTATGCTTTTCTGATTCATTGTTTTTAAGCATGAATATGTAATTTTTCCTGCCAACTCTTTATTCTTTGGACTAGCTCCTTCAAACTAATAATACAACATTTCTCCCAAAATGTCAAGTTTAAACTCTCATATTTGCATCATTTTCTTCTTTCTTGCCCACAGCACTGACTTTGTTTTTAATTCAATACATTCATCCTTCATAAAACATCTCCAAACCAGGCATGGCAGCACAGACCTGTAATTCCAATCTTGGGAGTCTAAGATAGGAGGATCATAGGTTCAAGAATAGGTCAGCAATAAGCCAGGCGTGGTGGCGCACGCTTGTAATCCCCGTGCTTGGGAGGCTGAGACAGGAGGATCACACGGGTTCGAAGCCAGCCTCAGCTACTTGGTGAGGCTCTCAGCAACTTAGTGAGACCCTGTTTCCAAATAAAATATAAAAAAAGTCTGGGAGTATTGCCCGGAGGTAGAAAACCTCTGGGTTCCACCCCCAGTACCACGAAAGAAAGAAAGAAAGAAAGAAAGAAAGAAAGAAAGAAAGAAAGAAAGAAAGAAAGAAAAAAGGTCAGCAATATAGCAAGGTTCTCAGCAACTTAGTGAGACCCTATTTCAAAATGAAAAATAAAATAGGCTGGCTTACTACCCTTACTTCCTGGCTTTACTTAGGTTTTCCCTCCATTATCTGGAATCCCTGTGGTATCCCTAATACTCCCTAGCTTGACCATATTAGAGAAAACATACGTCCCTTCTCTTTCTGTGCTTGGCTGATCTCAATTAACATAATGTTCTCCAGGTTTTTCTATCTTCTTGTAAATGACATGATTTTGTTCTTCTTTATTGCTGAGTAGAATTCCATTGTGTGGGTTTCCCATAATTCTGTAATCCATTCATCTGTTGATGGAGACCTAAGTTGGTTCCATATTTTGGCTATTGTGAATTGTGCTGCTATGAACATGGGTATACATATATTACTGTAGTTCTCTGATTTTACCCCATTTGAAAAGATACCCAGGAGTGGTGTAGCCGGATCATATGGTGGATTCATTACCAGTTTTCTAAGGAATCTCCACACTGCTCTCCCTTGTGATTGGACTAGTTTGTGTAGCCTTTTAAGGTTGATTACATCTAGATTTTGAAATTCAGATCTACCTAACTTACCCAAAGAGGAGAGCCTGGCCAGACAGCAATGCAGGCAAAATCCCAGATAATAATACACATATTTTTGGTAGAGATTAGGTTAGATAGTGGTATTTATAGTGGCAAAAACAATATGGAGGGGAAAAGAGAAGAATGGGAATATCAAAGCTATTTGATCCAAGAAACTTTTATTTTATTTTTTGTGCAATCATAGTATCATTCAAAAGTAATTAAGGTCTCTAGCACTCTAGAAGTTCTTCTATTATTTTATGACAACCTCAAGTGAGAAGCATGCTGGCATGGGAAAAGATAAGTTTGGTATACATTGAAATGTCAACAGATAAATGCCAAATAAAGAAATAAAAATTCCATTATTTCCTTATGGTGGCCAGGACAGAAATGAATGGGACCTGGATAATCCAAGTTTATTACTCTAAAACTAATCAGCTTGTTGCCCCAGTGACATCTATTATTATTATATATGGTCTCCTTATTGAAATAGGACAGTATAAGTTGATGTTAAAATATTAATTTTTCACGGCCGGGCTTGATGGTGCACGCTTGTAATCCCTGTGCTTGGGAGATGGAGACAGGAGGATGGCGCAGGCTCAAAGCCAGCTGCACTGGCTTAAGAGACCCTGTTTCCAAATAAAAGAAAGTATAAAAATAGGTCTGGGAGTGTAGCCCCGAGGTATAAGGGTTTACAGGAACCCCAGTACCACCAAAACACACACACATACACACACACACACACACACACTAATTTTTCTAATGTACATTTTTATTTTGTGTTTTACTTGCCCTGATCGCAGAGATTCTGTGCGCTCTTCACGTGTCATTGGTGGCTTATAATGCTTGGAATTCTTTAGCTCTCCAGTTAATTTTTCATCAGGTGCTGATCCTCCTCAACTTAGACCAATTCATCATCCAACAGGACAGCAAGCTATATAACTTCATAAATTATATCGTGGTGATTGTATATGGGGAAGTAAAATTGACAAACACCCCAGTGTGGGGTGAATACAGGATGGTGTGTGGCATTAATATGTCATGGAACAATTCAGAATCTTGAATTATGTGAAATGACAATGGGTAGCAGGTGGTAGGAGTTGAGACTGTAAGTTTTGAAATACAGTTAGAACCATATATCTCAATGTTTATTCAGAGAGTAAATTCATAAGAAAATATAAAACATTAAAACAATATAAGAAGGAAAAAAGAAACTAAGAATTAGAGACACAGGAAAGAGAGATTGTGAGGGAGAGAAATGAGAATAGCCCTAATGACAGCTATGCCAGTTTCTGACAAGTGTACTTACAGTGGTAGGTGAAGTAAGTGTGATTAAAATTTGTTTCATTTTTCTTGAAATCACTTGAATGGGTCTTTGTCTTCTGGACAATATTTTGCAAGCCAGAGGGCTAAACATATAAAGTGTGAAGAATTTTGCAGTGTAACTGAGGTGTGCCACAGTGGAAAGTACCTGCTGTGGATTTCGCTTTTCAGAGAGGACTTTCATTCCTAAATTATTCATATACATGTTTATATGTGTACACATATCCCTCCTACAATGAAAAAGTGCATTGGCCTACTAGAATTTTATAAATTTCATGTCTAAAATACCTAAAGTGATGGATTTGGGTCAGTGAGTGGGTGGTTTCTTCACCCATATTAGAAGGGCAGCCTACCACACAGGTGGCAGGATGAGTTTTGAAGGCCACTGATAATTCGGTATTTGTTCAATTTATCATAATTACATAAACACCTGGGCTGAGTGATCATATGCTCAACCATAGAATCGGGAAGGGAAGAATGTTTCTGTCATGTTTTTGAGGATAATGCACTGATCTAAAATACATCTTTAGAATTTAATCCAAACTTACCTTCCTTCCTTCCTTCCCTCCTTCCTTCCTTTATTCCTTCCTTCTTTCCCTCTTTCCTTACTTCCAAATGTTATTTTTACAAATAAAAAAAAAGAAATGAAAAAGTAAAATGACTACTTAAGTCTACATGATTAATTAATGACAAATCAGCAATGTAGAATTGGGAAATTTTTGATAGTCAGGCCTATGTTCTCACTAAATAATTTTACAAGAAATAGCAAAGGAGGAGTGATTGTGGTCACATGGTTCCAAGAACAAATATTATTAAATCCTTTCTCATCAATGAAAATGACCTAAATAATAGTCGTGTACACAAATATTTTATTCCTTTTATTCTACAAACTGATTTTTAAATTTTTATTGGTGCATTATGGTCATACCTCTTCATAGAGTACAAGATGGTAGAGACATCATACACACATCACACGTTTAGCCCTTCCCCACTTTTCAGCCCATTATGTCCCCCTTCATTCCTTCTTATGTTTGGCTTACTGGTTGACTTGATATGTTGTGAATGCACATCATGTGCATTAGGTAATTTCTCTCTTCCCGTTTCCCATTCCCCTCAGTTAGATTGCCTTATTTGCTCATCTGTGGTTTTTCCTTCTTCCTCTAGAGTTCCTCCTATGATCCTTTGTCTTCTAGCTTCCACATATTAAGAAGAGCATCTGAGAGTTTTTACTTTTTGTGACTAATTTCACCTAACATAATGTTCTCTAGTTTCATCCATTTCCCTATAAACGGTGTAATTTTGTTCTTCTTTATGGCTAAGTAAAATTCCATTGTGTACATAGCCCATAGTTTTGTAATCCATTCATCTGTTGATGAGCATCTTGGCTGCTTCCATAGTTTAGCAATTGTGAATTTGTGGCTATGAACATAGATATGGATGCATTAGCATGGTAGTTAGGTTTCCATTCTTTTACTTAGATACCCAGAAGTGGAATTGTTGGCTCATATTGTAGTTTCATTCCCATTCTTCTGAGAATTCTTTATACTGTTTTCCAAAATGGTTGCACTAAATTGCAATCCCTGCAACAATATACTAGAATTCCAAATTTTCCACATTCTTGCTAGCATTTGTTATTCTTTGTGTTTTGAATGATTGCCATTCTAACTGAAGTTAGGTGAAATCTCAGAGTAGTTTTAATGTTCATGTCTCTGATTGCTCATGTTGTTGAACCTTTTAGCATACATTTATTGGCCATTTAAATTTCTTCTTTTGTGAAGTGTCTATTTAGTTCACTTGCCCATTTTTTGATTGGGTTATTTGTTTTTTAGCAGTGAATTTCTTGAGTTTTCTGTATATAATAGATATTAGTGCTCTATTGGATAAATAATTAGCAAAAATCTCTCCCATTCTGTCATTTTATCTTTCTGTTGAGGTTCTTGATAGTTTTCTTTGTTATACAGAACCTCTTCAGTTTAATGTAATCCCAGGTATTGATCATCCTTCTTCTGTCTTTGGCTTCTTGTTGAGAAAGCTTTCCCTAGGTGTTGCCTATGTGTTAAAGTATTGAACCTATGCCCTCTTCAAGCTTCTGGAAGGTGTCTGGTCTAATTTCCAAGTTTTTGATCCATTTTTAGTCACAGATATTTCTTTTACACACTATTACTAGTACTTATGTAGTTGGGCATTGTGGTGCACACCTGTAATCTTGCAAGACTGAGACAGGAGAATTTTATATTCACAGACAGCCTCAGCAATTTAGCAATGCCCTTTAGAGCTTAGTGAGACCTTGTTTCAAAATAAAAAACAAAACAGAGCTGGAGGTGTAGCTCAGATGTAGAATATCCCTGGATCCAAATCCTAGGAACACACACACACACACACACACAAACACACACACACTAGTACTGCTGTTTGGTCACTAGTGAAGTAGTGTCTTGCTACTTTTGCCTCAGTAAACTTCCTTCCTTGTTACTAGTAACCTCTTGACATGCTAGATATAATACCCTATCTTCTTTCCAATTTTCCTAGATTTCTAAAACAAATTTCATTTTTCTCTGTTTTAATCTCTATTACAATACTGGGTCCTTGTTATTTGTACCTGTATCAATTAGATTCATAAACTTTAAGAAACATGAGATCAGAACTCTTCCCATCACATGTATTGATTTCTGCCGTAAATCAGTCCGTAGTATAGATTAATCACCCAAAGAATATTTTTGAATTAAAATACCATATTCACCATAAAATGTGAATAACTAAAATAACATTTTAAATTGTAATATTGTATTATTCTACCACCTATTTTTTACATAACCACAAATACACAATCTCTACCAATTATTAGAAGTTACTGATGAAGGTGAATGGGAGAGAATTGGTTTTTTGTTCTTGTTGTTGTTATTTTATGTTTTAGAAGTGGATCAGAATAAATACCAAGAAAATGGAATAAATCATCCTGAGATTTGTGTTACATCTTGATTAGCTTTGCCCCTTCCTATGTCTCTGCTTTCTTGCATCTCCAATATCAGTGACACAAAGGTTTTCAACTACATGTGGCAAAAGATCTGTTAGAAGCCAGGCGTGGTGGTGGAGGCTTGTAATCCCAGGAATTGGGAGGCTGAGACAGGATTGTGTTTCGAGGCCAGCCTCAGCTATTTAGCAAGGCCCTTTGCAACTCAGTGAGACCCTGTCTCAAAATAAAGAATAAAAATTAGGGCTGGGGGTGACTCTCAGAGGTAGAATGCCCCTGGGTTCTATCCCCAGTGTAGCAAAAAATTAAAAAAAAAGATAATTTATAAACTGCTTCTTAGGCTAAGTGAGATTAGTCAGTCACAAAAAGTAAAAAATCAAATCCTCGCCCTAATATGCAGAAGCTACAGAGGAAAAGAGCCATAGGAGGAAGTCTAGATGAAGAAGGAAAAATCATAGATGAGCAAATTAGGTGACCTAACGAAGAGAATGGGAGGGGAGAGAGGGAAATTCCCTAATGTGCATGATATACATTCACAAACATTTCAAGGTCAATCACTAAGCCAAACATGAGAAGTAGGGAGAGGAGAGAGAATGAAGTGGGAATTGGAGGAGGGATACGTGTGCCTCTACCATCTCGTACTCCATTGAGATGTATGACTACAAAGCACCAATAAAAAAATTGAAGCATCGTGAAAAATGACACTACACATGAGGTTTTTGAAAAATGTCCACAGGGTTTTCTTAATGGGATAGTATTAACATGAGGGGGACTGTATTGATAATACCGGTGCTCTCAAAGTCTGAACAGCTGATGACATCCTTTTGATTTGGCATCCAAGTGTTGCAAATCATCTCATTGAATGCCATTGCCAGAGAACTCCTGTGTCTTTTTAATCATCAACAACCCCAACTGCCACTGAGCATTTCATCCTTTCGGTCACACGGAGGGCACCATTTTCTAGAGTACACACTTTGGTAAAAATCTGCACTATGAATAGGGCTGCAAGTTTTGTCTTTAACACATAACAAACTCAGAAATTATATGTAGATTTTATTTTTGTTTATTTTTCTGTGGTACTGGGGGTGGAACTCAATGGCTTTTTTTTTTTATACCTCTGGGCTTTACTCCCAGACCTATTTTTTCATACTTTATTTGGAAACAGGGTCTCACTAAGTTGCTGAGGGCCTCACTAAGTAGATGAGGCTGGCTTTGAAGCTGCGCAATACTCCTGTCTCAGCCTCCCAAGTGCTGGGATTACAAGCGTGCGCCACCACGCCCGGCCTTATATGTAGTTCTTAAATAAAACTACACCTTTACTACTTTGGCAAATAAGAATAACAAAAAAATGTTTTTTAGAAGTGTGTGTATGGATATATGAGTGTGGTACTATAATTTGAACCTAGGGGAATTCCACCTCTAGACTAGCTTTATTTTATTTTGTGTTTTGACACAGAGTCTTGCTAATTTGCTGAGGCTGGGTCCAAACCTGTTGTTTTCTTGTCTCAGCCTCCCAAGTATGGGAGTTCAGATGTGTTCCACCATACCAAGCTGTAGGATTCCTTTAATGATAAAATGAGATGTTATTTATTTTATATAATTACTAGCAACAGAGTAAATAATAAAAACATAAAATGAGATAATATCAAATACCTAGAATTTGATCTGTCATCATGACAAAAATTTGAATACTTTTTTTTGTGTGTGTGGTACTGGGGGTGGAACCCAGGGTCTTTTCTACCTCTGGGCTCTACTCTCAGACCTATTTTATACTTTATTTGGAAACAGGGTCTAACTAAGGGGCTGAGAGCCTCACCAAGTAGCTGAGGCTGGCTTTGAGCCTATGTGATCCTCCTGTCTCTGCCTCCCAAGCATGGGGATTACAAGCATGTGCCACCACACCCAGCTTGAAATTTGAATACTTAACACATTCTCTGTAGCATAAATACTTGCATAGTGTAAAAAGCCAAGGGTTAGAAATCTAAGTTTAAATGTTGGCTCTGCCTCTTACTATTGGATAAACCTCATGATAAGTGTGCATGCCAAATGATAAAATAACTAAAATAAGCAACATATGTAAATATTTCTTATCATACCTGGGATACAATGATGATGATATTGCTATTAGCACAAATACTAGTAGGTAAAACATGTGTAGTGAGAATTACAATTTAATCTCTGACCTATACACTCTTTATGTATCATCTCATTTATTATCTGCAACAATCCATTTTGCAGGTCAGGATACCAAAGGCCTGTGAGGTTTAACAATGTGTTTGTACTCTCACTGGTAGCAAGGAGGGAGGACACATTCAAACCTGGCTCCTCCAACTGCATAGTCCATGCAGGCAGAAATGTTGTCCTCCCAATAAGTAATCATCCTCTAGGTAAATCTCCTGTAATAGTCAAATATGCATAGGAGGGCCAGTACCAGCCTAGTTCCTGCTCGGGTAAAGCATTCCAGGGAATCCTTTAACAGTAAACAGAAGTACAAGAAAAGAACTGTTATGGTTCAGATCTAAAATATTCCCCAAAGGCCACACATTGAGGCTTGCTTGCCAAGCAATGGCAGTACTGGGAGGTGTTGGAACCTTTAAAAGGTGGGGCCTAATGGAAACAAGTTCAGTCTTCAGGAGCACATCCTTGGAGACCCCAGCTCCTTCCCCTCTTACTTTGCTTCCAGCCCCCATGAGCTGAGCAGTTAAGCTCTACTACATGCTCCCTACTATGACGCTTTGCTTCTCCACAGGTCCAAAGTGATGGGCCAAGCAACTATGGACTGAGGCCTTTCAAATCACTAGCCAAAACAAATCTTTATCCTTATATACTGATTATCTCAGGTATTTCATCACAGCAAGAGAAAACTGATTAACACAATAACCAAGCACTAAGACAGAGCAGCCTGAAAAGCCACCAGCCTCCACTGCCCAAGAGAGGTGTGGCCCTCAGGGTGTGGCCACACAGCAGGGATGTATGTGTTCTTATCTTTTTCATCCTCCCAGACCTAGAATGGCTTGGGGAACAGACAGAAGGAGAATCAGTGAGATAGGGGGAAGGCAAGGTTAGGATAGTGACCACAGGCCATTTGAAATAGAACATTTTCTGCTAGAGCATTTATGTTTGTCTTTTCTTAGAGTTGCAATTCTATTCCTATTTTGAAGAGCTGAAAGCAGGGTTCTCTCCCAGGGAGAGGAGCAGCAGCATCCCAGGATGATGAGCCAGACAGTCACTGTCGGGCCAGGGTCAATGAGCTTCTAAGGACACATCCAGGCCCGTGTATCCCCACACAGCCTCCACCCTCTACCAGGGAAGCGGGAGCTACATGCAAACTATACAGCTTCCACATTGACCACCCATGGAATAGGAACAAATGCAGGTCTCAGTGATTAATATGGAATTTCAAAATACTCATTTCATGAGGGAAAACACATTATTAGCAGTAGGAACAGCTGGAGGAATAATAAACTATTTAATTTGAGTTTGCTTCAGGTTGGCATTAACACCAGGCCTTCTTTCTGATGTCATTTGCTCATGTTTTCACTTCTTTAGCTGTGACCTGTTATTCATTCTATTAAACCTCCTTCCTAGATCCCCAAATTCATTGGGAGCCTTCATCATTTTCTTCCCATCCCCTTCTGCTTTCAAATCTACCTTTTCAAAAGTCCTTTTTCCTCCATTTGTTCTATAAACAAAATTCTGAAGCCCCTGTGCACTCCTTTGCCAGATGCTGCTAACAGCAAATTATTCCCCATGGGTTAAAGCTAGGATTTTACCCCTGTTCCATTTGACTCTCAGGACACATTTGTTGAACTCAAACACCTTTTAACTGCCTTTCTCTCTCACTCTTTCTCCATGGGAAAACTCATAGAAGCATACTGTTTCTCTCCCCAGAGCAACTGACAGGCCTCAGAAATAATGATGCAGGAAAAAAATATCAAGTAAAGCTTTGATAGTTGACCCATTTGGTCACTAAATCTAACCACAACTTCATTTTTATCTCTGTTTTGTTTCATTTCAAATGTATATTCGTATTCTACCCATGGATAATGAGGATAGAATACCACATAATCAATGTTGAATATACAGTTATCCTGAAGTTAACCTTAACTCAATATTTTATTTATGGTTTGAAAATATTAACAACTCTGGTTTTGATTTTTTTTTCAACAAACCCATAAAACTATATAGACAGACCTGCACAAACTTGCATTATAGGTCTTTATGCTTTGTTTTTATTTTGTTTTGTGGCTCTGTATTTTAGGCAAATGTTAAAAATATGAAGTCTCTAAAAAGAAAAGAACTAGTTATTGAGAATACAATAGCTGGAAATAGAGTAACGACTGTTCATGTTCACCTTTGTATGGCATGATTTTGTGTAGCTTATATTATCATGTGTTTTTTATATGATGAATGTAATAACTCTCTATACTCTATTTGCATATAATTTGGAGAAGAGTTGCATAGTTTTCCAAAGCTGGTGAGGTTGTTCCTGGTGGGAGAATAAGGATGCCGGATGGATGCAGGGGCTGCTAGACTTGAATGCAATTGGTGGGTATTAAATAAAAATAAAGAGGTAGTGGCAGTGCCAAGGAGTTAGATAAACCAAAAATTTGTCAAACCTATGGAAAGCTCATTTTTACACATACTATATATCCATAGATCCTGGCTTAAGAATTCTAATATAGACAGATATGATCCCTGCTGAATGACAAGTTCAATATCTGAAGCCAATCTTTTTCACAAACCTGGCATTTTTAATACAGACTTAGAACACCCAGTCATATATACTTGTATACAATGGGAAAATAATGAAGTTGTCTTTTAGAGAATACTTAACCTAAATACTTATAAGCTAAGTCCTAGGGATTTTCAGAAGAGATACATCGTTGTCCTCAGAAGGATTTGCCACAAAGTTCATAGGAAAAAAAAAAACAGAGATGCATTTTATATTCTTTTTTCTCTTCTTTTTAACACCAGCCCCTGGGGAAAAAAGAGCTACCTACAAATGCCATGACCACTGTTGGTTAATGTTTCCATTGAGCCTAGAACAGAGTTCTGTCTCAGCAGGCTCTCTGTAAGTGTTGATTAACTGACACCAACTAGGAAAGTAAAACGTGTCAATGGCCAAGATCCAACAGGCAAGTTAATTACCCAGAGGGTGTTGGTTGGCACTTCTAGTGGTGCAACAGAGCAGAAACTTGCCAAGATGAGTCTCTAATTACTTTAAGAACTATTAGCTCCCTCCCCTTACCCTGAGCCACATAGAAGTAAAATAGGACAAGAGCTCAGCCTGGACACTGGCACAATGACTTTAAAGTTTACCTCAACAGCCTCTTTCTAAAATAAGATTTCTTATTTTCCAAAAAATTCAATTTGTTACATGTTACTTATTACTTGCTTTAATGATCTTTCAGCACCAGGAAATTATAAGGGGACAGATTTTGAATCAATATAAGACCATCAACAGCAATGAAAAGTTACTGTAAAAGCAATAAACATGGCTTTAAATGTCTTAAGAAACTATGGTCTTCTTTGGAGGCTTTTCAATGAAGCACAGAGGCTTTGTCAGAGATAAAATAAAAGGATGTAGGAGTAGTTAATCTAAAATTTCTCTTCAAATCTAAAACCTTCAGATGTATAAACCCCGATTAGCATACTTGAAATATGAATGACTTAGAATGTTACTCACCACTTCTCGCGGTTCTAAAATACAATTAAAACATGTTATCTTAAAGAATCCTCTTTAATCTCTTATTTCTACTTTATTTATCTAAGAGCAGGGACTGGGGGAAGGCCACAATTCCTAACTCCTAAGGAAATGACCTAAAGGATAAAGAAACAAGAAGATGTTACCAAATAAAAAGAGGATAATTGAAAGGTCTGGTTTATACTCTCAGAAGTGACTTTCATAAATAAATAAATGAATAATTGTCAAACTTCCTGTAACACAATGCAGTTTGATACCAAGGGATGCAGATGATGTTACTGTATCCAGAAGCAGGGTTCACGAAAATATGCTTTTCAATCAATTCCTAAATCAGGCAGCTACTGAGCACTTTATTAAATCACAGGAACCATTCTAGCTCCTTGGGACACAAATAATTAAAATCAAGTCCATCATCAGACATTCACAGTCTAGTGGGGAAACATAGATGGACAAATATTAATGGCAATATTATATGCTCTCGGTGGTAACCGTAAGTGTGAGTAGTACCCTGTACATAGTGCACAATGGTTGTTCAATAAATATTTGTTAAATGAATATAATAGTAAAATGGGTTGCACAACACACATATTGATGTCAAAGTGAACTGTAAGTGTCCTCCAAAAGGCCACAGATATTTCCTAAGATAGCAATAATATTTGAAGGGCATCCTAAAGATAAGTTGAAATTTGATGCAAACAGAAAGGAAGGAAAGAAATTATGAACAAAAAGAATACCATATTAAAATGCAAGAAAGTATGAAAATACATTAGAGTCCAGGCATGATGGTATATACCTGTAATACCAGCACTTGGGAGACTGTGACAGGAGAATTTCAGGTTTGAGGCCAGTCTCAGCAACCTTAAAAGCCTCTCAGCAATGTGTTGAAACCCTATCTCAAAATGAAAAAATAAAAAGGACTGGCAGGTGTAGGTCAGAGGAAGAATGCCTCAAAAATCAATCAGACCCTAATACAAAAAAAGAAAGAAAAAAAAAGATAACTGTAAAGATTTTGTCTGGATAAAACTTTCAGATAAACCAGGGAGCAGGGAAGGCTGCACTGGTTAAAGGGTGTGTTAAAACACACTGCTGAATAGTTTGCTCCATGGTGAGGATCTGCTCTAGCCACTCTAGTCACAATGAATAGGAATTAAATCTAACATACTAACAGGGTTGCCTTTACAACATATTTGCTGTTATTTGAGTTTCCTTCAGGTCATTTGGATTACTATGAAATTCAGTCAGCATAAATATCTCATTCATACTAACATCAGGGGCATAGACTCAGAACCTTTGTCCTGGATTCTGTTTTAGAGTTTATTGTTGTTAATAAAACGCAGGCTGGAACATAGTGCTTTCCTGTTTGAAACCATGAATGTGTTTTTGTGTTCAGCTAAGGACACTGCAAACCCCTTTACATGGCTAGTTCCAAACAGATATTTTATGTATTGTTCTCATCTATAACCCCAATGTATCTTAAATCTGTACATGACGTTTTATATAGTAATAGATCACCAAAGTGTTAAAGGCAGATGTATATTTCAAATCCAATTTTTGTTCAAATTCTTCAAATCTCATAAAAATATGTAGTTTTTTCTACCCTGCTTTATATCAAGATAAGCTTTATATCAAAATTGTTCTATTAAGCAATCTGTGTTATTTTATAATAAGCTATTATAAGTTTTATAATATGTTATTTTATTATAGTCATTGGTGTTTCCTAATAAGTATGTGCTCACTATTTCTGAACATTGGATAGTTACTCATGAGCATAAATAAAAATGTATAAACAGAGAAGCACATCCAGATATATGGTTGAGTCATTTGTAAAGAAGCGAATCCTGCCTTCTAGGCAAGGTATAGACACCCAGAACTCCCCTGAGCCAAGGGCTTTTTCTTTTGTTAGGAGAAAAGTACATATCTGGTTAATCTCTCTAATTAAATAGCAGCTCCTTCCCAAGCTCTGGAGGTGGTTACAACCTAAAGCAATAAAACCCAGGATTCCTTCACTCAAAAGATCTCCCTAGTTATCTGTCTTTTAGGTCACATATCATAAGAGAGACCCTTAGGGCTGAATTTTTAAAAGGCAATGGGGCTTTTTTCTGTGATGATGGCAGGTGTGTTATATATTACATCAGACAATGACATAAGAATTTCCAGCATAAAAGACTCCTCCTATCCTTTCTATACTCTTGAAGTGGGAGAAGATTTAAGAATATTCATCTCCTGTCTCTTAATGGTGATGAGGTCTAAATGCATGTGGAAATACCCAGGAGATTTCTAACATAGTGATGCAAGTAAGTTATCACTGTCAAAAACTTGGTGAAGCTTCTTTCTTGGATGGTGTTCTTGAAAGCAACGTCAAAGTACAAAATTGACTGGCTTCTCAATTCATGAGAAGTTGAAATGTATCCTTAGTACTCAAGCATTGTTCATGGATTTTATGTTAGATCTTGCCTTAAAAATTGCAACTCAGTTTTTTTTTTTTTTTTTTTTTCCTGTCTTTGGAAAGCAGGCCAGGTTTTCCTTGTATGTGATTTTGTACGGGCTGGTTTCCATGCCTACTGCTCAGATATCCATTATTTCCATGCCTACTACTCAGATATCAGATATCAGATATTTGATATGATAAGAATCTAATAAATGTGTTTGGTGTTTGGTAATTTAACCATCATTAATAAATTTATAGTTTCCCCAACAATTCATAGGAATTCAAAAGTTAAACAGCTGCTTCTCACATGAAAGAAGATGGGAGAAAAATAACTTCTCTTTTTTCTATGAAGGTTACATCAAATTTTGCTCCTTCTGAAAATAAAATTTTACTATTAGTAAGGATTTGGATAGGCTTTTGAATATAAGTTAGTGACATGTCTTATTTTAGAACAAGTATATAATTGATATAATGTCTTTCCAATGTATTATTTCTTCCCTGTACTTGATTTAAAAAAAATTCTAATGGTTTCTTCAAGAATAGAAATTCTTATAATTATGTATATTGGAAATATACTCAACTTCATAGATATTCATCTGGGGATCAAACTTAACTTGTCATTTATCAGTATCCATCCCTGGTCTATACATACTAAGTTTAAAGGCCCAGCTGGGGCAGTTTCTTTGTCTAACTAATTCTGTAATTGGCTTTAATTAAGAGATTCAAACCACTTGAAAAAGATGTTCTATATTTTGAATTACTTTATTTTTGTATTTTAATAAATATGAGCAATTGTATAGACAAATCTACTGAAACCTTGATATTTTTCTTTTCTTATTAATAACATTTTATAAATACAAGATTCTAATTGACAGCTGTTTTATTAACTCAAATGGAACATTTTTACTTTCTGGTATGAATTTAGTAAACAAAAAAGTAACATAAACCATCCAATATATTATTTTATATTGATCCTCTTGTACTCCTTGTTATCTCAGTTCTTAACCTTGATGATCAAAATTTTATAACTGGAAACTCTTTAGATAAAATGAATTTAAAATCTCTGATTTAAATAATGAGGAAATCAAGGACAGGAGATGTCATCTTGTTCCCTAAGTAAATAGAGTTCCTTTGCAGTTGAACTGGTATTGGCAGAAAGGTGACTTTTCACCATATCCAGTGGCTATAATACCGCCAAAAATTTATGGACACAGTGCTAAGGCTCCTGCCTTAAATTCATATCCTAGCACTTGGGCCAGTGTTTTTACTATGCTATGAGGAAGGTCCTACATCCCCAGGACTTGGGCTCTTCTCCTTCTTCCATACATGGCTCACTCAGCTGTGAATCCCCATCATGGTGGCTTTCTAAATTCCTTGGTAAAGGTCAAATCACTCAGCATCCAGACCTACAAGCACATTGCTTAGAATTCACTCTCAAAACCTGCCCTGTGCTACTCAACTCTTAGTCAGAACCTACATTTTAACACCATAACCAATCTAGTGAATATTTTTTTATCTTTTTTACCCCAAACTTTTTAACATCATGGGTTTATAAAGAATGCTGGAATAAAATAAGCATGTTGCTCTTGGTAGGCACAATTATCTTTGGGTCTCCAATAAGCCAGAACCTCAACTTTTAGTACACCTAAAAAATATTTATACTGAACAGCCCGGCAGTGGAAAATTTTGCAACCCCTCAATAATCTCCAGTTCTTCAGTAGGTAAAATTCAACCATTCTGTCTCACATGGCCTCATATACTTCAATGTACTTCATGTATACTTCATAGCACTCTTTGCACTTCTTAAAGTCAGGATTTTACCTTTAGTCTCCTAGTTGGATGAAGATAAATCCAAGGCCAATTTTTGCTCACTGTTGTAGCTCTAGAAACCACATCCTCTAAGAAATTGTTGATTAAATGAATGGAATCTCAAAACACTCAGGGTCCCACTACCAATACAAGCATGAGGCAGAATATTAACCCTGAACTGTCTGCACTTAGAAACTATGTTCTAAAAATGGCACCGTCTCCTCTCCAAACATTTTATAAATATTATTAAGAAAACAACATTAAATATACATTTGGTATATGAATTTTTTAAATCTGGTTATTCTTTAGTTACCCTGGAATTTTCAATAACCAGGAAATCCCATCTGTGGGTATTCCCAGCCATCAATATTTTACCACACGTCTACAAGTTAGTTTTGCTGCCTCCTTTGTTCCACACAATGCACTGTGCCATGTATCTACAAACATGTGTGTCATGAATAAATCACTGGGGAAGGGCTTCTGTCCATCTGTAATTATTCCACTGAGCAACCCCCTTCTAAACTCAGGAGACTTTCTTTGTTGGAACTTATATCCAGGCTCTTTCTCAGCCCTGGGATGATAATATGGGAAATTTTCCTTTATTTTCTCCTTTTCTTCACATTTCTTTGTTATGGAAATTGCTTCTCTTGAACTTTCTATAACTAAGTCATATCATTCTTATACATTCAACCAACACTCTCTTGTTCTTTTAGTCTTCTTACGAACACAGGGGTTATTTATGTGAAGGCATAAATGACTGATTAACATAAAATATGCGTTATTTTAAAGAGCATATAAAAACATTACACTTATACTAAAATGTAAAATATAATGAAATGCACTAGAGATTTGTTAAAATCATTTTGGTTATTAATTGTGGAGATGGGGGCTGCCTTTCCTAATTTTCCTTAAATTAAACTACACCAATAACTGTGCACTAGGGTTCATGTCAGTGCTGCACATATCCCAGAGATAATACAAAACTTCCTGGTGCCTTCTCTGGTCTATTCAACAGAGATTATAACCATTGTATTTCTTCCTTGTCTATTACTTATTTCAAATTACCTTTTACACTTTAATTAAGCTTCTTTTGGACTACAAGGAGTTAAAGATATGTTTGTTTGTTTGTTTTTTAAGGATAATGACAGAATGGAGAAAAGAATATACTACTTTTGGAGAAAAATTCTGTCTTCTCTTCTTTCCCAAGAATCTCAGTCATATCCATAATCCATGCCTATGTACTTGGGAGGGAAGGGCAAAGATGATTGCTTGGGTAGAAAAATAGTGCTGCTAGGGAATTAATTAAGTTTTATAAAAGGCTATTATGTTTGCTGATGGACATATGCAAATGGGAGAGAGAAAAATAATGATTGTGAAAGAAAAAATGTAAAATTTTAAGAAAAAAGAATGAAAAGAGAGGATGAAAGGAAGGGGGACGGAGGGAAGAGAAAAGAGGTTAGTGTCAGCTCACCTGCGAGGACCCTAATGGTAAATTTATAATAAGGAGATGTGCTGCTGAATGATTTACTGCTAATCCCATAGCAAAAACAGGAGGAGGGGAGGAACAAAGGTTTACAGTCCCTTTGGAGATTTGTTTCATCTGCACATCAGCCCACAATTAATGGCCATTTAGCTGTTGTTCTCCTGCTGGACACTGGTGGATTGATTCAGTAAATAAAAGTGACAGAGCGATGTCCCATGGAGGCAGACGGTGGAGTCTCTGCACCTGTTATTTGTGAATCTCGGCTTGCCAGGTCGTTGACCTTTAGAAGCTGGTGAAAATTAATAAGTGAAAGCGCAAAGCTGTTTGCTTTTAAAAAATGCGACCAGAGGACCTGGCCAGCAGTTAGGCTGCTTTTCTTAGGAACTGGCCAGAAACCTCTGCATAGTTATCACCCCTTCATTCCCAGAGCAGCAGCAACCGCAGGAGATAAAGCTTCTGGTCAAGCACCTCTTCGTCAGTCTCGCCATATGACCAGAGAAGTTCCCGGGAAGTTGAAATGTGGGGAACCTTTGGAGTAGAAAACTGCACTCTATGCTGCCAGTTTAGGGTTCAGCCCGCCCTATTTTTCCTGAGGCACTTTGGGAGAAGCTGGGGTTGGTGGGGAGTGACCCAGCCAAACTGGGCTGGCGCATTTGAGCAGCTGTGCTTGGCATGGCCATCGGGTGAGCAAACAGCTGCAGAGAGTAACTGATCATTTGCAAATAGTTAATGACAGATTTGTCCTTTGTGTTCTCTGCCATCAGAGGGGAGTAAAATAAAAGGAAGGCAAAGTCAGGCCAAGGGATTTTATAGCTGCTGCTACTGTGACTGCTGTTGTTATTGTGGTTGTTTTGAAAGTGATAGGAAGGTCAACTGAAGTTAACAGGATTTGCTTCTCTCTTGGGCAAGCTGCCTCCCAACTGAGTCCTGTGAAGACCACAGTGGTCAAGGAACATAAGACTCATTGGGTATAAATCAATGTGAAGTACAAAAAAAGAAATAAACAAAACTGTTAAGTTTTGTTTTTATTTTCTTCTTTTCTTTATTCATCTCTACCTATGTATTATTATTATTTTTTTTTAATTTTTGTAATTTGTTTTTTTGTTATTTTTCAGTAAATTGGAATCATCTAGGAAGCAAAATTAGCCTTTGTTTGCCATGCAGGTGATGCAAAGGCTGGATTTGGTTAAGTGAGTTACTGAGCGATAAGGAGTTCATGCAATCCACCGATGGATAGTATTTGAGGGACTATAAGGACACCTGCCCTAATCTTCCCCTCAATGTAATTGCACAATTAGCAATGCATTCATCTGAGCTAACTCAGTTTGGGTTTAAAGAGTCTCTCTTTAAATGACCAATTCCACTGGGCTGCAACACACTTGTTTTATTTTAGTGCAACAAATCCATCAGTAAGGTCTAGAAACTGTCTCCAAAATGCATGCTGAACCTGGTCACTTCCATTTCCACTGCCGTTAAACTAGTCAAGCCATCATTGTGTCTTGCCTGCATTTTATTATCATGATGCTAACTGTTCTCATTTTCCCCTCAATTATCTCTTTGCCTGCTATCCTATACCAGTAACCCAAGTGATCCTGTAGGTCAATTCACATTACTACTTAAAAATTTCCAGCAGTTTCTCCAAACACTTGGAATAAAATTCAAACCAGTTCCCATGGCCTGCAGCCTGGAACATAATTCTTACCGTTATTTCATTTCTACCTACTCACTATTATTCAGACCCTCACAGGCTTTCTTGATTTTCTCTTCACATGAAAAGCTTTTTCTTGCTTCAGAAGCATTGATGTTGTTTCTTCTCCCTGGAGTTCTAGTCCCATAGTCTCCAGGCTGTTGATTTCTTCTCAATCTACATGACAGAGGAATTCATTTTTGGCTACTCTGTCTAAAGTAGACTTTTCTGGTAGTTACTCTTTCAGTACTCCAATTTCATTATCTATTTACCTCCATCACTGAAGATAATATTCATAGAAAGTAGAGTTTCTAGTGCCCTATCTAAAGAATAAGTTAATAAAACTAGAAAAGTTAATATATGTATAGATATAATAGAAAGTGTCTTGGACAACATTCTTACTGTTATATTCAAAACAACTGACTACACAGTTTAGAGGAAGAATGATTTACTTGCTCACAGATTTTGGAGATTTCAAGTTCAGTCCAGGTGAGGTCCAGGGTCTTCAGATCTAGGGCAAAGCACTGGGAAGTAGAAAGAAGGAGTAGAGCTCTGCTCTAAAATTATGAAGACTGGGAGGCACAGAGCAGAAGCAAGGAAGACTTCAAACACAAAAGTACAGTCTCTAAGGCTACACTCCCAGAAACACAACTGCTATAGCCACCTGCCTAGGTTATCTCCACCCCATTGAATGGATTAAAACACTGATGAGATTACAACCTTTATGAATTCATTTTGTCAACTCTGAACATTAATATATGGACTCTTTTGGGGTCATTCTGTATCTAACCATAGCAAAAGGCAAGCAGAAGAGATAGAAAGTAAAAGATATAGGTAGGATATAAAATTTATCAGGGGACACTGCACATGGAGGGAGACTGACAACACACTTCAGAGACAAGAGAAAAGCAAAAGTTCTAGAGAGCTTCAGCATACATATTTGACTAAGAAGAGGATATAAAAAGTATAAAATAAGCCAAATAGCATGTGAGAAAAAGTTAAGCACAAAGTTTTTTTTTTTTCATTGCAGAGGCTTTTGTTGTTATTTGGTTTCTAGTGATTTTATTTTAAAAAACAAATTAATATTAATTGCATTTGAGGTTGACAGACTATTTTTTTTCAAGTTGTGGATTGTGTTGTTTGTACTAAACCAAGGTTAACAATTTCTAGATTTTGAAAGTTGTAAAAAATCTCCAAGTTTCATTCTAGGCTTCTTCGGTCTTTTATTTCCCAAGTTCTTTAATGGCATTATCAACCAAAAATCTAAATGGAAACAAGCTCATAAAACCTATTTTAAGCCAAGAAGGATGGGGCCATTACTTGGCCTACAATTAGCTCAAGTATCTCATCTACCCTGAAGTGTCCTTAAAGGTAGCTTTGAGATTCTGGCTTCCTCATTCAGTGAGGCCAGATGGATTATAAAACCCCAGAGATAGCAGAAAGCATCTCTGTAAGCCTCAGAGCCTAACACTGATCTTTGTTAAGGCTAACTCAAGAAGTAAAAAACTAGTTAAAGTTGTGTGTGTGTGTGTGTGTGTGTGTGTGTGTGTATGTGTGTGTGTATGTGTGTGTGTGTGTGTGTGTATATATATATATATATATATATATATATATATATATATATATATATATTTCCCCCCTGGGGGGGTCTGGGAATGCAACCCAGTGACATTTGACATCCAAGCTACACTCCTTGCTCTATTTTTTATTCTTTATTTTGAAACAGGGTCTAACCAAGTTGCGGAGGGTCTCACTAAGTAGCTGAGATTGTCTGCAAACAGCAATCCTCTTGCCTCACCCTCCCAAATGCTAGGATTACAAATATGTGCCACCACGCCTGGCTCTGAAAATGTAGATTTTTAAAATACAAAATGGCCACTGGTTGAAATAAAAAGAAAGAACAGGTGATTTTCATTTCATGTACTATATTCTGTGTAGTAAGTTCTGTAGTGTTACCATGACCATAGACACATCAGCACTCTATGCACACAAACACACACACACACACACACACACACACACACACACACACACATAATATAGATAAGATAAAATTTATCAGGAGACACTGAGAATAGAGGGAAACTCACAACGCACTTCAGAGAAAGGAGAAAAGCAAAAAGTCTAGAGAACTTCAACACACATGTTTGACTAAGAAGATAATATAAAAAGTGAGAGAAGCAAGCCCAAATAGCATGTGAGAAAAAAAAGTAAACAGCATTTGTTTTTAATTGGAGGGGCTTTAGTTGTTGTTTGTTGCTGTTGTTTTGTTGTTTAAAATAATTTTATATTTCTTCTGGGACTTTCGAAATTTGGAGGTTTTGGTTAGGCTAAGAACGATGTTTAATTACACTCCAGATGGAAGTTACTTTGAAGACAGCTGACAAGTAGACACTGGGAGCTGACACCCAGTGGTTTTTAGTTGCTGTATAAACTCCATGATATGGTGGCAAATAAATTTCTCCAGGTTTCTCCTTTAATGGACATAGAGTACAGCCCAAGATTTGGAGTGTTTGACAAGGCTCTGGTGATGGTGATTCCTAGTTGCCTACCTTCAAAAAGGTGACCTTATTTGACTTCATTTTAAAGTTATTCTCTCATTTTTTGATACAAATACTTGATGAGAAATCTCACTTAAGAGCAGAGAATTCAGTCTAAAATCTCAAAGGCGTGACCTTTTCCCACACCAGAGCAAACTGTGGAATAACTTTATAGGTAGCTGGGCAGTTTGGGGCGCTTGAATTTTCCCCTAAGGAGAATGACATTAAGGTAAGATTTTCATGAAGAGTGCATGTCCCCCTCTAGGGAAATTGCATTCAAGAAGGCTTCACTGTGGGGTTTCCTATTAGGATGGTTCTGGACAACAGGTCAATTATTTCTGTCTCTCATGCTGAAACCAGTGGTAGGGGGAGATCAAAGGGTTATAAAAGAGGTTAATGACTGAAATAAGTTTAACAAATAAAGAGAAAAAAATGATCTCTACACACAGCATGAATTCAACCCCTGAGAGTCACTTTAAGAATAGGTCACAGAGTCAAATACTGCAGGGCTGCATTGTAGATGGGCTGGACAATTTTATAATGAATAATGGCATTTATATAATATGATGGGTTTGGGCTGGAAGCTCAGGGCCATAGAGATCAGCAGTAAGTACTGACCCTACCACCCTTGAAAGAGTTTTATTGTTCTGTTGACCAGTGTGGGAAGCTCAGTGTCCATGCAGGCTTAACTCCAGATCTGCATTAATCTGCTCTCATTAGCCAGGCTTCCTCCCTGATTAGCCTGGGGTCAAAGAATCTGGACTTGTACATGTTGACTATCTGGCCTGCTGACGTGTGTGGCAGGGGCAGGGCAGCCTTCAGACCTGAGTTAGAAAAAGGCTCTCTCATTGTCCTCTCGGCCTTTGGTTCAGTGACAAATTGCAGGGTAAAGATTTTCTGATTGAGATAAGGTAGGATTTTTTCAATAGTCCAGAGGGAATGATTTTGCATGAGAGTTTTAATACAAGTGCTAATGTTTGTTTTTATGTTTGTTTGTTTGTTTTTGCAGTACTGAGGATAAAATCCAGGAGCTTTCTACCTCTGAGTTTCACCCCAGACCTATTTTTTAGTCTTTTATTTATTTCTTAGTTTTTTTTTTTTTTGTTTTTTTTTGTGTGTGTGTGTGTGTGTGTGTGTGTGTGTGTGTGTGTGTGTGTGTGTGTGAGACTGGGGATGGAAACCTGGGACATTCTATCTCCAAGCTACACCTCTTACCCTATTTTTCATTCTTTCATTCTTTATTTTAAAACAGGGTCTCACCAAGTTGCAGAAAAATCACTCATAAAACAGCCTCACCTAGAGTTTAAAATTCATGATACTTTCCAATTTCTCATATTGAGGATGTAAAAAGGAAACAGGCAGATAGGGAAGAGGCCTTGGTAAAAAAAACAAACAAACAAACAAAAAAAAAACTCAATTTCCCGAGGGGCAACAAATATTAATTAACTTCCAAGGCTCCTAAAAGAGACCATCTCTTTCAAGGTTCAGAGATAAGAATGACCAAAGCTTCACAAAACCATCTGTTTACTAACCAACAATCCCAGGAGACATCACTGGAGCAAGTCTGACACCCCTACTGAAAGGAGACACCCTCAAAGGACATGCAAATACCCTATGCAAATTTTAAGAACTGCCTCCCAGACTCCAACCAACAGAGGACATGCAGAGATATAAAAACCCCTAAACCAGTCACCAGGAAGGTTACCCACTCTGGGAACACCTCCCTGTTGGGGAGCTTTTCTTTTCTCTCACAGGTCACATTAGCTTTGAGAAAAGGTGGGGTGCAATTGAAGGCACCTGGCCTGCGCTACACTCGGGTAGTGACCTGAAAGCCTCTGATGGACATCAAGGCCAACCAGGGCCCCTAGGTGTGACCTGCACTTCTTTTCTGGCAGATCTCGTGGACTTTGGGAGAAAGCAGCTTGCAAATGAAGGCATTTGGCTTGGGATACCCTCAGGTATTGTCCTGAAGGCAGCTGCTAGACATCAGAGTCCTGACAGCCCTTAGGGGTGTTTGGCCACTTTTTCACTATTCCCTGCTGCTTCCAGTAAACCTTTTACTCCTTTCCTGCTATCTGGGGTTGTCATTCTTCACTCGCCACAGACAAGAATCCGGTAAGGAAATGCTGAGTTTCTTCTCAAGAAACCCCATTTCATCTTAAGGAAACGCCGTGTTTCTTCTCAAGAAACCCCATTTCAGTATCTAACAAAAATTTAGCAGAAAAGGAAATATTTTTTTGGCATGTGCTTTTTCTTTTTACGTTATTTATAAACTACTGAAAGTTAAGCTGACCCAATATTTTAAAACTTGTTCTAGTATGTTGGAGATTGTGATAGGAGGACCACAGGTCCAAAGACAGCCTCAGCAAATAGTAAGACTGTTAATAATCTAGGGAGGCCCTGTTTCAAAATCAAAGTAAAAAACAGCGTTCGGGTATAGCTTGGAGATAAAATGACCCTGGATTTAATCTCCAGTAACACACACACACACACACACACACACACACACACACACACACACATCTTATTGACTTGTAAAAGGAAGCCAGAGTCCCAATGCCCATTTGAGTCCAGATGTCAAAACACCACCTCTAGCTTTGATGAAGTGTTACTGGAACAGAAGGTTAAATCACAAAAAGAAAGCTATTCAGTTTACTAAGTACTGTTAGTAAATACGAGCAACTTAAAATCAATGTGAAATTCCATATTTGTCAGATATTAGCTACTTATTACACTTGTACATACACAGTTTAAAGAGAGAAGTAAAGATAAACAACTGAGATGAAATTTGCCTGTCTTCCTACTAAATCTGACCCAGTCTCCTGCAGTAATAAGTTAAAAAAAACAACTTAATGGAATGACATGAATAGTAACATTTAACTCAGTTTACCACTGAATAAATTTAGGTCTCTTCTATAAAATTTGAAATATTATCTCTTAACCACCTACACTCATGTTCATGATTTGCTTTCATTTGATTTTAATGCTTTTTTTGGTTTCATTTTGTTTTATAGTTTTCTAGACAATGGCGAGAAGTATGAAAAGGGAAATTGCTCCAGATATGCCCTTAATTTCATTGTCTTCTTGTGGCTACTAGTACTGTGAGAGAAATACTTGCTACATATTTTTTCATTTATAAAAACTAATGCACAAATAAGAGCTTTGTAAAGAACCCTTTGCAAAGTAGAAAAATTATTTGGGTGAAAAACTTTTGGGATATTGATTGATAAACTTAATGGTCTGGTACCTTTGTGAGAAATGAAGTCAGTATCCTAGAACCAAATAAAGAATCAGTGCAGAAAGAAATCATGCTAATGACTTTTCCCAATTAAAAATGTAAAAGACAAACATATACATGGAATGCAATCAATATGAATAATAATAATTAACCACATTGAGACTGAACTTATCATCATTAAAAATGTTTTTGGCATATTTCTAACACATAAATAAGTCTAAAATTTTATTTTATTTGGTGGTCCTGGGGTTTCTGGAAACCCTTATACCTCCAGGCTACACGCCCAGACCCATTTTTATACTTTTTTTTTTTTTTTTTGGAAACAGGGTCTCCTAAACCAGCCCAGCTGGATTGGAACCTGAGCGATCCTCCTGTCTCTGTCTCCCAAGAGCGGAGATTACAAGCGTGTGCCACAACTCCCGCCTACAATTTTATAAACATGTTGAAACAGGGATGAATATAAGTATTTTTCCCTCAGTGGGTGGGGCGTGATGTCCATGGTAGTAGTATTTAAAAAGTAAAGGAAATCATGGGTATACAAAAACACACTAATATAATACTTTTTTGTGTTTATGCTACTGAGAATTGCACACAGTAGCATTCTACTTCTGAGCTTCACGCCCAGACCATTTTATTTATTTTTTTATTTGAAACAGGGTCTTATTAGGTTAATGAGAATCTCACTAAGTTGCAGAAACTGGCCTTAAACATGTGATCCTCCTGTCTCAGCCTCCTAAGTACTAGTATTAAACTTACTAAAGATAATTATAACTAGCCGGGCGTGGTGGTGCACACTTGTAATCCTAGCTTTCGGGAGGCTGAGACCGGATGATCGCGGTTCGCGGACAGCCTCAGCTACTTAGTGAGGCCCTCTGCAACTCAGTGAGACCAGGTTTCAAAATAAAAAATAAAAAATAGGGCAGGGGGTGTAGCTCGGAGGTCAAGTGCCCCTGGGTTCCATCCCCAGACCCGCAAAAAAAAAAAAAGATAATTATAATTACCTGAAATTCTGCATGATTAACAGTGTATATTGACCCTTGTGAAATATTCACTGAGTTAACACCCAAGCTGTCATAAAGTGTTTGAAGGAAGATCATTCTCCAAAACAAAATAAATAAAATCTAGGGTGCTCTTAAAATAATCTTGAGAATGGATCCACCATAATATCCAGCTATACCACTTCTTGATATTTTATAGCAACACAATTCACAAGACCCAAATTACAGAAACAACCTAAGTAATCATCAACATATTCATGGAATTCAAAATTATGTGATAAACACACCATGGAATTCTACTCAGTGCCAAAGCGAAATGATATTATGTTATTTGCAAGAAGATGGAAGGACCGGGAGAACTATATGTTAAGTGAGATTAGCCAGTAACAGAAAGTGAAGATTTTATTGTTTCTCTCATATGTAAAAGCTAAGAAATAAATGGGATAGAAGAAGAACTTCAGATAATGGAGGAAAAACTCCAGTAGAGCCAGGAGGTGGTCAAGGGGAAGTGAGTTAAAGGGAATAAAATCAATTTAAAGAATCACTTCTATTGAATTTATGTATGTGTGTGAAAATACCAATGCCAATCTCAATACCCTGTATAGAGAAGGAGGGAGTGGGGAGGGATCCAGAGGAAAGCCCATCAATTGCTGTGTGCATTCAGGTCACCATCACTATGAACTACATTATGATATAAGATTATAATGCACCAATAAATGCATAAAAATAAAAATAATGAAACAAGGGAATAAATATTCCAAAAATATGAATTTACAATATTTCAAAGAGTTGCTAGATACTAAAATTGTCCCCCAATTTTCACATTCTATGTTTGAATGTATTCCCCTAAATTCCTAGGTATTTGCTATTGTTTCTTTGAAACATATTCATATTACGGATATGATCAACATGGAGAAACTACAAAAAGAAATAGCAAACAATATTCTTTGCTGTTTTCACACCTACCACCCATCATATGAATCAAACAATGAATTTCAGTGTGAAAGAAATAAACTTAAGGGTGGCCTGAGTCTGAGTCTAGATCATGTATTCATTGGTTATATAATTCGTATTGAGCAGTGTAAATGAGCTTTCTCATACTTGAATTCAAAGTAAGGGACTGAATCATAACATAGCTACCTTTCACATTTTAAATATATATATATGTATAATTTTATATACATATAAAATATATATTATATATTTATTTTTTGCAGTACTGGGGATTGAACCCAGAGGTAGTCTACCTCCAAGCTACATCCCCAGCCCTGTTTTTTGTTCTCTATTTTGAAACAGGGTCTCACTAAGTTGCAGAGGGCCTCACTAAGTAGTTGAGGGTGTCCTTGAACCAAGAACTTCCCAAGTACTAGGATTCAAACATGTACTACCATGCCCACTTGAAATGTTTTAATAATATAGTACCAAATGGCACTATGGCCATATATCTTATATACATATTTAGCAAGTATAATATATATTCTTATATTTTATATTTATTTATTAACATTGTCATAAGATTTAATTTGCATACCATAAAAGTGACCAATTTTAATTTTATAACCTAAAAATTTTAGTAAATTTAGTGTTGTATAGTTATTAACAATAAAAGTTTTAGCAATAAAAATTTAGAGGATTTTCATTCCAGTGAATTGGCTAAAGCTACATCTTTATAAGGACAGAGCTGAATAGCTGTGCCAGAAACATGATGGCTGGCAAAACCTAAAGATGGTAATACATGGCCCTTCAGAGATAGTGTTCCTACTTCAGACTGCCCATATTATAAGGTTACCTTTTTGTTGAAGACTAGCATTCTCTCCTTTATCTGCCCACAAGTTGATCGGGTTATTTTCTATTATTGAGTATTGAACCCAGTATTAAGGTTAATGCTGCTAAATATATGAGTATTTGTCTTTCTGTTAATATCTTTTTTATTTTCTTGGGTATAAATCTAGGAGTGGAATTGATGACTGTAATTAATTAACTTTTTATGAAACTTCCATTTTGTTATACAAAATAGTATTTTTTTATTCTTACCAGGAATGTTTGAGTGTTCCATTCTTCCACATCTTTATCAATATCCCCAACCTTTTTGACTATAGCTATTCTTTTTTTTTTTTTTTTGTGGTACCGGGGATGGAACCCAGAGGCATTCTACCCCAGAGCTACATCCTCAGCTCTATTTTCTTTATTCTTTATTTTGAAACAGGGTCTCACTGAGTTGCAAAAAGCCTCATTAAGTAGCTGAGGCTGTCTACAAACCATGATCCTCCTGTCTCAGCCTCTCAAATGCTGGGATTACACACATGTGTCACCATGCCCAGCTTTAAGTATAGCTGTTCTAATGGGTGTGAAGTAGTACCCCAGTTTTTATTTGCATTATTTTCAGAGAGTATCGGCTTAAAGCTACTCTTCTTTTCATTGCTTTGTGTTTTGTTTTGAAATAGGGACAGCCGAGGTTGTTGAGAGTCTCACTAAATTTCTAGGCTAATCTCAAACCTACAATCTCTTGTATCAACATCCCAAATAATGAGATTATCTAGTTTGCATTTTTTAATAACTAAGAATGATAGATATCCTTTCTTGGTCTTATTGACTTTTCTAGTATCCTTCATTGTAAAATAATATATATTAAATTTTCTATTCAAATTTAAATTCTGGACATAATTCTTTTTTTAAATTTTTTATTGGTGCATTGTATTCATATATCTTAATGGAGTACAAGATGGTATGGAAATACATGCACACAAACCACAATACTCTTGTCTCAGCCTCCCAAGTACTGGGATTCAAGCATGTACTACAGTGCCCAATTTCCACCCCATTTTCTCCTCCTCCCTCCTTATACTTGGCTAAGTAATTGACTTTGCTATGTTTTTGAATGCACATCATGTACATTAGGAAATTTTCCTCTTCTCCTCTCCCATCTCCCTCAGGTCATCTTACTTTCTCATCTATAGTATCTTTACTGGTTTCATCACTTAAAAATATTTTTTCAATCCAAATATGATCTTGCAAAATTGCTGAGGGTCAGCGTGGGATGGTGGCGCATGTTTGTCATTCACAGCTCTTGGGAGGCTGAGACAAAAGGATCACACAAGTTCAAAGCCAGCCTCAGTTACTTAGTGAGACCCTGTTTCTAAAAAAATTATAACATAGATTTGGGAGTATAGCCCAGATGTAGAAAAGTACCTGGGTTCCACCCCCAATACCATCAAGAAAAAAAATTGCTGAGGGTCTCATAAAATATAATTTCTCATGGATTTTTATTTGGATGTTGTAGATAAAATATCTTTACCTAACTCAATGTCTTGAAAATATCCCCTCTATATTTTTCTAAGATACTTGGTATGAAACAATAACATTTCATTATATGACCTTTTCAATATTTTGTGTGTATTATGAGAATTAAGTATTTAAATGAACTTTTGTTTCATTTTACTTTATTTGTCCTAACAAAGCTTGTTGAAACAAGTACCCTTCATTCATTTAATTGTTTTGGTATCTATTTTAAGAGTCAGTTAGAAGTATAATGAACTAGAAAGGCAAGGATTAATCTAACATTTCAAACCTAAGTATGTTTATCTGTATGACAATTCTACCCTGTCCTGATTATTGTAATGATATAACAAGTTTTGAAATTAGCAAGATATATAAGCCAATCATGTATGTCTTTCTCAGCATTGTTTCCAATATTTTAGGCTCTTTACATACAAATTTTAATGTCAGTTTTTTCAAATAAAAGAGCTTTCTTGAATTTTTGCAAGCATTGCTTAAATCTATAGAATAATTCATCATGTTAATGGTAAATGATGTCAGTTTACCAATCCAGGGACATAGAATATTTATCCATCAATTCTTTATAGTTTTCAGCACAAAAGTCTTGCACTTTCCTAAACTTTATTTTTAGTCTGTTTGATTCCGTTAAGAAGGAAATATTTTCCATTTTTTTCAGATTATTCATTATTGAATATAAAGATGTAAAAGTAGTACCATGTATCATACATCTTGTCTGAACTTTTTTGTATTAATTCTAACATTTGATCATCTTATTGGGGGTGGATTGTTTTTGTGTACTAAGATTTTCAATACACAGGATATTACCCATGAATAGATTTGATTCTTATTTATTGATATGAATATATTATTTCCTTTTGTTTCCAGCCTTATATGGTTAAAGTCACTAGTATGCTAAATAGTTATGATAAAAGTGAGCATCCTTGCCTCATTTCTCATATTACAGTAAAACATTCAGACTCTTATTAACTATGATGTTAGTTGTAGGGTTTTCATGGATGCAGTGGATTAAATTGAGAAATCTCTCTTAAATCCTAGTTTGTTGGTAGGTGTTATTACCTTGTCAAAAGCCTTTTCTGTATTTACTTATGTTGTTCTGTAATTTTTAATATGTATTCTTTTAATATGATGCATTGCATTAAATGATTTTCAGATACTGGACCGATGTTGCATTTCTAGAATAAATACTTCTTGATCATGATACATAATTTTTATGTTGCTGCATTAGTTTTTTTAATAAATATGGTTGAAGAAATTTGTGTTTATTTTAATGAGAGATTGGTAGTTTTATTTTTGATAGTGTTTTAACTAATGTTAACATCAGGTTAATACTGACTTCACAGATAAAATTACCAAGTGTTTTTATTTAATATTTTATTTTCTGAGAGAGTTTAAGAATGATGGCTATTATTTCATTTGTAAATATTTGACATAATTCATGACTGAAGGTGTCTGGGCTTTATGTGTTTATATATGAGAACGTTTCAAATTATTATTTTAATTTCCTTATGTTTTATTTATTTAGATTTTATAACTTTTTGGTTTAGCTTTTGTTATTTATTATGTCTAGGAAATTGTTTACTTCATATAGCATGGTGGCATAAAGTTGTTTATAATAATTTTTATTTTCTTTATAGCTTCTAGAGTGTTACAGTTATATACATGCTTCCATTTCTAATTTCTTTATTTGGGTTATTTAATCATTCCCTTATCATCTTTTTAGTTTCTATAGATTTATAGTTATATAACTGCCATCATTTCTAATTTCTAAATGTGGGTAATATAAATCTCTGTTGTCCTCCTCAAACTACCTGGTTTAATGTGTAATCTTTGTGTTTACCTCCTCAAAGAACCACCATTTAAAATTTTGACGGGCGTGGTGGCGCACGCTTGTAATCTCCGCACTTGGGAGGCAGAAACAAGAGGATCGCGCAGGTTCGAAGCCAGCCGCGCTGGCTTAAAAGACCCTGTTTCCAAATAAAAAGTATTAAAAAATAGGTCTGGGAGTGTAGCCCATAGGTAGAAAGACTTCTGGAACCACAGTAGCACCAAACATAATAAATAACAACAACAACAACAACAACAATAATAATAATAATAATAATAATATAATATTTCTTTTTCTCCATAGCCTTACCAACAGAATATCAAATCATGATGACTTATGACTTTCTTTATTAATATGAATGTTTAGATGTATTTTATATGCTTGAGAATTTTAGTTTTGTTCCGTAAACAATATTTTTTTACATTATAGTAAATTGTTTTTCACATTTTTACTTGATTATTAGAAGCATTAAAATATAAAATATATAAATAAAACATATAAATATAAGCTTTTTAATTCTGATAAAAGCTGCAAATAAATTTTGCTTCCATTTTTTCTTCTTCTTTGGACTTTGTAAATAGTGCTTTTGCCATAAAAATTTTGTTAAAAAAAAAGTCAAACTCTTTCTGACTCTCTATCTCCCGTTTTTCTTCTTGTTTTTGACATATTTTTTCTGTCTGAGATAATTATGTGATTATTTCATATATTTCTAATAATCCTATATTTTCTTTGTACATATTGACCTTTAACTTATTTGAATTTTATGTTGATATATGGTGTGATATTTAGGCAAAATTTTATATTATTCAAAATGGTAAATCACTTATTCCATTTTAGACCAATTTAAAACAATAAGCTTATCATAAAATTATTACATACACCCCAGTATATTTTTCTGGACTTCTTATTTAATTTCTTTGGCCTACTTGTTTATTGGAACACAAATATAAAGTATTGTCTGTGCGTGTGGGGATGGCACTGGGAATGAAATCCAGGGGCATTCTACCTCTGAACTATATCCTCAGCCCTATTTTTTATTATTTATTCTTTTGAAATAGTGTGTCTCACTGAGTTGCATAGAGCCTCACTAAGTAGCCAAAGCTGACCAAAAACTGCAATTCTCCTACTTCAGGCTTCTAAGTACTGGAATTACAAGTGTGTGCCACCACACCTAGCTCAGAAATGTAAGTTTATTAGAGAAAATGACAACTGCGTGATGCAGCATAGCTCAGTACGTGTAACAAACAAAAATCAATTACTGAAAAGGCAGCCCCTTAACCAAGAAAAAAAAAAGGCAGCAAAGATACATATGAACAAAAACACAAAAAAGAAAACCATGACAGGATAAAATCAATAGTTCGAACACAAAATCAACAGCAAAGAGCCCTAGCACATGACTCACCTGGTGTGGTGGCCAGTGCCTTCTTGGACCATTGGCCTGAATTGTGACTCCTACCTCTGCTGCTTCAAGAAATCTAGGCAAAAAAAAAAAAGGAATTGAGGTGACATAAGTAGCAATAGAACTACAACATTTTCAGCCACCAGTGCCATGAATTGGGGACCACAAAAAGAGCCAAAAGCCTGTGCACTCATCAGAAGATAGCACCTGCAGCAGTGTACTGTGTTCTCCAGATAACCGAATCCGCAGGATAGTAAGGCAACTGCGTTTCTCAGCAGACAACAACAGAGCCACCTCAGAGGCACCTATGGACTAAGATCTGGCAGTCCACCCCTGAGGTGGTTGGGTTATAACCTACAGAAACACAGGAAAGGCCCATAGAGTCTAGGGCATACTACTCACACAAGGTCACAGAGGATCACTCCAAGAATACACTAGAAACACTCTCCCAGTGTGGGTAGGGAGGCACAAGTCCAGGTTCAGAAAGCAGAGTCCTGCACTCACATGGAAACCAGTTACAGTGTGATACTTGCTGCCCTGAGACTTGAGCAGAAAGTTGTGAGAGGTAAGAAAGGGGAGCAAATATTCAAAAGGTGGTTTCAAAAACCAACAATAGGTTACTGAGCAAATGAGAGATATTGGAACATGCTCCAAAACCTACTACAGTGAAAGTAAACAGACATTAAATATTTCAAAGTATCTCTGAAAATATCAAGTGGGCCCTATATGTGTAAAATGGCAGATATTTTTTCTTTCACTGTCATTAGTTTTTTTGGGGGGTTGATTTTGTCATTAATTTGCTATAGTTAATGTTGATAGTTGGTTGGTTGTTTTATTTTTTTTATCTTCTGCATGTTTGTTAGCGCCCGCTCCCTTTCCTTTTACAAGCTTCCTCCCTCTATCTTATCTATTCTTTTCTCTCAAAACTTTTTTTTCTCTTTCTGTATCTTTTCTTCTATAGTCAATCGATTTCATACCTTTTATACCTAAATATTCTACACTGACTACAAGAGTCCTACTATATATTCACTATCTCTCATATCAAACAGATGCTACCTTATTATACTTAAACTCTTATTCAATTGATCAAAATTCTATATTTTACTTTAATCCTGTGCCCATTACCACAGCTCCTTACTCTTCACCTAACCCTCACCAATGAAAACTTTACTATTCACGCATACATGAACCTGCTGTCACCTCTAAATTCCTATGACTAAATATTGTATCAGAGAGGTGATCCACAGGAAAGAACAATCAGACAATAAAGATAAAATTACCTAGCCATTAGAAAAAAAATGCTCAACAGACTGCATATCAGTTTAAAAAATACAGAGGTTACAAACTATTCTGCCCACACCATTGAGCTAACTCTTTATAAATGTGTGGCAGACAGAATACTTGACCTTACCACCTGAAACCCATCAATGCCACCATAGCAATAAGCAAAAGAGACCCCTGAGAAACTCAATGTAGATTATATACAGGAAGAACAACAGTGGGAATGTAGTAGACACAATCTTCAGTGTTAATATCAAGTGTAAATGGTAGCTGGAATCATCACTACCAATAGCAATCTGAAATAGCACCTATTAACAATGACTCACAAACAAAGAGAAAAAAGATGCCAGACAAACAGAAACACAAACCTGAGACTCTGAAAATATGAGAACAAGGAACAGTGAGAAAACAAGGGAAATTATTATTACTGAACTACAAGAAATGCAGACCAAGAATTCTGAATCCTGATCTTCACTATGATGAAAGGCCTCACAGGAAGTGTACATAAAATGAAAGATAAAATCGAGACATTAAGAAATATTCAGAAAAAGGACTGGAATGATATGAAAAAGTCAATAAATTAAATTAAGACAGTAATAGAAAAGAAATTCTGGAAGATTAGATGAAATAAAAAAACAGAATATCACTGTTAGAAGACAGTTCATTCAAAACTGAAAGCACAGCCAAGGGAATACAAAAAGCACTGCAACGACAGAATCTAAATATACAACAACTATGCGATTATATACTGCCCCATGCCACATAATATTCAAAATGACCAATATAGAGGCTAAATAAAGAATCTTGAAAATGGTGAGAACAAAAGAATGGGTGACATTTAGGGACAAAATAATAAAAATCACTCCAGACTTGATAAACCAAGTCATTAATGCCAGAGAGACTGGTATAATGTAATCTAAAACCTGAAAGGAAACAACTTCTAACCCAAACAGTTATATCCAGCAAGGTTATCATTCAAAATTGATGGAGAAATAAAACCATTCCAAGATAAATAGAATCTGAAAAAATTATGAATACTAAGCCAGCACTAGAGAAAATATTTAAATAAATTATAAAGAAGAAATAAGAATCAAATTTTAGAACCAGAGCAGAAATGAATTTGATCAGTGGAGTAAGTAAGCAAAAAAAAAAAAAAAAAAGAAAAGAAAAGAAAAAGAAAGAAAGAAAGAATACCACATCAAACAGAATATAGAACAAAAAATGACAGGAAATAAAAATCATATATTAATAATAACACTGAATATCAAAGGACTTAACTCACCAATTAAAAGACATAGACTGGCAATGTGGATTAAAAAACATAATCCAACTATATGCTGCTTGCAAAAACCACACCTTAGAGCCAAAGATATTCACAGGCTAAAAGGGAAAGAATGAAAAAAATATACCATGACAATAGAGACTGAAAACCAGCAGAAGTAGCAACAATGATATCTAATAAAACAAACTTTAAGCTAAAACATGAGAAGCAACAAAGCAGAGCACTTCTTATTCCTAAAATAATTCCAGCAAGAAGATGTAATGATAGTAAATGTTTTTGCCCCAAATGTGGGTGTGCCCACATTTGTAAAATAAACTCTTCAGGACATCAGGGCTCAAATAGACCCAAATATAATAACATTGGAAAATTTCAACACACCATTCACACAACTAGAAAAATCTTCACGTAAAGAGATGAATACAGACTCTTTATAACTAAAATAAATAAATAAATAAATAAATAAATAAATAAATAAACCTAATAGACATATACAGAATATTTTATCTAGCAAAAGGAGAGTACATATTCTTCACTGCGGTTCATGGAATCTTCTCCAAAATAAATCATATCCTGGACAACAAAGCAAGCAAGAGCAAATTCCAAAGAGGTAATATATTACCTGCATCTTTTCAGATCACAACAGAATGAAAATAAAAATCAACAACAGGAAGATCAAAAGAAATTATATAAATACTTAAAGATTGAGTGATACACTAATGAATGAGTGGATAAAATGAGAAATAATGGGAGAAATAAAAAATAATTCCTGAAATTAAACAAAAATAGAGACATAAAATACCCATATCTATGGGACACTTTGAAGCCATGCTAAGAGGAAAGTTTATAGTATTGAGTACCCACATAAGAAGAACATACAGTTGTCAAATAAAAGATCTCATGACAAGTATCAAGGGCCTAGAAGAACAGCAATAGTCTAATCCCAAAGCCAGCAGAAGGCAAGAAATAGTTAAAATTAGAGCAGAAATAAATGAAACCGCAAATATAAAATAATACAAAAGATCAACAAAACAAAAAATCTGGTTCTCTGAAAAAATTAATAAGATTGACATACCCTGGCAAACCTAACCAAAAGAAAAAATCAATTCAAATAATTAAAATCAGAAATGAAAAAGGAGATATCACCACAGACAGTAGGAAAATTCAAAGGAATATCAAAAACTATTGTGAAAATATATACTCCAATTGACTGGAAAACAAGGGAGAAAATGTGTCATAGGAGAACTGCTAGATGAAGAAGGGAATATTATAGATGAGCAAATAAGGAGAGCTGAGGGGACAGGTTGAGAGAAGAGAGAAATTCTCTAATGTTCATGATGTATATTAACAAACAAATCAATCATGAAGCCAAACATGAGAAGTAGGGAGGAGAAGGGAATGGGGTGGGAATTGGGTAAGAAATATTGGGTGATGTTTGTATGTATGCCTCCACCATCTTGTACTCCATTAAAATGTATGACTACAATGCACCAATAAAATGTTAAAAAAAAGAAATTGATAGATTTCTAAGAACATATAACCCACATAAATTGAACCAAGAGGGCATAACAAGCCTAAACCATCCAATAGCAAGTAAAGAAATAAAAATAGTAATAAAAATTATGCCATCAAAGGAAAACCCAGGCCTAGATGGGTTTCCAGTTGAATTCTATAAAACTTTCAGAGAAGAGCTAATCCCAATACTCCCCAACACGTTCCAGGAAATCAAAAGAAGCCAATATCACATTAATACCAAAACCAAATAAAGATACCTCAAGAACAGAAAACTAGTTTATCTTTGATGAACATAGATACAAAAATTCTAAAGAAAATACTAGCTATATACATTCAAAACCATATGAAGAGAATTCAACACTACAACCAAGTTGGTTTCATCCCAGGAAAGCAAGGCTGGTTCAACATAAGCAAATCAATTCATGTTATTCACCACATAAATAAAACTAAACAAAAATCACATGATCATATCAATAAATTCTTAAAAAATATATTTGACAAAATCCAACTTCCATTCATGTTAAACACACTGCAAAAAATTGGAATAGAAGAAAATATATCTCAACATCATTAAGGCAATATACAATAAACCCAAAGTCAACATCATTTTGAATGGGGAAACACTGCAAAAGTTCCCTCTAAAATCAGAAACAAGAAAAGGATGCCCACTATCACCATTTTTTTTTCAATGTAGCCCTTGAGACTCTTGCACAGCAATAAGACATAAGAAGGGCATCAAAGTGTTCAAATAAGAAAAAATAAATTAAAATTATCTTTTTTAATGCACACAACATAATCCTATATCTAGAAAACCCAAAAAATTCAACCAAAACACTACTGGATCTGATTAACCAATTCAGCAAAGAGGCAGAATAAAAAATCAACCTAAAGAAATCAGTAGCTTTTCTATATTGACAACAATGAATCCACAAAGAAAAAAATAAAGGAAATAATTCCATTCACAATAACTTCAAAATCAATATATACCTAGGAAATAAACATAAAAAAAGATGTAAATGAATTCTACAATGAAAATTATAAAATAGTAAAGAAAAAAATTAAAGAAAACCTTAAAAGATTTAAAGATCCTTGCCCATGGATAGGCAGAATAAATATAATCAAAATGGCCTTTCTTCCAAAATTGCAGATTCAATTTAAGTCAATGTAAAATTTAATACAATTCCCATAAAAAAAAACCAATGGCATTCTTCATAGATATAGAAAAATCAGTATTAAATTTTTATGGAGAAACAAAAGACCCAGAATGGTCAAAGCAATTCTTAGCAATAAGAACCATGCAGGAGGCATCACAATTTCTGACTTCAAATTATACTACACAGTGATAGTAGTTAAAACAGCATGGTATTGGCACAAAAGCAGGCACACAGAACAATGGAATAGAAAGGAAAATACAGAAACAAACTGGTACACTTGTAGTCAATTGAAAAAGGGACCAAAACTCATTCACTGGAGAAAAGCCAGCCTTTTCAACAAATGGTGCTGGGAGAACTGTAGAAAAATTAAACTATATTCTTACCTCTCACCGTACACAGAAATCAACTACAGATGGACCAAAGACCTGGAAACCAGAGACTGTGAAGCTATTAGATAAGGGCATAGGTTCAACACTTCAACATATAGGCACAGGTAATAACTTCCTCAACAAGACCTCCAAAGCATGGAAAATTAAAACAAGAATTAACAAGTGAGATGGAATCAAACTGAAAAGTTCTGCTCATCAAAGGAAATAACCAAGAATCTAAAGAGAAAGCCTACAGAATGGGAGAAGATATTTACCAGATACCCCTCTGATAAAGGGCTAATATCCAGAATACACAGAGTTCAACAGACTTTACACTAGCAATATAAATAACCCAATCAAGAAATGGGCAACTGAATTGAAAAGACACTTCACAGAAGAAGAGATACAAACGGCAAACAGGTACATAAAAAAAATGTTCAACATCACTAGCAATCAGGTAGATGCAAATCAAAAGTACGCTGAGCTTTCATCTAACCCCAATCAGAGTGGCAAGTATGATAAAGTCAAATGACAACAAATATTGGGAAGGATGTGGGGAAATAGGAGCTCTTCTACACTGGTGGTTGGAGTGCAAACTAGTTCAGTCACTATGGAAATCAGTGTGGAGATTCCTTAAAAAACTGAGATTGGCTCCACCACCATAGGATCTGGCTATGCCACTCCTGGGTATCTTTTCAAAGGGGGCAAAATCAGAGAACTACGGTAACATATGTATGCCCATGTTCATAGCAGCACAATTTGTAATAGCCAAAATATGAAATCAATCTAGGTGTCTATCAACAAAGAATGGATTACAAAATTATGGAAATAAACACAATGGAATTCTAATCAGCAATAAATAAGAACAAAATTATGTTATTTGTAAGAAGATGGAAAGACCTGGAAAACATTATGTTAAGATTGGCCAAGCACAGAAAGAGAAGGGACATATGTTTTCTCTAATATGTTTAAGCTAGGGAATTTTAGGGAAACCAGACAAACTCCAGATAATGGAGATGAAATCTCAGTGACGCTAGGAAGAATAGGTAGAAGAGGAAAAAAGGCTGAGGTTCATTAGTGGAAAAGCTTGTGACTATGTGATATGAATATAACACTGTTAAACTGGACACTCAGTATCAGATGGTAGAAAAATGGGGGAGCAGGAAGGGGGAAAGTGACCAAGTAGTTTTTGAATCTATGCAGTTGTCACCAATGATCCATATTATGAAATGAGAGTATAGTGCACCAATAAAAATAAAAATAAAAAATAAAAAAATCTGCAAAAAAGAATAGTGTTTAGTGTGGGTACACACTTAGAGTGCAGGCTTCACAACTCTTCAAGTGGTACATTAGTTGTTTCATTTGAGTAAATAACTATTGTCAAATCTACCTTATAACTCTTCTTTTAAAAATTTTTTATTTATCGTTATCCCAATAAGACCCTTCTGTATCTCTGTATAAGTATGTATAACATATGTGTATTTATACAATTTTGATTTATAGTATTTTTATTCACATATATTATTTATGTTATATATTTTTCTGGTCTTAATTTGAATTCTCTTTTTGTTTTCTTTGAGAGTTTGTTTTTGCGCCTTTAAATATTTTATGCAGACTTGTCTTATATTTTATTCAGATTCCAATGTAGTCAGGCAGGGAGAATAAGATATCATTTTTAAATGTTTTATTTTAGTTCCTAAAAGAACAGTCTATTAATTTGTTATGAGATTATATATATATACATATATATATATATATATATATATATATATATATATATATAATCATAATCATATATGAGAGAGAGAGTTATAAATAGCCCAAGAGTAAAGTGGAAAGGATTCCTTAAATGACCATAAAACATTTATAATTTCAAACAACCAGAATAATCATGCATTGTTAATTAATTTAGCCCCATATAATTAACTCTACTTTCCAGATCTTGGGATAACTATGTCAAGAACCTATGTACTTCTTTCTGAAAATCCTAACTCAGTATAGTTATATAATTTAATTTTTTTTCTCTAATATGCCCAAATTGGGATTATTTTAGATATCAGAGGGACTCCAGATAATGGAGAGGAAACCTCAGCAAAGCTAGAAAGGAAGGGTAGAAGAGGAAGAAGGCTGAGGTTGGTTAATAAAGGAGCTATACTTGAATATAAGTGTGAATGGAGCATGTTCAACCTGGACACTCACTGCTGGGAGGAGGGAAAAGAGTACGTGATGGGCAGAGGGAAACGAGCACTGTGTGAATGTAGTGAATGTATGCCATTTTCAATATGATCCACATAAAAATTTTAAAAAATTGTTTAAGTGGTACTAGTAGAAGTCTGTACCTACAAGCAATTGCCATTTCTTTCCATGGAAAAAAAAATAGTATTTATTGAAGAGGCCACACTTAGTCCTGCAGCTAATGCCTCTACCATCTTGTTTCCCGTTAAGATGTGTGAATACAATGCACCAATACAAAAAAATTTAAAAGAATTTCTAGAACAGCCCCAATGAACAACAGATAATCAAGCTAAAACTACTTGTACAAGGCAAAAAAAATTTAAAATGGAAGTGGTAAACTTATTTATTTCAAAAGTGAATTCTTGAGCCAGGCATGGTGGCACATACCTATAATAACAGTACTGGAGAGACTGACACAGAGGATCACAGGTTCCAGACCAGCCTCAACAACGTGGAAAGACCCTCAGTAACTTAGAGATAACTTGTTTAAAAAACAAAGTAGGGGTGTAACTTAGAGGTAGACACCCCTTGGTTCAATCTTAAGTACAAACTGGGTTCAATCCCATGTACCATCTCTTTTTTCAGTCCTAAGTACCACTAAAAAAAGTAAAAAAAAACACAATTAGTGATAAAATTTGGTTGATATCTAGCATGCAAAATAATGTAAATGAAATTCAAAATATATTTATAGATCTATGAATATAATGATTAACCCTATTTTAATAAAATATATGTGTATTTTTTTTTTTTTTTTGCAGGTCTGGGGATCAAACTCAAGGGCTTTCAACCTCCTAGCTATACCCCCTGCCCTACTTTTTTTATTCTTTATTTTGAACCAGTTGCAGAAGGCCTCACTAAGTAGCTGTGGCTGTCTGCAAACCATGATCTTCCAGTCTCAGCCTCCCAAATACTGGAATTATAAGCATTCGCCACCATGCCTGGCTCTGTATATTATTTATTTTCTTTTTATTAAATTTTTAATTTTTATTTTTTATAAATGGAACATATTGAAAGTGGTATACATTTAGATTGTGCTTTCTCTTTAGACTCTTGAATGTTTTCTTTGATGAACAGAAAAGTTTTAATTCCATCCGATTTATTAATTTTTGTCTTAATTTCCTAAACTTTTGGGGTCTTGTTGAGGAAGTTTCTACCTATACCTATATGTTGGAGTGCTGAACCTATATTCTCTTCTAGTAGCTTCAAAGGTTCTGATCTAACTTCCAGGCCTTTGATCCATCAGAAGTTGACTCCTGTCAGAGTGAGAATTAAAGATTTAGTTTAATTTTTCTACAACTGGAAAGCCAGTTTTTCCGATATCATTTGTTGATAAGGCTGTCTTTTCTCCAACATATCAGTCTGGCACCATTGTAAAAACTCAACTGGATCTATGTGTAGATTTTTTTGGTATTTTATATTCTATTCTATTGGTCTATTTTTCTGGTTTTGTGCCAATACCATGCTGTTTTTATTACTATAGCTCTGTAGTATAATTTTAAGTTAGAAATTATGATGCCTCTTGCATGGATCTTATTGCTGTGAATTGCTTTGCCTATTTTGGATCTTTTGTTTCTCCATATAAAATTTACACTAAAAAAAAATACCATATCAAGAAGTGGGTAATTCTGCAGGGTGTGGTGGCACACTCTTGTAATCCCAGTACTTGAGAGGCTGAGACAGGATTATTGTGGGTTTACAGACAGCTTCAGCTACTTCTTTATTTTATTTTAAAAATAAAGAAAAAAAATATTGGGCTGGGGGTATAGCTAAGAGGTAGAATGTCCATGGATTCCATTCCCAGCAACACAGAAAAAGAAGAAGAAGAAAAGAAATGGATAATTGAATGAAATAAACACCTCACTAAAGAAGAAATACAAATGGCCAATAAGTACATGACAAAAATTTCAGTATTATTAGCAGTCAGGGAAATTCAAATCAAAACTACATAAAATATACCAATTAAAATAATTTTAAAACTACATTGAGATTCCAATTAGTTCCAATGGTAATCATCAAGAGGTAAAAAGCAAATAAAATAAATAAAAACAAACAATAATTGTTGATGAGGATATGAGAAATTGGAACTCTTCTACACTGTTGGTAGTATTGCAAATTAGTTTAGCTTCTATGTAGGTCAGTGTGGAGATTCCTCAGAAAACTGGGAATTGATCCACCATATGATCTGGTTATTGCACTCCTGGGTATCTTGCAAAAGGGACTAAAATTAGAGAACTACAGTAATATTTGCATATTCATGTTAAAAGCATCACAAATCACAATAGCCAAAATATGGAACCAACCTAGATATCCATCATCAGATGAATGGATTACAAATTATGGGATATTCACACAATGGAGTGCTATTTAGAAATAAAAAACACAATTATGCAATTTGCAAGAAAATGGAAAGACCTGGAGAACATTATGTTAAATGATGTCACAGAAAAGAGTCATATGTTTTCTCTAATAAGAGAAAGCAAGGAAGTGTTTGAAATACCAGAGGGACTCTAGATAATGAAGGAGAAACTTCAGTGGAGTCAGAGAGGTGATCTAGGGAAAGATGAGAAAGAATAGTGATGTTCATTGTAGGAATTATTACCATTGGCTACATATACATATGTGAAAATACCATAGCAATCTTAATACTCTGTATGGAGAATGGGGGAGATGGGGATGCAGCTGTAGGGGGGTGTGGGCACCAAGTACTATGCACATGTATGTCATGGTCAATTTGATTTACATTATGATGTGAGATTATAATGCACCAATAAAATCTCATAAAAACAGCTAGGCATGGTGGCACAGGCATGTAGTCCTAGTATTTGGTAGGCTGAGAGATGATTATCTCAGGTTAGCGACCAGTCTTAGCAAATTAGTGAGGACCTCCAAACAAAATGAGACCCTGTTTCAAAATAACAAATCAAATAGGGCCAGGGATCTACTTTCGAGGTAGAGTGCTCTTAGATTCAATCCTCAGTACAACATACAATGCACACACAGATATGCACGCACACACATAAACATATATGCACAAATAATGCTGAAATTATGACTGATAACCTGTACTTCTGTAGTTTAATATCAGGAAAGACAAGAATGAAACTAATGACTAGAAAACAGGATGAGGAGGAGTGATATAAGGATAAATATCAAGGCCAAAGAAGGCTTTTACAAGTTTCTGTGAACTTTGCATATAACACATGTAATTTCTAAACTCTGTGTATGTGTGTGTGTGTGTGTGTGAGTGTGTGTGTGTGTGTGAGTGTGTGTGTGTGTTTGTGTGTGTGTGTGTGGTACTATGGGTTGAACCCTGGAACATTCTACCTCTGAGCTATACCCTAGTCCTATTTTATTATTTTATTTTGAAACACAATCTTACTAGGTTGATGAGAGTCTCACTACTTGCTAAGACTGTCATCAAATCTGTGATTCTCTTGGCTTAGTTCTGGGATTACAGGAGTGTGTCACCATGCTTAGTGTGAGCCATTTATATAAATATCATTTTGCCCATACAAATTTAACCTAGAAAAGCTCTGTGATTTGACAATTAACATACAGTTTATGAAATAGTAACTTATCAGATAAACCTAGTTCTAATACCCCTCTTCTAAATGGTAAAAGAACAAATGTTTGTGATTTTTCTCACAAACATCTGCCTGGATATCTGAAAGACAGTTTTAGAATCAAATGATATCATATAGGATTTTAAATAAAAAATTTTAAGAAGACGATAGCATTCAATTAATATTGGATCATGGAACACAGTGGCAATCCATTTATGTTGCAGAGACAACATAATTTTTATAAACTTCAAATCATAAGTTAAAAAACTATTTTTCATTTAATAATCAAGACAATAATAACAGAAACATAAAAATAGACTCATTCTGGTGATGAGTGTTGTGCTTCATGCCTTTAATCCCAGCAACTGAGATAGTTGATGCAAAAGGATTGCAAGTTCAAGGCCAACCTTGAAAATTTATACCATGTCTCAAAATGTAAAAATAAAAAATGATAGGGTTTTTGCTCTATGGTGGAGTCCTGCCAGTTTCAATCCCCAATGTTACAAAACAAAGCAAACAGAAAAAAGATTATAAAAGATAGAAATTCTGATAAGAGGCATAATACTTTTCACCTAGGCAGATTACAGAGAAGGTAAATTACAGATTTTATAGCCTCTTTTTAAGGGCTTACTAAAAGTCATTTTTTTACAGAAAAAGATAAATTCTAGCTTTGTATTAGTGTAAAATTTGAAATGGAAGTTCTTTCTGAAATTTAGTACATAAGTCCATATGATCTTAGCTACCTATGAGCATGATGAAGTTATTTTTCCCAAAACTATACAAGTTTATATACTTATCCATTCTTTGCTGCACAAATTTTCAAACTGGAAAATAAAAATATTCACTATTAGACCTCAATATAGAGAGCTGTAATTTACCTTAAAATGGAAAAGAAAATATAAATCTAAAATTTGCTGAACTTTTTGTTTTTTCAGTATTTTATCCTACATAGAAACAATGTAGGCACATATCTAATATTTATCAACTAATTCAATTTAGTATTAATTCATTTTCTACAGATGTGTAAAGTTCCTAAATACAACCTTTAGGTCAATAGACTACAAACATAATATATATTGAAATAGGTGGTCAAAAGAAAGATTCAATGTAATCTCACAAATCTACATTTTAAATATTTTTCAATATTTAATAGAAGTTGGACTAACTAATTAAATCAGTAATCCTATGCAAATTTGAATAGAAAAAATATAAAAATCAACTGTATATCATACTTGATCAAATCACAGATTATATAGCTATTATTAATAGGTAAAAAATATAAAAAATATCCACTAAACCAAAGATTGACCTAAATTATGTGAACTTAAATTCTTAAGATACTTCTGAACTACAATACCTTTTACTTTTCACATTAAATGTTTTAAAAAGGTCTAATTTATTTAGTAGACAGAAATTTTTTATTTGCACTAATGTTTAGTTCTGCTATTTTTAATTATTTTGTGATACTGAGTAATGAACCCAAGATAGTTTTGGCTCTGAATTACATTCCCAGCACTTACTGTTTTTAGTTTTTATTTTGAAACAGTCTTGCTAATTTGCTATGAGTTGGCCTTGAATCTGTAATCCTCTTGTCTCATTCTCTGTAGGGGAGTGTGTGCATGTGTGTGTCTTACTGGTGATTGAACCCAGGGGCATCCTACTTCTGAACTCCTTCTCCAAACCCTTTTTGAAATTGTCACTATTAATACTATTTTGTTTTGGAACAGGGTCTTGCTAGGTTGCTGAGAGTCTCACTACATCGCTGAGCCAACAGTCCTCCTTTCTCAGCCTTCCAAATATTGGGATTATAAATGAGCGCTAAGATGCCTGGCTCAGTCTGTACCATTTACAGCCTAAGCTTGTTGCAAATCTTAGTAGTATCAACTTCTCATTAATGCTTTTGCCTTGATTTCTCTCTTCTATTTAGAACCCTTGTATTTGTTGTTTAGAGCTCAGTTTTAAATTTGTAATTTATTCATAATTATCTTATAATGTCATTAAGTTATCTAATTATGTCTGTAAGATCTGAGTACTCTAGTTCTCTCTACTGACAATATCACTCTGTTCAAGGTGCAGAATATATTGTTGTCTATGGCTCATTTTCTCTATTTGTAGTAAGACAGAGTCCTGTTTTGATCATTTCATTCCAGTAAGGTGAACACTGTTTTCTTATCATAACGTTTATATTAAGTAAGTTGTAATTTTAATTGTAAAATGGTGCACAAATTTTATTTTTTGTTTTAAAGTATTTCCTCAGAATAATGCATCCCATAAAGCCTTGGGAAAACAATATTTTAGAGATTTTGCTGATAAAAATCAGTATTAGATAATCATACATGTGTCAATACACATGCCGTCATTGCTATATAAGAAATTTCCATCACATCAACATCAGTTTTAAGTAAAAAACATGGAACTATGGGACAAACAAGTTAGTCCCAAATCATAATCACATTTATTTTCATTTACTCTGTAAATACTGTTATGTGTGACACCTGTCTTTGCCAATAAAATTCATAATCCTGGAGAGAAGATAAGGTATTTTCAATTTTCTTTGGCATCACTTACATTATTTGGGATGAAGCCCAAAATATATGGATATTTAGTCCTAATGGAAGCACAGAAGGATGTAGAGAGGAGAGAGAGAGAATGCCAAAGTGTGAGGCTGCCAGATTCATTGGCAAGCATCTTGGCAGTTTCCTACCTGAGGAGGCAGCCTGACGTGGTGGGAAGAAGTCAGTGTTGAATCAGAAGGACTTGGGTTTTCATCCTGCCTCCACTGTGCACTAACTGTGTAACCTTGGGCAAGTACTTAAACTTTCCCAATCTTAGGTCTCTTTCCATCTGACAAATGGAGTTAATAATAGTACCTATTCACAGGAATTTGATGAGTATTAAATGTGATAATAAATATAAACCGTCTTGCAACATTCTGATAAAGTCAGCCATTGAAAAAGAAAAAAAAAATAAGAAAGAAAAAGGGCAGGTTTTCTCTGAAAACTGCCAAGAACAAAATATAGAGGGAAGATCTTTGCCATTGGCTTCAGCAAATAGTTTTTGGATATTACACCAAAATCTTGGGCATTGAAAGCATCAGCAAGGAAGTGGGATTGCATTAAATTGAAAAGTTTCTGCAGAGCAGAGAAGATAATCAACAAAATGAAAAGGAAGACTATGTACTGGGACAAAGTTTTCAAACTTAAACCTGATGTGAATTTGACACTGAAAATTTATTAGACAACCATGACATTTAATAGCAAATAGTAATACTATTGACATAATTAAACACGGGTAAAGAATTTAGATAAATATTTTTTCCATGAAGGCATATAAATGGCCAACAGCTATTAAAATACATACAGGGTTACCAATCAAACTCACAATGAGATATTCTGTTAGAATAGTTATTGTCAAAAAGATAAGAGGTAACAAGTGTTGGCCAGTGTATGTCAAAAAGGATTCTGGCTAGTGATATTCGTTTTGTACCTGTAACACTTAAGATTCTGATATACAAAACTGTAATAATATACTAATAATTCAAACTCTAGAACTAAATATTACATACTTTTTACCCTGTGCAGAATAAGTTCTACCTTTTTAAAATAGTATTTATATTAAAGTTCACTTTTGTCTACATGGTTTTATGATCAAGTTAGTAAAATGTTTTTTCCACTGAATCACCTGGGTTAGTACAAATATGACAAATTATTAAAAGTTAATTACAAACGCATAATACTATTGCTGATTTTTAAAGTGGAAAATCACTAGCCAGATGAACAAAGTTTAGCTGAGTCTCTATAGCATGCAAATCAAATAAATTTAAAGTTTTATTCTTTTGCTAAGACTTTATACTGTATTAAATGTCAAAAGCTCAGGACTGGCTAAATATTTAATCAGGTTAAATTCTAAATGTTTCTGCTTTCAATTGTCTTGTTTGTAAACGTATATAATATGTCACATAGATTAACTTTGGTTTCTTCACTTTTAATGCAGATAGGAAAAATGTAGTGCTTTTTATTTTTAACAAAGATACATATTGACTAACACTTCATTTGAGTGTTGCTTATTGTTCAGTTGATTTCTCTGATTGGCACAAACACAAGAGTTTACTTGAACCAGGTACCAAGCATATATAAAATGTTCTGTGAAGAATTAAAAAAAAAAGATTTACTGCATCTTGTTAGTGGGAATATTTTAACAGCCAATATTGGGACAGCCATTATTGAAATAGTGTGGAAGTTTTTTTTTTTTATTAGTGCAATGTATTCATACATCATAATGGTATAAAGAAAATACTTTTGTAGACATACATGCACACATCACCCAGTTAGCCCCTATCCGATCCCCACTCCATTCCCTCCCCATCCCTCCTTCCCATGCTTGGCTTAGTGGTTGACATCTAGTTTTATAGCAATTTATCCAATATTAACGATGATAATCTCACAAAACAGTTTCATTTGTCTGGTACCAAGCTTTTGATGACTAAAAGATAACAGTTGAATATTTCTTTTTGCTTTCTTACCAGAGAATATTTTTTTCTTTTCTTTTTTTTTAGGTGAAGCTATCATACATTTATTTATTTATTTTTAAAAAAAAATCTATCCTGATATGGAATATGGACTCTAGATACCCAAAACAATCTCAAAGAAGAACAAAGCTAGAAGATGTATATTTTCTGATTTCAAACCATATAAAGCTACAATAATTGAAACAGTGTAGTACTGTTCTAAAGGCAGATATATAAACCATTGGAGTTAAATAAAAGCCTAGAGATAAATTCTTCCATATATTGTCAAGTTATTTTTGACAAGGTTTCCATGAACATTTGGTGGAGGAAATAATAATCTTTTAACTAAATATTGTTGAAAAATAATAATTACATGAAAAAGAATAAAATTGGACCCTTACCTAACATAATATACAAATATTAACTCAAAATAGATAAAAGACCTAAATATAAATCTTAATACTATAAACTTTTAGAAGAAAATCTGGGTCATAAAACCTCACAACATTGAAATTGGCAGTGATTTTTTGGATATGATTTCAATGGCACAGGCAACAGAAGAGTATACAAACTCCCTAAAAAATAAAAAAATATTGTATATCCAAAGACAATGTAAATAGAGTTAAAAGTTACTGATAGAATGGGATAAAATATTTCCAAATGCTATATCTGAAGGTATATTAATATTCCAACTAGAAATCCTAAAAAATTAGCAACAATAAAAGCAAACAATACAATTTAGAGATAGGTGAAAGACTAACATAAATAATGAATCTCCAGAGATAACCAATCTTAATTGTCTGTTGGATGGAAAATCTTATTTCTTTGGTTCTGGTGCGTGTTACCTATTTCTTCTTTGTAGTTAATCTCTTTGAGTATTTTCTCTAGTGCTGGTTTTGAAGACATAAATTCCTTCAGTTTCTGTTTGTCATGGAAGCTTCTTATTTCCCCATCTAATTTGATATAAAGTTTTGCTGGGTAGGAAATTTTTGGCTGGAAGTTGTTTTCTTTCAGAGTTTGGAATATGTTACTCCAGTCCCTTCTGGCTCTCATGACTTGGTTTGGGAAGTCTGGAGTGATTCTAATTGGTTTGCCTCTGAATGTCACTTGGCCCTTTGTTTTTGTTACCTTTAAGATTCTCTGCTTGGCTTCCACATTGGTCATTTTGACAATTATGTGGCGTGAGGATCCTCTTCTCTGATCCTCTCTAACGGGGGTTCTATAAGTTTCAACCTCTTGCTCTATGTTTGGAAAATTTTCTGCTATTATTTCCTTGAAAAGATTGTTAATCCCTTTGGTTTCACCTTCTTTTCTCTCCTCTATTCCGATTATTCTTAGGTTAGCTCTCTTAAGATGGGCCCATATTTCTTCAATGTCAGATTTCTGCTGTTGGATTTTTTTTTCTAAATTAGAAACTATGCGTTCATTTTTTGAATGATCATCTTCTAGGAGCGAGATTCTATTCTCCATGTGGTCTAATCGGTTGTTTGTACTTTGAATTGAGGCCTTTACTTCATTAATTGCATCCTTTATCTCTCTTTGGCTCTCTCTGAATTCTTTTTGAAACACCTCTATTATTTCTACAGTTATTTTCCTGATTTGATCTTCTATAAATCTCTGAATTTCTGTTTTATCCGGTTCTGATGTTGTGGGGTTGTGGACATTCATTACTCCATTGCTGTTCCTCTTTCCCATGATTTCGGAAGTTTGTGTCTTCTCTGGGTTCTTCCCTGGGTCACTACGACTTCACTTAAGGTGCTTTGGATCTCGAGTCTATGGTATCTCAGTTTCCACTACTCCTTTACTGGGTTGTATTGCAGAGTCTCAGACCCTGGGAGTCAATCGAGGCTGCTTTAGACCATGGGGGATGCCAGGTTGGGCGAACTCCTATGGTGTAATATCTCTGCCACCACCACTCCTCCACTGGGTCAAGTCCCTGGGAGTACAGTACTGGGATTTCTCCTCTAGGGGCCCCAATTTGACTTACTTTTGAGTGCGCAGATGGAGCTGTCGTGGACTCGGTGAATTTGCTGTTGCTGCCACTGGTAGCAATATGGCGCCACTGCTGCTCCCTCGGCCGTGAGGCTGGTGTATTTCTTTTCTGTTCTTGAACTCCACTCTGAGTTCCTGCAGGGTGCGCTGAGCCCAGCCCTTGGGAGCTTTAGCTGCTCCCTGCGCCGAGAAATCTGCCAAATCCCGCCTGGCTGTTCCACAGCACCTCACCTCGGCTCGCTGTCCGCTGCTCCTCTCTGGCGTTTGGTGGGCTATTGAGTGCGTTGGTCTGGTGCTGTCCGGTCAACTCGCCGCTGCCGCCAGGACTAAGGCACTGCTGCCACGTTCTCGGGCGTGAGGCCAGCGTATCTCCTCTCTGGTTTCTGAGCTCCGTTATGATTTCCCTTCCTCTCTGGAGCCTGGTGCTTCAAGGCAAAATGACGCCCGCTGCTTCACGCTGCGGCTCCAGCTGCAGTACTGCGGTCTGGTTTCTGGTGTCTCATTTTTCCAGCCCTCTTTTTCTCTGTCCCTTAATATTACATTTTTCGTTTCTCTGCTGATGGTGTTTTCTGGCTATGAAAGGCGCTGATTTTGTGATAATAGAGATTGGTTGTTAGCGGGGCTCGTAAGCCCCGTTTTGCTCCGTCACCATCTTCCCGGAAGTTGCGGAAGTTCTTCAAGAAACTTAAAAAACACTATATATATATATATATATATATATATATATATATAGTGTATATATATATACACATGGTGTTTTTTAGTTTCATATATATATATGTGAATGTGTTATATATGTATATATATATATATGAATATATATATATACATTATATATATATATACATATCAATGAATATATATTCATTGATTATTATTTATGATTACCAAAATATAGAACCAAGCTAAGTGTTTATGAATGAATAAAGCGTGGCATACATGTCTATACCTCTTCCTTTCTTTCTTTCTTTCTTTCTTTCTTTCTTTCTTTCTCCCTATATTGAAATATTAGTAAACTTTAAAAATGAGTAACCTGTCCTTTACAATAACATGAATAAACCTAGAGGGTGATATGCCAAGTGAAATAAGCTGGACACATAATAAAAATTGCTCTATGAGGCCGGGCGTGGTGGCGCACGCTTGTAATCTCAGCATTTGGGAGGCTGAGACCAGAGGAATAGCGGTTCGCAGACAGCCTCAGCTACTTAGTGAGGCCCTCTGCAACTCAGTGAGACCCTGTTTCAAAAAAAAAAAAAAAAATGGGCAGGGGGAGTAGCTCGGAGGTCAAATGCCTCTGGGTTCCATCCCCAAACCCGCCAAAAAAAAATGCTCTATGATATTTTATATAAAATCTAAATAAAAGTTAACTACATAGAAATCAATAGTAGAAAGTTCACCAGGATCAGGGAAAGGGGGAGAAAATGGTGCAAAAGAAAAGCAAAAAAAGTACAAAAAATGAAAATGGGTAAATGGGTATAAAGTTGCAGATATATATGAAAAGTTGAGAAAAAGGCAACATGAGGACCACCTTATGGTGTCCTGGATATTTGTCATGATGGAATTTGAATATTCTCATAACACATACACAAAATATAACTTTGAGTTGATGTATACTGTAATTTGTTTGTTATCATTTCATTATATTTTTCTATTTCAAAACATCATGTTGTGTGCCTTAAATATATAAACTATGCCGAAGACCAGCTCCAGCCAATTCAGGGTTTCTCGAAGGTGGTGAGGAGTCAGCGACTTGAGGGAATGAGAGACAGCCTTTTTTGGAGGCGTGACTCTGTCATTAAGAGTCATTGTTTTTTTTTTTTTTTATATGCTTTTACATGGAAATATTTGGTATTAACAACTTTTGGCAACATATATCCTTAATACACCTGGATACAAACAACTTTTAGCAAAACATATTTTCAGTACACCTAGGTACATTTTGTGCTTTATCTGGAACAATTCAACCTGCCTTGATGAGCTCATATCCCAATACCCGAAATTATCCAAATTAACGTCATACAAATCATACTGGTTACCTAGCCACAAACATCAATTTTATTCTAATTATTAACCTAACTAATAATGGAGCTCTGCAAAGCATGTTCAAACCTAAAGCTAAACCAAAAGTACAGAAAACAAGGGGCTTTTCCATTAGAAAGAACACAAAGATTTTAAAAGATCTTTAAGGGGCACAAACATTTTATTTTTATTATTTATTTATTTATTTATTTGGTGGTACTGGGGTTCCTGGAAGCCCTTCTACCTCCAGGCTACACTCCCAGACCTATTTTATACTTTTTTTAAAAATTTTTGGAAACAGAGTCTCTTTAGCCAGAGTGGCTGGCTTCGAACCAGCGCGATCCTCATGTCTCCGCCTCCCAAGCGCAGAGATTACAAGGGTGCGCCACCACACCTGGCAATATTTTATATTTTTAAATACTAAATATACAATTTATTTTCTTGAATTTTTCTCATCTTTGGTCAGAAACACCAGAAAGGGGAGGCTCTGCTTAGCTGATTTCTTCATCACACATAATAAACTTTAACTAAGCTTATCCTTAACTACTAAATGCTAAACTTACTGTTTCTACTTCTAAAATTAGCTGCTAATTTTATCTCTTATTTTTGACCAGTAGGTATTCTATAAGTTATTTTGACCCAACCACCAAATGTTTACTAAAGTTATTCTATTTCTCTAACATACAATGCCTACATCTAATTTTCTATAATACCCATTAAGTTGTTTACCAAGAGAACTCTTTTGTGCTTTAGTGAGCAGGCACCAAGAAGGTCCCTGCCTGCCCAACCCTCTGCAGGAACGGCAGAGTCCTGACATCAAGCTATTTTCCAGTAATAATTAACTCTGTGTTTTCCAATGATCATACACTCCTGTACAGGAAAGTGGAGGATGGTTGGAGGTGGAAAAGTATTCTAATTAGCGCAAGTCCCCTGAGAGGGATACCACAGTCGACCCCCTAACTTATAAGCAACATATGGAGGGCCTTGCACAATAGGTATAATTTGCCTAAAGTTAACTTTTTCCTTTCATGACTAAGACCTTAAATGAGTTAGGTGTTGTAAGCAGAAGAGTAGAAAGCTCTTTTCTATGTAGCTTCTTAAAAGTTCTCTCATAGATATATTCTTCTTTGGGTTATTCCCAGCACAAATCTTAGGGCATTTTCCAGTCATAATCACATCAATTTTCAGATTATTACAAAACAGTAATACTCAATCAAAGAAATGTTCAATTTTCATTAATATTATAATTATTATAACTAAAATCAAGAGGGATAATGGCTTCAGTTTTGCCAGTCTTCCAGCCGTGCGGAACTCTCTTCCCAGCTGCGACCCTGTCATACAGCAGGAATGACACTGCCTCCACCAAAAGTAAATATTAAAAACAGATTTGCTTCTTTTCTAGAAATATTGCTCCAGTTATGTGACAGTATGTACCTGAATTCAAGTACGTCTTTGACATCTTTCATCAACATTTTTGCAGATGAGACTTGGGACTCTGCCACCTTAGCAGAGTGAAACTCCTATGTACATCAAAGCAGCTGAGAGATAGAAAAATCCTGTCTTGTTTAAAAAATAATAAAGAATATAAGAGTAAGAGAAGGTAGATAAGAGTGAGATGCTTGGGCAGGCAGCAGTAGAGGTCAGCAGGAGGCTTCTGACCTGTGATGATCTCTGCAGAGGAAGAAGAGCCTGAGCCCCTGCTGCTGCTTGAGCCATTCACTCAATAGCCATGTCCACAGCTGATCGTGGTACCCAACAATCCCAGGAACAATTTAAACATTGACATGATTAGTCCTCAAATAAACCTTAAATTATTTCCCTCCACTTAATTATTTTTAAAAGATATTTATATAGCAGAAAAATGCTTTATGGATGAAAGACAGGCAAAAATATGACAGATGCTTCGGCAGAGACAAGACTGAATTCTTTTCTGGTATTTGAGAGAAGAAATATTTTGTTTCTTCTTCACATATGGAGTGAAGCTATCCAAACCATTCTATCTGGAACTGACGATACCTTTTCCTTGTGATATTTATAATATCCCGAACCATATTTACCATTACGAGATATCAGTTTTGCTTGTCAGGTCCTTTGCAATATATTTAAACTCATGGCTTTCCATGAATCTCCTGTAATTTTAAAACTAAAGGAGGCTATGCACATAATACACATAATACAATACACATAATAATTGGTGATGTTCAGACTGAAACTTAAAGTCTTCCTCTAAGATATGGGAAAATGACTTTTGAACATCGGGTAGGGAAGAAATGGGTTTTCCATTTCTAATATGTTATTAGATGATTCATAGGTAAAAAATTATTAAACAGAAAAGGAACTGACAACTTTCTAAACACAAAACAATGCCCAATGCTACTAACTTTTAGCCAACATTCTGTGTGTGTGTGTGTGTGTGTGTGTGTGTGTGTGTGTGTGTGTGTGTGTTCATGCACACATGTGGTTGCCTGAGAGACACAGGAAATTGAACCCAGAAGCATACTACCTCCAGCTTTTTTTTTTAATTCTTTACTTTGAAACAGTAATTGCTTCAAAGTAAATTGTTGAAGCTGGCTTTGAACCTGTGATTCTCCTGCCTCAAACTCCCAAATACTGGGATTACAGGTGTGTGCCACCACAGTTGGCAATTATACAATATTCTTACCTGTGTACAACTCAAGGAATAAATAGAGACTTAAGATGAACAAAGAAAGGGGAGACAGGGATTCAGGAAAAGGACAAGCATTGGTCACAGGGTCCCCATCTATCTGATTAATCAGTTGAGAGTTGGTCTTCATTGCTAATCCCCAGAATCTTGATACCAGCACACATCAGCTCAGGGAATGTTAGAGTTGGGAATGATTTCTTTCAGGCCTATGGGCAGGGACATTAACAGTAGTGTTGCCATTTTGAGAAGCTAGCTTATTTCTCACTCCCTATTCTACCCTCCAATGTGTTTAGATCACTAGTGAAATGAGTCCTGAGGCTTACCTCAGGTCAACACTTTACACATCAGAAAAACACAATTCAACTTATTTTGAGCAACAAGTCTCCTCTCAGACTCCACACAGGGCCAATGACGTATGAGCTTGCAGGTCAACAGAGGCATGAATTTGCAACGCCCCAGGAAGCCAAGGACTGAAGAGCGGGGACAGTTTCATATCAAATTATTTACCAGGTTTAATTACAAAACTAAATTTAATACCTAGACCAGTTGGTACATATGAGAGAGTAGCATATATATATAAATAACTAATATGGAAACTTCAGCTCTCCACTTCCTCTCCTATTATCTTAAGAATAAAATGTAACTCTGCTGGTAGCACACGATATTTGGCATCACATACGTCTGTTCTATGAATCACTAGTGCCCCAAGCCACAAATACATCTGATATATAAACTCACCACCAAGACTTGAGGAAACCTTCTTATTCCTCTGAATTCATGTTTATGTGACAGTAACCATAATAGTAACTACACTTTATGAATTTCTATATATTGTATTACAAATAATATAAAGAGAAAAATCTTCTAATAACCTGTGTCTAAACATAAATGCTTACTGACATATACATTTGTAATCCTAATTATCACTTTGTAAAATAGAATGAAATAACCATTTTACAGATGTTGTTATTATGATTCAAGGAAATTAGGTATTTTGCCCAAAACAAATAGTAAGTAAAGGGTAAAGCTAATACTGGATCCTAGTGTTTATATTATTTAACCAGAATCTGGATTTTGTTTTATTTTATTTTTATGTTATTAGGGAATAAGCTGAGAATTAGTCTACCTCTGAAATACAACCCAGCCCTATTTTTTTTTTAAAACGGGCTCTCACTAAGTTTCAGAGGACCTCACTAAATTGCTGAGGATGACCTTGAACCTGTGATCTTCCTATCTCAGCCACCCAAGTACCAGGATTACAAGTATAATCTACTATGCTGGGTTCAGAATCTGAATTTTAGGATAATCAAAAGTACATTTCAGCATGGCGTGGTGACACATACTTGTAATCCCAGCATTTGGGAGGCTGAGACAGGAGGATCTTGATTCCAGGACAACCTCAGCTACTACTTAGTGAGGCCCTTTGCAACTCAGCGATACCCTGTTTCAAAATAAAGAATAAGAAACAGGGCTGAGGGTGTCGCTCAGAGGTAGAATGCCTCTGGGTTTCATCGACAGTCCAATACCACAAAAAAGAGGTAAATTTCAAGGCTATTATATTCACAATGAGTGTTTAAATATGATATTACCATAATATTTAAATTGAAACTGATATTACCATAATATTTAACTTGCAATGATGATATTGCTATAATTTCCACAGCCTTTTTGTAATTTATAAAATACATTCATATATTATCTGTAATACTGAGATTTATCAATATAAACAGAAGTTGAGCATCCTTAATTTGTAAATGTGAAATCTAAAATGCTCTAAAATATAAAACATTTTAGTGCCAATATAATTCCAAAGGTAGAAAAATTCATATCATAGAAAATGTTTGAGGAACAAAAATAATTGTGAAACAAAAATAAAAAATAATATTTATTAATTTATAAATCAATTTAGGTTATTTTATAAAATTACCATCGACCAGGTATACAAGGTGTTTATAAAACATAAATAAAAGTTTTGGTTAAGTCTTATAGCTCATTCCCAGTATACTTTGTCCCTAGTATTACCTTTCACTAGTAAGAGAATTTGGCATAATATATTTAACAAATCTGTGATGGCACAGTTTGATAGAGCTTAAAATATTTGGAGCTGAATAAATGGAAAGTTCAGGTTGTGTTATTTTGGAACAGGGTCTCTCTTGGGAAACATCTGGGTATTAAAAGAAAATAACGTCAAAATCAGCCAAGCTAGAGAAGCAAGAAACTCTACTTAGATTATTTTCCATCTCTGCTATTGAACAAAACCTATCATATGATGAGGAGAGAGGAAGAGGCACTGCTATGCTTGGGACATTGGTAAATACCCTTTATAACTAGAAATGAGATAGTAAAAAATTCCTACTGTTTGGAATGGGAAATTTTTTATACTTTGGGCCCACTATAAACACTTCATCTAAAGTAGAAAATATGCTTACAACATCTACTATTATTCAAAATATTGTTCCATTGATTGGTCAAAGATGTGAATAAATAAAAGATGAACTACCTAAAGAATACATATAGAAAAAAAGTAGATCAAATTGGTGTGTAGAAATCTACCCATATCTGGTCAAGCTGTCTAGTGAGAAACGATGGTTAAGATTTCAGAAATTGTCTAAGCTATTTCATAAGAAGTATGAAATCAACTGTGCTAAAATTTTCATCCAAGAATTTGCCAATCCCTGAAAAGTAGAATTTTGTGGAGTTTTAAATTTGTAGCAACCAATAGATAAAAGTTTGCCAATATATTTTTAAATAAAATAATCTTATTTTACAGGTTATATAATAATAAAATTAGAATATTTAACATAATACATTATAATATTTTTAATTAATGATGAATAATGTGAAAGAGAAAGATTTAAAATTAATCTGCAAAAATTAATAATGATCACATATAGAAACAATAAGAAGATACAAACCATGATACAATAGAAACTATTTACATTGAAAATAATAAATGAAATAGGAATAATAAAACTTAGAAAGTTAAACCTGGGTGAGAAAACATTAATTAAAGATAAAATTGTAAGCTTGAATAGAAAATATGCTTTTGTTGTAAGTTAATTTATTCTCCCCAGATAATGCATGCATATAATGTAAGTTTTATAAAAATAGAAATATTGTTTTAATTACTGAGTAATTACTGTTTTAATTACTGCTCACACTTGTAATCCCCGCTCTTGGGAGGCAGAGACAGGAGGATCGCGCAGGTCCCTAGCCAGCCTCGCTGGCTTAAGAGACCCTGTTTCCAAATTAAAAAAAAATATATAAAAATAGGTCTGGAAGTGTAGCCTGGAGGTAGAAGGGCATTCATGAACCACCAAAAAAAAAAAAAAAAACTGGTATTGGAAGCTGGGCATGGTGGTGCACGCTTGTAATCCCAGCATTCTGGAGGTTGCAACTGGAGGATCACAGTTAGCGGACAGCCTCAGCTACTTAGTGAGGCCCTCCACAACTTAGTGAGACCCTGTTTCAAAATAAAAATTAAAATAGGGCAGGGGATGTGGCTCGGAGGTCAAATGCACCTGGATTCCATCCTCAGACCCACAAAAATAAATAAATAAATAAATAAATAAATAAATAAATAAATAAATATGGTATTGGAACAATTTAAGTCATTAAATATTAAAAACTCATCCATACTCCATAATATTCCTTGTAAAAATTAAAATTCATGTGAATATGCAATTAATGACAAAAACAAAATTTAGAAATAGTAGAAAGAAAACATTAGTAACTTTTTATATCCTGAATGTAGTAAAGGCTTTCTAATTTTAATTGTAGATTCAATGAAAGTTAATAAATTTAATTATATGTTAGTAAAAAGCATTTTCATAAAAGTAAGACCATGTGAATAAAGTCAAATGCTATGTGACAAACTGAACTAAATTATTTATTTGTAAAGAGACAATGGTATTTATAACAGGCAAAGAGACAATGTCCACAATGCATAAGATAGAGAATCAGAAGACCACAGCTTTATAGATTAACGGACAATAGACATGCAGATTCCACAGAAAAAGCTGTATAAATTATCCTTAAACATAGAGAAAAATTTCATCCAAAATAAGAAAAGTGCCCTTTGAAACATTCATAATTTTAACTATTGGAGTAGCAGAAATTCAAAAGCTTCACCACATTACTTTATAAGCTTATGTGCAAAGAGACAAGCACAGAAATATTATTAGAAGGTGTACAAAATGATCTGAATCTTAGGGAAGAAATTGTCAATATTTAATAAAAGTATGCATACATTTTGATGTGCAATTTACCAATTGACCCTGAAATACCACTTCTAGAATTTTAACAATTTGCTAGGGCATGCCAGTAATCATAGTTCTTCTGAAACTGAGACAGGAGGATGGGAGATTCCAGGTCAGCCTTGGGAACTTATCAACTTTTAGCAACTTAATGAGATACTGTTTGAAAAAAATGTGACATAGGGCTAAGTGTACAGCCTGGAGATAGAATGCACCTGGCCTCAATAGCCAATAACAATAACAACAACAACAATTACAACAAGAAATAGAGGGGAAAAAAAACTAGAAATGCAGAAAGAATACAAGTAGCTACCAAGGTGGTTAGTGGCAGAGTGGAAGAGATTTGATCACTTCTTAATGTGTATTTTCTCATAAATCATGACTTTAAATAATACATTTGATTCTGTAAAATATTATATAGAAGCATGGAATGAAGCCGGGCGTGGTGGCATACACTTGGGAGGTAGACACAGGAGGATCGTGCAGGTTCGAAGCCAGCCTTGCTATCTTAGGAGACTCTGTTTCCAAATAAAAAATATAAAAAATAGGTCTGGGAGTGTAGCCCAGATGTAGAAGGGTTTCCAGGAACCCCAGTACCACCAAAAAAAAAAAAAGAAAAAAGAAAAAAAAAAGAAAGAAGCACAGAATGAATAAAAACCTTATAAATGAACAGAAATAGAAATAAACAATATTTTAATTTAGTAATGTAACCATGCAGAAATAAAAATAACACATGAAATCTAGGAGGTCTAGCCTGTTCTTTATGTGATGCATTTTAAAAACAAATTTACATATGAATAAATGATAATTTTTTATGAAATTGTTCCTGGCTGGGCATGGTGGCACATGATTGTAATTCCAGTACTTGGGAGGCTGAGACAGGAGGATCTCAGGTTCACAGCCAGCCTCAGCTATCTAGTGAGGCTCTCTGCAAATTAGCGAGACCCTGTTTCAAAATAAAGAATAAACCAATAGGGCTGGAGATATAGCTCAGAGGTAGAATGACCCTAGGTTCAATCTTCAGTACTGCAAAAACAAACAAAATTGTTTGTTCCTAATGATGGTATTTTTGCAGTAATTCTGAAACTCTGAGTCAATCTCACAAGGTGGAGCAAATGAGTACACACTTAGGGATCCATGTTTTCCCTTCGATTAAAATGAGATAAAATATGAAACAGGATATGAAAATATGAATATATATATATATATATATATATATATATGAAACAGGGAGTTGAAAAAGAAATCTGTGCCAATAGATTTGAATTAGATATCAATATCAGCTCATGACGTCAATAAAAGATTAATCACTAAAGAGTCCATAATGTGTAAACCTACCAGTAATATACTGATTTTTAAATATTTATCTTCACTGAAGGAAAAAAAAAAAAGGCTTCCTGGAGAAATAGCTGTGTCTATGTAAGGACTGAAAAAAAAAGGACCAAAATGAAAAGAAAAAAATCAGAAATGACTAGGTATATAACAAAAAGAACAAATGCTAGCTAATTTTTGTGACTAGTATAAAATTTTAAAATAATATTGATGATAATGTTTGTAGCATAAAAGTCAATATAATACTAAATATATCAAATATATTTAACATAATAGTATTTAAGAGAAAGAAAAATGAAAAATAAGGGAGAGCACACATTTTTAAGATTTGTAGCTAATAAAAGCAAAATAAATGAAAAATAGAAAAAGTGATCATTTTGCATCATATAATCTTTCTTATCCATAAAGATTTATTTAGGCCTGGCTTAATAATTGATACTTATAAGCACTAATTTTAATTAGTTATTTGAGAAGAGGATTTTATCATGGTTACTTTTGAATTACCAGGAATTATGACATTGCTGCTATAGAAAGATCCAGGAAATACACATTTTTAGAAGTCGTCAATTTAAATATCATCAATAGAAGAGAACAGACAGAATTGGCTTCCTAACATGATGGACTTCCTAGTGGGCCTTCAAAAAGAAGTATGTAGCCGGGCGGGGTGGCACACGCTTGTAATCCCCGTGCTTGGGAGGCAGAGACAGGAGGATGGCACAGGTTCGAAGACCCTGTTTCCAAATAAAAAAAGTATAAAAATATCTCTGAGAGTGTAGCCCGGAAGTAGAAGGGTTTTCAGGAACCCCAGTACCACACACACCCGCACACAAAAGTATGTAATAGCTATGAGAATTTTTCTTGAAAATTTTTTAACCTAAATATTAGCATGAAGAAGCAATTATTTCAGACAAAACAATATCTTAATAATGTAAGATATTTTATCAGCTAATGCAAAATTCTCCAAAAGTGGAAAAAAGGGTTTATTTACAATATAATAAAGGTTGAAGTTAGTATTAAACAATAATGTGAAAATAATGAAAATAAGTATACTATCTCAAATAACCTTTTTAGTTGTTTTTCAAGTTTAAGGGTAGCCAAGAAATAAAATATGAATTTCTTAATAGCTAGAAATAAACATAAGAACCGTGTTACATATGTAACAGAAATTTTAAGTTACACATAGATACATTCATAGTCATAAATAATTGAATTAAAATTTAAACATTTAAAATGTAAATAAATCCTATGAATCTGATTATATTATGAATAGAGAAACAAAATAAAACTAAGGTAAACAGAAGGAAGAAATGAGCATATGTTCCTATGTGTGAATTAGAAAAGAGATAAACACGACTAGCTCTTTGGAAGGCCTAAAGCAAGATTGTTATTAGCATGTTAGGCAGAAAATCATTTGTTTTGGGGGCTGTAAGAGGTAAATGAAGGACTTTGGGAAGAAACAATTACTCATCTTAGTCATTGTGACAATCTAAAAGTCTTACATATTTTCGGTGCTTTGTGAGAGTTTTGTTTAGCTGAGAATCATAATTAAAAAAAAAAAATATTGTACTGAGGCTGGGTTTGGTGCTCTTCCTATAATACCAGTATTAATAATAGCAAGACTCGCCGGGCATGGTGGTGCACACTTGTAATCCACGCGTTTGGGAGGCTGAAACAGGAGGATCACACGGGTTTGAAGCTAGCCTCAGCTACTTAGAGAGGCTCTCAGCAACTTAGTGAGACCCTGTTTCCAAATAAAATAGAAGGAAAAAAAAAGGTCTGGGAGTGTAGCCCGGAGGTAGAAAGCCCCTGGGTTCCACCCCAGTACCACAAAAAATTATATAATAATAATAATAATAATAATAATAATAATAATAATAATAATACTCTCAGCAAACTAGAAAAATCCTGTTTCAAAATAAGAAAAATTAAAAGCCTGGGTATGTGTTTCAGAGGTAGAATGATTTTCTTGGTTTCAATCTCAAGTAAAAGAAATAAATAAATGCTATAATAAGATAGTAAAGATAAGAGAGAAAGTTACTAAACTTATAAAACAAACATCAATTAGAAAAATAATCAGAAATACACAAGAAAAAAAAAATGAATCCATTTGTTTGTCTGGGACTACCCAGAAAACAAACCTCAAAAACAAGATCTTGCTGCAAGTACAGTAGTTTATTTGGAAGGCTCAAGGCACCTGGTGGTAATGGGACAAAACACAAAGACAAAACAATCCACAAAGATTGTTGTGGCAAGAGTTAACGGAAACCATCCAGACTGAGTATAAAGCACAAAGTCAGCTTTATCTCATTCATCAGGTGAGGAAACTGATTAATATATATATATATATATATATATATATATATATATAGATAGATAATATATAATATATAATAGATATATAATATATAATATATATGTATACACACACCTTGTCAGTCATTGCTTGAGTGCTGGGCCCTGCAGGTATGAATGAATTCCCAGGCACTTTCAGGTGTTTTGCACAGATTAGACAATGGCCTCATGCAAAGAGATGCAGATGCTGACTGAAGAATCCCCAGGGGATACCAGCAGGGCACAGACTGCTGCTGGGCCCTTGGCTGCTTGGCTCAGATCTTTTTGAGAATGTGCATGAAATGGATTATTTTCATGACAAATATAAAATTATTAAAGCCAAACGCAGAAAATAAAATCTAAACAGACCAATTCCTTTGAAGTAAAAGAGAAAATATCCAAGTGATTTACTGCTCCCATTACCGACTCCTACACTTGAAACAAAACAAAACAAACAAGAAAAATATGCTCAAGGTTCAGAAAAAGAATTTAACCAAATCTTTAAAGAACAAATAGGACCAATATGATTTAAAGAAAGTGCAGAAGAAAAGCAGAGATTCAGAAAGCTTCTGAGTAAAGCAAAAGAAAGTATCAGTGAATTAAAACATGCTATGTTCTTTGCAAATATACTCAATATGGTAAATACTAATCTCTCTAATCTAAAATTTTAACAAAATTTCAATTAAGACATAATACTCATGGTAATTAAAACTAGGTTAAAATAAAGTAAAATAAGTCAAAAAATTTTAATATATAAACAGATAAAACAAAACATGAATCAAAAATGACCTGAAACTCTCCCATCCAATATTAAAACACCTTATAATATCACAGAAACCAAAATTAGCTTTTATTGACAGATGACTAGACAAAGATAATACTTTGAAATGTGTAAACAATCACAAACATGTGTACATATTAATACATATGCACATGCATATATTGTTGCAGGGGATAGGTTGGGGGGGGAAGGTGCGTGGTGTGTGTGTGTGGAGAAGTACCCCCCCCCCCACTATCACACAGACAGACAAATAGAAAAACCGTGGATTCTTGTCCTAAGCTAAGAATAAGTATTCATCGCTTGGACAGCTGCTGCAGATTTAAAGAAGTTTATTAAAAAGATAGAAATACAGAGATAGTTACAGTCCTGTGCCAGAGCGGACACAGGAGGGCAATTCGAACGAAAATGCCCAAGAACTCCAGTTTACTTAGTTTTTATCCTGTCTAAGTCCAGCAGGTCCCTCTGATTTTTGGAGATCATGTTACCCCTCATCTCCAACCCTGGCTCTGCTTCTGTTATCTCTCCAGCCGAATTTATGGCCTAAAGGGGGAGACATCTCTGTCTCCAAACACAGGTCCAGATTTATGGCCTGAGAGGGAGGCATCTCTGTCTCCAGACACAGGCTTTTACCTTTTGTCTTCTCCCCCAAAATGTGTTAAATTGTTCTTAGGAATGCAAGGACATGTTAGCTAACCCTGGCTTTCTTAGTAAAGAAGATATATTTCAAGATTGGACATCTTTCCCAGTATTGACACATTAATACATTTTAAACCCTCTTCCCAATACCAGTACATATATATTAATAAACATAGAGGGAATTATAAAGATAAACATTTTTGTACTTATAATTTTATACTGGTAAATATCTCACAATATGTTTAAATAGGATGAAAATTGTCTAAAGCATTTGTCAATTTCAATGATGTAAAAGGTTCCACCATTGTACATTTCAATATTTGATGTTACCAAATGTATTATCTGAAATATATGTGTAGCAGCTCATCCTTATATTGTATTTTTATCATTTAGACTGAGATACATTTAGACTTTTTCCCCTGGGTTTAATTCTCAGTGCCAAAAATATTCAAAATGATAGTAACAGAATTGAATGAGATGATATTTTAAATACTTATTTGTTGTTGTTTTGGTATAATTTACTTAATTTTTGCTTTACCCTGATAATTTAACTTTTAATAATGGAGGTGTTTAAGAATTGACTTCAGAAACTTAGAAATACCATATGCTTTTGGGATGCAGTGCAAGCCAGATACACATGAAGACACACATAGGAATTTAGAATAGGGCGATGTCAGGAATAAAATGTGTCATTACATCTGCAATCCAAAGGTAGATCTGGCCCAATCGAGAGTGTTTTTAAGCCTGTGTGGTGGCACACACTAGTAATTCCTGCATTTGAGAGGCTGAGACAGGAAGATATCCATTCACAAACAGACTCAGCTACTTAGTGAAAAACTTTTAAACTCAACGAAACCTTGTTTAAAAATAGGGCTGAGGGTTGTAGCTTGGAGCTAGAATATCCCTGCATTCCTTCCTCAGTACCACAAAAAAAAAGTGTTTTTAAATACTAGTTTTTACATTGTTAATTGGTATATGGTAAATACTAGATTTCAAATAACTAGAAAATTGGTTTTGAACATATTATTTGGAAATGTCTGATTAACATGTGAAAATAATAAACTGGATTAATTTTTCAAATCAACACTAAAATAGAAGACAAATAGACCAAAATTTGAAATGTAAGGCAAAAACCATTATAATCATAGAAAATCATAAGTTTTTTAATGTAATTTTGATACATATATGGGAGAAATTTGGAGGTGCTGACTCTCAAGAGGCATAGAAATTATTAAAATTTAATTACATAAAATCTGAATTTAAAAAATGCACATGTATATAAATGTCTATATGCATAACAGAACATAAAATACAAACTATAAAATAAATACTTGCAAGTCAAATTGTGAAAAATGAATTAAAATTTTTAATATAGCTTTTAATATATAAATTTATTAATTTAAAATAATAAGTAAGGCTATTAAACCAGTAATAAAAACAAGAAAGAGAAAGTTAAATAAAGCAATGATATATATTTATATATATGTATATATACAGGTTATATAATGATATATTATATATTCATATAATATATATGAATAACCTGTTATATATAGTATAACCTGTTATACTGGAAGAGAATGAAACACTATATTACCCAAAGTTTTGGTGAGATTACCAGACAATGGGTAATTTTATAAATTGCTGGTATAATACTAATTGATATAATACTAATTGTTAATTTCATGGACTATCTTTTGACAATATCTAATCAAAGCATTTTTAAAAGCAAAACATTTATGTTTTTTGAACTATCTAGTACAATCCTATTTGACCTACAGATATTTTCATATACAAATAAAATATCACTTATGCAAGATTTTCTTTACATATTTTGAATAGCAACCAAATACTGGTATCAATTCAAATGTTAATTTCACATAATAAATTTCTATGTACTTATTTAGAATGAAGCATCTTACCATGTAATTATAGTACTATAGTACACAGAAATATTTCAGTCAACAGTGGGCTTGTATATATAACCATGGTCCTGTAACATTATAATGAAGCTGAAAATTTTCTATCTATCAACAATGCAGGAGTCATAATAATTGTGTAGTGAAATGCACCAGTCATGTGTTTATGGTAATTCAGGTTACACAAATTTACTGGGCTGCAAGTTATATAAAAATATAGCACATACATTATGAACAGTATGTAATACTTGATAATGATTAAAAAAACTATTTACTTAAGGAAAAATTATTTTCAGCCTCCATCACTACTAGTTAAAATTTAACCCACATTTATTAAATTGATTGAATAAAAAAGTGGGAAAGCATTACTTTTCTGTATTAAGAATCACAGCATGTTAACTAAATGATAGATCATTAAAATAAAGTCTCTTTCTGACCTCACCTCCCAAAATACAACAGTTGTACTTGTCATCAAATAGTTCCCAAACAGTTAAACTTATATCTACGTCCAAATGTTAAACACCCCAAATATAAAAACTATCAAATATATTATTGTTATTAATAAGATTAATAATATTATTTGATGTATTTCTAATACTCATTTTTCTCTATCGTTTGTAAATGGATTTTAAAAATAACATTTGATTTTCTTAGGCACCATTCTATCAAAGCAACACGTTACGTTACAGAGTTAATGAGAAGCAACAGTTTCAACAAATGAATAGGGAAAGTCCAAAAAATGGAAATGGACAAGCTAGTTTAAGCAAAAATAAGAATTGTCCCAATCTCATTTTTATCCTGGTGAATCTTAATTAGACTTATGTTAAGCTGCATTAGTGTTAATAAGGATTAATGTCATAGTGATAAGCAGAGCATACAAATCAATAAGTGCTGCCATATCAATATATGAACAGGGACACAAATAGCCATTTCAGTTCTTAACAGAGAGCTTGGTGTGGAGTTAAATATTTGCTATGTGGATTTAAAATACTTTGAGAAATAAAGAAAGTCTTACTTCCACATAAGATAGTCTAACATCGCCCAAAGAGCAGTGTTGTGAAACTTCAGAGATAAATGTAAACCTTAAAGGATTTACAAACTTGTCTCTAGGGGTTATTTCATAACTCTGCCACAGTTGCACATGTTGTCCCTGAGTGTTTTGGGAGCAGAATGGTGATTAACCTATAAATCAAATGAGTTTCCACTGATTATGATGATGAAACAGAGGACTTGGGTCTTGTTCCCCTCTGAGTGGTACAATGGTCACTTGAGGAACTTACAGAATTATTGAAGAGTAAAAAAGTAAAGAAAAAAAAAAAGAAAACACGAAACAATTAGAAAGAAACATGTATCTGTTTAGGCTTAATTTTGGATTTCAAGAAAAACAACTATCAGCTAAATGATAATGGCTCAAGCAAGATCCGCCCCGCCCCCACCAAAGGCGAGTAATCTGGGGACAAGGTGGCAGTTTCATGTAATGGGAGAAACTCAGAAGTCTTTCAGTCATCTCTGTTCAACCATTTCTTTAGTACTGCCTCAAATTTGTGGCCCAGGATGGGTACTGCTGCAGGTGGCAAGTGATGGGAGGGAACAGAAGACTGGTCCTCTGTGTTGACAGGAAGCTCCCTGACTTGACAAGTACCCACTCTGATACATCATTGAACCACACAATCACATCATCAGGTTATACAGCTGCAAGGAGACTGAGAAAAGTAATCTTTATTTGGTTGACAATGTAATCAGCTATAAATTAGTTTCATTACTAAGAAGAGAATGTATACTAGGAAACAAGCTGTAACATCTGCTAAACACATAAGAAGAAATGAAATAAATAATTAAATCATGTAGGCTAGTGCCCAACAACTAAAATAATTCATGTTTTTTCTACTGATGTCTCTTTTCTGTTTCAGTATCTAGTTCAGAATACTACATGAAATGTAATTGTTACGTTGGTTTAGTTTCTTTCAAATCTGTGATACCACAGTATTTCCTTATTTGTCATGAACTTGATACATTTGCAAGTGTGGTAGCTACTCTTTATAGCCCATATTATAGAGAAATTAAGCGCATAGTATAGAAAAATTAAGAGAAAAATATCAAAGGATTTGTGAATATATGGAAAAACCACCTCAGTTATTAATATATATTATGGTAAATTACTTTAACCATATGCAAATTTCCTGTCTCTCTTTCAAGTTTCACCCACTAATTTTAGCTTTCATCACTGGATCTTGCCTGAAGTAATTATTACTATGGTGTTCTAATGATGATTTTCTATTTCTCTCATTCCTTCTACATTTATTTATTGAAATTATTCTGGGAGGAAGATTGTTACATACTAATTACCATTTAATTATTTAATTATGATTCAGTCATCCACTTATATCAGAATATATTCGTGTACACTTTTCAATTTTTGAGTTATAATCCACTACTCTATTATTTGTTCTTTTGCTCAAACTAATCTTGCTTTAGCCATGCATGAGAAGTTCCTTCAAGCTGCCTCTTAGGTATCTTTTTTGATATACTCACTGCATTTTTATTTGTACTTCATAACTTCTGGTACTACTGGTCAAGAATCTTCTAGTGTTTTCTTCTCCTCAGCCTTAGAATGAGCCATTTTTCCAGTGTGTCTCTAGGTTTCTTTACTTGTATAATGGTATTTGTTTTTGTGGTACTGGGGATTGAACCCAGGTCCATTCTACCTCCAAACTACATCCGAAGCCCTATTTTAGTTTTTTTTCTTAAAAATTAATTAATTAATTAATTAATTAATTAATTTTTGTGGTACTGGGGTTCCTGGAAACCCTTCTACCTCCAGGCTACACTCCCAGACCTATTTTTATATTTTTATTTGGAAACAGGGTCTCTTATGCCAGTGCGGGTGGTTTCGAACCTGTGGGATCCTCCTGTCTCTGCCTCCCAAGTGCGGGGATTACAAGCGTGCGCCACCACGCCTGGTGCTAGTTTTTTACTTTTATTCAGGATCTTACTAGGGTGCTGAGAATTTTGTTAAGTTGCTGAGGCTGGTCTGGAACCTGTCATTCTGTCTCAGCTTCTCAAGTACTGGGATAACAAGCATGCACCACCATGCATGGCTGGAGAATGATATTTAGAAACCAAGAAGTATGTTGTCAGCACACTTCATATGATTTATAATCTCTTAAATATTTTGCATATGTGAATGTATCACTTTGAATCTTATTATGATTTAACATTACCTTAAAAAAATAAATTATTTTGCCCAATATCCACAATTTATTTTCATTATATTATTTATGTGTGTACAAAAATCAAGCAAGCTTCAAACTTTCAGTGATTATGTTTCTGATATGACAATAAAATTAATACAATGTATGAAACTATATAAGAAATAAAATATAAATTAAAGACATTAACTCAATATGATAAATGATGTTTCACTGAAAAGAAATTGTCACTTGTCACTCACAATTATAGCATGGAATACTTTGGGTCGATACAATTCTAAGGAAATATTTTTATTGTGTTAGACCAGACTATTATTTATTTTGGTAAGAGTTTTATACATATTTGAAAAGTTTATGCAGTGGAGTGTGTGTGTGTGTGTGTGTGTGTGTGTGTGTGTGTGTGTGTGTTATTGGATATTGAATTCAGAAGCATTCTACCTATCAGCTATACCTTATATTTTCTTAAACAGTGTTTCTCTAGATTACTGAGAGTTTTGCCAAGATGCTAAGGCTGGTTTCAAACCCATGATCCTGCTGTCTCAGTGTCCCAAGTATTGATATCAGAGGCATGTGCCACCATGCCAAGTTAGTCTATTTATTCTATTTCTTTGAGCTGAAGTAGCCTATGAATGCCATGTTAGCCTTTTTGAAATTATCTACATTCTACTGATTTTATGTCCAGTTGTTCTCTTAGTTCCTGAGAGAAGAATAATGTCTTCAACTATAATTTTGAGTTTGTCTTTCTCATTTCCAATATCAATTTTTGAGTGTCTATCGACAGAGAGATGCATAAAAAAATGCATAGCGCGCACACGCACACACACACACACACACACACACACACACAGAGGAATATTATGCAGCTTAGAAAAGAAGAGATTTTTCATTTTTAAAATCATGAATGAACCAGGGGGTTATATAACTGAAGTAAGACAGGCATAGATAAAAACAAATACTGCATAAATGGATGTGGAATATAAAAAAGTTAATCTCATAGAAGCAGAATGTGGGGTGATGGTTACCAGGGACACAATCAGTGAAGGAGATTATTAAAAAAATACAAACCTTCAAATACTTAAGAAGAGTATATTTAGGAGATCTATTGCCCAATATGGTGAATATAGTTAATAACTATATAATGACTGTTTATAGATTGCTGAGAAAGTAGATTTTACATGTTCTTACTACAAAAAATGAGTTAACTAATATGTTAATTAACTTTAATTAGCCATTTCACAATGTCACAATGCATAAATATATTTTAAAAAACCATGCTAAAATGAGTGTGGTGTAGCATTCTAGTAATCCGAGCTATTCAGAAGATTGAAGCCAGAAGGTTGCAAAATTAAGGCTCAGCTGGGAAACTACATGAGACCATGTCTCCAAAAGAAAACACAAAGAAAACATTCTACACATAATGCAGATACATATGTACATATATGTGTATATATGTATGTAAGTAAAGACAAATATGTATATATGTGTATCAAGAAAGAATTTCTTTTGTCAATTCATATATAAATATTCAGGAACAAGTAGCAGTCATATTTCAAAACTTTGTTTCTAGGTCCAGCCACGTTTGAACTTTTATGACTTGTTGGATGACTGAGGCCTGCATCATTTTGTTGTGCTTTTCTTTAATAATATTCCCTATTCTGAAGTCTACTTTGTTTAAAATGACAATAGCTATTTCCGTTTATTTTGGTTAATGTTTGCATGATATATATTTCTTTATTCCTTCACTTATTTATATAATCAGACTTAATGGAGTCTTTTACAAGCAACATATAGTTGGAACATTTTTTGTTTAACAGATGTGTGAGACCATTTACTTTTAGAGTGGCTTTTTTTTTACAGTTGGATAAATATATACTTAATTGTGTTAGTTGTTTTCCACATGTCCTATGTGTACTTTACATTTTTTTCTTTTATGTTTTTTGCCATTTATGTATCCAATTTAATTATTTCAGTTTATCATTCACTGAATATACTTCCTTTAGAATGCTTGGATAGGATAGATGCATGTTGTATACATTTACAGAAATATCACAAGTATACACAGTTAATATTTATTAATACACTGTTTTAGAAACTATACTTGAGTTTTATAATATATTTTAAATAATCATATTATAGCTTTGAATGATATCATCATACTTTGTGTAAGTTGCACAGGTCTGCATATCAGTATATTTCCAATCTGTTTTTCTTATTCTTGTCCATACATTTGACTTTTATGTAAGGCACAATGAAATATTACAAATTTTGCTTTAAATAGTAAGCTGACATGATGTACATAAGTGAGAATACCAACGTCAGTTTCAATATCATGTATGTAGAACATTGGGGAGGGAAAACCAACCTAGTCCTATGTGCATATATATCACTATTTCTATAAACTAAATTATGATGCGAGACAACAATGTACCAGTAGAAGTATGAAAATAGTTCTCTTTTTAAGGAACTATAAGAAAAATAATATTTTAAGTTTTATGTTTTTCAATACTTTTCAGAAAAGTTTTTGAAATGTAAAATATTTTTCATGTATTAACTACTTTTAGCATTCCTACTGAGTACATCCCTTAGCAATAATTCTATAATCTTTAATTGGTGAAAAAGTACTTCTTACTAATTTTTAGAGGATATTTTACTGGGTATGTTTTCATTTTTTTTCCAGTGTTCTACATTGTTTATTTTTGTGTTTATTTTTATGTTTTTTCTAGACAATCTTCTATAATTATTGATCATCTTCTATTGCCCCCTGGCTGCCTTTACATTTTTATCTTTCTATTTAGTTTTTGTCAGTTCAAATAGTATATCCTTAGGTGGGATTGTTTGTTTGTTTGTTTTATTTCTAATTTCAGCTTCTTGGTCCTCTATCACCTTGGATCGTCCGTTTGTAATCTATCATTTACTTTTAACAGTTAGTGGATATTATTTCTTCGGCTATATATTCTGTACAATTAGTTACCTCTCCCGTAGTATACCAATACATGAATGTTAGAACATTTAATATTATCTCGTACTCTTTGAGTAATCTCTCTTGTTCTTTCCCCACACATTTTTCTATTTATATTTTATTTTTATAAATTTCTATAGAATGATCTCAAGATCACTGACTGCATTCAGTCTCCTGAGGAGTCCCCACAAGATATTCTTCATTTCCATTAATTAGTTTATTTCTAACGTGTTCAATTGTTTCCCTTTTTTGTTTTCATTCCTATGATACATTTACCTGTCTGGTATTGATTGATGTATAATATTTAATGCAAAAATTTAACAGATCAAGCAGTTATTTTACGCTTATATATGTATACTTTTTTTTGCAGGTCTCAGGATGGAATCCAGGGGCATTCAACTTCCGCGCTACAACCCCTTCCCTATCTTTTATTCTTTATTTTGAAACAGGGTCTCAATGAGTTGCAGAGTGCCTCACTAAGTAGCTGAGGCTGTCCGTGAACCGAGATCCTCAGGTCTCAGCCTCCCAAATGCTGGGATTATAAGCCTGCAGCACCACACCCAGCTTTTACGCTTACTTTTTGATGCTCCAATATCCATGTCATATCTGAGGTTGCATCTCATTATTGATTCGAATATTTTTCTTTCTGTTCAATATAACTCAGATTTTGGGTTTAAAACAAGGTATGTTTACAGCACTCATATGAACTAAATAATTTTATATTTGGAAATAAGCTTATGTATTTTTATTAGGCCTTGAGTGGGAGGAATTGTGTTATATCAGCTGGGATTTGAACTGGAATTGAGAATATATTTTCTCATCAGATTGGGTTGTCTTCACTTGGCTTTGGATATTCTCGTTTGTTGCTCATTTAAAGAATCTTCCTCTTGAAACTCTCAAGCGTCTCCCAGCATTGTTGTCACTCAGCATTCATTAACCTGGAGGCAGGAGACAGGGTAGAAGAATGGTCTCTAAATCCTAAGTAAGTCTCAGGCTTAGGTAGGAGCTGTAGATCAGACTTTGAGGAGCATAGCCTTCGATGGTCTACTTGTCTTACTTCCATATACAGTGCTGAGCCTAGTAGATATTCCTCCACTTCTCTAAGAGAAATAGCAACATTTTTTTGTTCTGTTTTTGTCTCCCCACTGCATTTTATTTGCCAAAAAAATTCCAGGCTGTAGTTTTGATTTTCTTTCCACTGCAGAGTAACCATTTCTTTTTCCTTAGTAAAAGTAGAAAACATGGATTTGGAGAGAGTTTGAGTGATGACTGCCATTCCCCCTCCACCCGCAGCAAGATTCCTATTACTCTTAGTATGCATTTTTTCACTGTTGCACTTTTCCTTAACTACTAAGGCATTTGGTTTATTGGAAAGATGGGGAAGAAGATCTCAGTGAATATTGGGCAAGCCAATCTTTCCCACCTCCTTTCAACATCACTTAATTTTTTCAAGAATCTCCCTAGCCGGGCGTGGTGGCGCATGCTTATAATCCCTGCGCTTGGGAGGCTGAGACAGGAGGATTATACAGGTTCAAAGCCAGCCTCAGCTACTTAGTGAGGCTCTCAGCAACTTAGTGAGACCCTGTTTCCAAATAAAGTATAAAATAGGTCTGGGAGTATAGCCCGGAGGTAGAAAGCCTCTGGGTTCCACCTCCAGTTCCACCAAAAAAAAAAAAAAAAAAAAAAAGAATCTCCCTAATCTTACCTGAGAATTTACCTGAGAATATTGAGAGTGGATCCAATAATGTCTATCTTTTTCCACTGATTTTGTGTTCTAATATTAGGCTCTGTTTAGCCTCTAGTAATTTATTCATAATTGCTATTGAAATATTTTTATTGGCTTATACTAGTCAGCAGTGCTTGTCACAGTTAATCATTTACTCAGGTCATATTTATACTGAAGGTTTTTTTTTTTTTTGGAAATGTGAGAATAATGCTTTTATTTCACTGGTTTACAGAGGTTTTTTATGCTCTGAAAAGAATATTTTGATGGTTAGGTATGCTAAAAATAATTTTACTACATATTTTCTTTTTATTTTTCTAATGTAGAGATTTCAGTAGTTTCAATGTAGTTTAGTTTATATCACTCCTATATGTTTATCCTTGATGGGTTCTGCTAAGAATTTTTTATCTACATCAATATCAGAAAGATATCCTGGATTATCTACTGGAAGAACTATTGATTGAGCTTAAGTTTTAGAACTATAATACATCTGAAATAGTTTTATTATGTCAAGTTGAGGTCAAATTTTATGTCCCTCTCTCTCTCTCTCTCTCTCTCTCTATATATATATATATATATATATATATATATATATATATAGTGTGTGTGTGTATGTGTGTGTGTGTGTGTGTGTGTGTACATATACACAGTTGATTTTCTCAGCATCATTTTTAAAGATCAGTTTCTTCAATTATGTCTTTGTCAACAATTAACTGGTAATATTGTATATATATTTCTGGAAATTATTCTATTTTATGTTCTAAAGTTTTGGCAATTTTCAGTTATCACTTTTTAGGTTTTTATGCATATTGCCATTAAAATATCTCTTTTTCATGCTTAATTTGTACTGTATCTTTATTATTGCATTCTTACTACATCAATTAAATGAACCCAGTGAGTTCATCTGTTGTGATCTTCAGCCCATTTATTGAGGCTTGTTATTTGTTTTTTAATTTAAACAATATTATTTATATGTTATACGGTGTCTTGCTGGTTGTTTTTATTAAATTAGTCGTTCTGGATTTGTGAATACTTTGCCTTTTTTTTTTTACCATTTTCTGTATCTGTTTAACTTTGACCATTTTAAATCCATGATTTTTTTCATCAAATTTTTTTTTCTTAATTTGCTATTTCAGCAAATTGATAGTCATAGAATTGTGTTTTGGCATGCCTGTAATTCCATTACTTGGTAAGCTGAGTCAGGAGGACAGCAAATTCAAGACTAGACTTAACAATTTACTGATACTCTCAGCAACATAGTGAGGCTCTGTTTCAAACTAAAAAATAAAATAGACCTGAGGTGCAGCTCAGACTAAGAATGCCCCTGAGAACACACACACACACACACACACACACACACACACACACACACACACACCACACATTTAAACATATTTCGGCTTCTGTGTATGAGCTCATATTTGCAATTACACAACCTTTCAAGAATGGCAGCTTTCAGAGATGGACATGGTGGCAAACACTTGTTATCTCAGCATTTGGGAGGCTGAGACAGGAAGATCACAGTTTGCAGACAGCCTCAGCTACTTAGTGAGGCCCTTTGCAAGTCAGTGAGACCCTGTTACAAAATAAAGAATAAAAAAATAGAGCTAGAGGTGTAGCTCAAAGGTAGAATGCCCCTTTGTTCCATCCCCAGAACTGGAAAATAAATAAATAAATAAATAATAAATAAATAAAATAAATAATAATAATAAATAAATAAAAATAAAAGGCAGCTTTCTCTTGTACAGTTCACCTGAAATATGAAGTAAAACCAACTATTAAAACACATTATTTGCTAGGTTCTAGAATATATAGAAAGAGGATTAGCTCAGCTTTCATGGGAATGCTTTCTTTGCTAGTTATTTAATATCAACTGCCTCTCATTTCTTCCAGTAAATTTCATCACATAGAGCATGAGCCATCCCCATAGCTATGTTCTGAGTTCCTAGCAGGCTCCATAAAATTTATTAAAACTGATTTTCTTATTTGTTTATCTATAGAATCTCTTTCTTCATTTAGAGTTTCTCCTGTTAAACATTTCTCCCTAGCTTTCGCGTATTAGGGAAGGCATCTGAGTTCTTATTTTTTGTGACTGACTAATCTCACTTAGCATAATGTCCTCCAGTCCCATCCATTTCCCTGAAAATGATGTAATTGTGTTTTATTATGGCTGAGTAAAATTCCATTGTGCACATATCCCACAGTTTTCTAATCCATTCATCTGTTGATGGACATCTTGGCTGGTTCCATAGTTTGGCAATGGTGAATGTGCAGCTTTAAACATTGATGCACATGTATTAGTTTGGTAGTTTGGTTTGTTTCTTTTGGGCAGAAACCCAGAAGTGGTATTTCTGGATCAAATGGTAAGTTTGTTCGCATTCTTCTGAGGATCCTCCATACTGTTTTCCAAAGTGGTTGCACTAATTTGCAATCCCACCAACAATGTTTTAGAATTTCCACTTTTCCACATTTTGAGGGGATGAAAGGGAGGAAATACATGATGTACTTTAACAAACACGTCAAAGTCAATACCTAAGCTAAGCATGAGAAGAAGAGAGAGGGAGGGAATAGGGCGGGAACTGGGTAAGAGCTAATTGGATGATGAGTGCTTATATGTCTCCATCATCTTTTATCCCATTAGATGTATGACTACAATGCACCAATAAAAATTAAAATAAATAAATAAATAAATAAATGATTTTCTTTCTGGGATCAGCTATAATTTAGGTTTAGTTAGCCATACTGCTATCAAAAGGGTACTTCTACCTTTCCTATTGACAATTAGGCCCTAGTTACTAATGACGTCTACTGTCTCTGGGTGAAAATATCATAAGACTTTCTTCCTTTCTTTCATATTATTGTTCTACTAAAATGTCTTCAAGCCGGGCATGGTGGCACACACTTGTAATGCCCATGCTTGGGAGGCTGAAAAAGGAGGATCGCACAGGTTCAACACCAGCCTCAGTTACTTTAGTGAGGCTCTCAGAAACTTAGCAAGACCCTGTTTCCAGATAAATTTTAAAATTGGGTTGGGAGTGTAGCCCGGAATTAAAAAGCTCCCCCAGTACCACTCACACACACACACACACACACACACACACACACACACACACACAAATATCTTCAAGTATATGGACTGTTCTATTTATCCAAATATATTGTCTACTTTCTTTTGACCCTTTGGTAATTCTGTTTTTCCTGTTTCTTTTATGACCCTTTATCTATAAAAAAGAAAAAAGGTTTCTGTATTTTGCAGTATACATGGATGCTATCTTGCAAATGGACTTAGCTAAATCTAAATTGTTTCTCTACATGTAGGTTAATTCATTCATACAATTTTAATTATATTGCACATAAAATTCACAGCTTCTCATTTGTTATAAAATATGTCATAAGCATCTTCATAATTCCATGTAGTAAATATTTATGAAATGATTACCTAGTATTCAATTTGTTGACTAGATCCTTGCTAATCAGACAAGTTCTTAATATACTAATTGACTATTTTGTGTTCCAGAAGGGCAAAAAAATTATACTAGTACTACAACTCTATCCTAAATTATTCATATTATGGAGGTATAAACTTGTGAATTGTGATAGGGACTTTGAGAGAAAGTAATTGTGACATATTCTTAAGTCTGATAGATAGGGAAAAATGTAGCTTTTACCTTAAAATTACCAAGGCAAATTGCAAATAGTTCAAAAGATGGTAGGGGATTTTATATATATTTAATTAAAAAGAAATCAAAATAATAGAAACAAAATATGCATTAACATATTTCAGATTATCTTATCAACTAGTTGATAAATCACATTTTAAATGGCACTTACAAGAAGAATTAGGTGGGAATAGCCTAGGAGTCAATGAAATTCCTTTGGTGAAATTATTTAAGATTTTAAGAATATGTGCTCTAATTCCCAGAAGAAAATCAAGAAGATAATTTTATAAAGGGTTAGGTATAAAATACCTGTTTGAATGGTGGATTTATACCATTAAAATGAAAAGATGAAACTATTAAAAGGGAAATTAAATTTGGGATAAAAATTTCTAGACCTTCAAAACTTGCTTCTAGAAATAAGTTCTGAACAAGATTATTTTGAAAGTAATAATTGATAATGATATATAAAAACAAAGTTAATCTGGACAATAAGTACATATTTAGTTGAGTTAGAGTAAGATAGTTCTTAGTTCTTTTTTTCTAAATGTAGCATCTAATTAAATAATTTTATTTTAAAATTATCTTTCTGAATTTCTATCCATAACATTTTGCTCTTTAATTTTTTAAATGAACTTTTATTGGTGCATTCTTAACAGGCATGAAAGTGGGATTCGCAGCAGTATAATCGCATATGCTCAAAACATTATTTGGTCTCTTTCCTTCTCCATGACTCCTCTTTCCTCTCCATACATGATAGTGTTTCACAATGGTACATTCATGCATGGGCATCACACAATTTGGTCTTGTTTCTTCTCTGACTTCCCCATTCTCTCTTCTTTCTTGCCTGGGTCCTCTCAACTAGTTTCTCACTTTCATGAGGTCCATTTTCTTTTCTTTTTTTCTCTATCTTCTATTTAAACCTTATTTTTTATTTAGTATATTTACTGATGAATGACTCGATCACCCCTTGGTAGATCTCAACTTATATTTAATTATGAATTCAGAGTGTGTGTATTTTAGTTTTTCTTTTTTATAAGTCCCTTTGGGTGCTCACTTACACAGTGGAGGTAATATCTCTACTTGATTGTTTTACTTTAGCCATATCCATAGTCTTTTTAACACCGCTTCTTCCTTTCACTTACTTTTTGCAATACATTGCTCAAATTGGGGAGGGGGAGAACTGTATCCTTGTGATATATTTGTAGGGACAATGACTTTATGAGTGTAGCAGTGCTTTTTTACTATATCTAATTCTGTTTTGGGGGAACACACTTAATAGCTCTGGAGGAAAAATAGATGGATTTGTTTTTTCTGTATATTAGAAAAATAGAAATATACAGACATCCATTATACAATTCAGTTGACTGTGCTGTCATTATTTAGGATTACTCTAAAACATAGTTTGTCATTAATTTGGTGATCTAGCAAGATATTGTTTGAGATGTGTCTATGAGTAGAATCTCTATCTACTCTATTACCACATTATAGACATCCCAAGAAAGACAAAATAAAATAAAGGTCCATTTCGTCTGTGACTCCTGCTCATAAACTGTAAAATAAGGTCTCCTTTGATGTCATCTTCTGCCATTCTTTTGAGGGAAACTTCTATAAGTCAAGGATTTGAAGAAAGCAAGTTAGGCTTCATGCATGACAAGATTCTTTCTCTCTTGCCTGATTAAAATGAGAGAAAGAGAGAACCCTGAGGAGTATTTTTAATACATTTTCCCCTGACACTGCATAAATCTAGAAACATTTATATGCTAATCAAATCAAAATAGAAATTATTAGTGACTGGAGAGCCCCAACATGGCTGTTATTTTCCCATCAACATATGATAACAGTGCAGATGCTGAATTAAGGAGCTGAATATTATATAAGCCCCAAAAGGTTATAATACATGACAGGTTTAAGCAATATTAAATCTTAGAAACCCTGACCCACCTATTACATATTTATTCAGTATTACAAATTGTAAATATTTAAAAATACACAAAGATACAGTGTGGGTAAATTCTTAATGTTTAATGAAATTATTCATGATATACAAAGAGTCGAATAACTCAACAAATACCATGAAGGTTAATGCATGCGAATGAATCTGAAAAGTCCAGCAATGAGAAGAGCACATTGTGTCCTTTGTGAGGATGATCACAAAATAGAATTAATGTAACCTGATTTTCATGGTTAAGGATATCTCTGGGGATAAAAGGAAGATTTTTTTTTTTTTATTGAAGACCTACTAGTAGGTAATCCACACCCAAAGTCAGCTATCCATCTCATGGGCTGGGATCCATTGATGCTTCGTATTGATCTCATTGTAATGCCTTTTCAAGATAGAATCCTGCTACCTGTTAAAAATCTACATGTTTAGTTTGTCTTTTGACACTATATCTTTTTATCTCTTAAGAGGTCAGCAGCTGGTTGACAGGAGCTATTATATGAAATCACAAATGAGTAAATCATGGGAAGTTTCATAAAAAAAAAAATCAAAAAGAGCTGAGGGAATGGGCCACGTGGGGACATTATATTTTAAGTTCCATGATACCTAGCATTCTTACTTATAATGATCCCAGATCATAATACAGTAGGTTGAAATGTACACTTCTCATTTTTAATGCTGCAATGCTCACACAAGAGAACCTTGCCTGCCATGAATGGGTAAGCAGAAGAATTTCTTTGGCAGACTCAATTTGCATCTACATTTAAAATGCTATTTTCAAGTTCCCATCCTCAGTAGCAATAGCAGAATTGCTGCCAAGTTTATAGGGCCTTAAGAAACTAAAACAGAAAACTGTGAGTATGGCTATATACTAAAATTAAAAAAAAAATTGGACTTGTGGTGTAGCTCAGAGGTGGATTATCTGAAGGTTCAGTCTTCAGTATCACACACAGATACACACACACACACACACACACACACACACACACACACAATTACAAAGAACAGGGTTATTTATGCTCTATGAGAAGTTCAAAGTTTATAGCACAGAAGATACTTGAGAAATCATCTATTGGTAATAGAATTTAAAACAATTCTTGGATATATTAGTTGTAAGATTTAATGTTTTAATTACCTATTTTATGGTGTGTGTGTGTGTTTGTGTGTATGTGTGTGTGATCAGAATTTTTTTGTGTGTGTATGGTACAAGGGGTGGAACCCAGGGGCTTTCCTACCTCCATTTTATACTCCCAGACCTACTTTGTACTTTATTTGGAAACAGAGTCTCACTAGGTTGTTTAGAGCCTCAATAAGTAGCTGAGGCTGGCTTCAAACCAATGTAATCCTCCTGTGTTAGCCTCCCAAGTGCTGGGATTACAAGCATACGCCACCACACCCGGCCAGCATTCTTTATTTAAGTGAAAAGGAAAATTAGACACATAGGTGGAACTCCACATTCTAGATTAGAAAGAGTAATACTGAATTTCTGTGAAGTTTTCATGCTTTATAAAAAAGTATATTCCTTCTTATAATTCTACAATTAGATGTATGTAGTTGTTTACGTGCAATAAAATCAGCATCTTTGCTCTTAAAATAAACATTATTCATTGGAAATTTTTTCTCATAATTGGCAGGAATAATTTTAGTTTTTGAGTGTTAATCAAATAGGAATGACTGATTTCATCAAATGGGTAAGACTCAGTGAGTCTTTTCAAACACAATTTTCTTATCAAAAGAAAATTGTAACATATTTGATTAATTTGGAAAAAATATCTGTCATTTCATGGAGAAAGAGAAAGTATTACATCACTTAGAGTCTATCACATTTCTATATATTTTCATGTGGGGATTAACTAGTTTTAATTTTTTATAATTTATTTTTTATTATTTTTTCATGTGGGTAATATTGAAAATGGAATACATTAGCACAGTGCTTAGTGCCATCTCCCCAACCCCCAGCTTCCCTTTCTCCTTCTCCCAACAATGAGTGTACAGGTTGACCATGCTACACTCACACTTAAAAACATTCGAATGTAGCTCCTTCATTAATTAACCTCAGCTTTCCTCCTCTTCTACTTTTCCTTTCTAGCTTTGCTGAAGTTTCAACCCTTTATCTGGAGTCCCTCTGGTATCCCTAATACTCCCTAGTTTGGGCATATTAGAGAAAACATATGTCCCTTCTCTTTCTGTACTTGGCTGATCTCACTTAACATAATGTTCTCCAGGTCTTTTTGCTCTAATTTAATAACTATTTATTACTAGTACTTAAATAGTTATAAATAATAATGCCATCCTATTTTATGGCTACTTTTACTTTCTATTTAATATGTGAATTAATAATTAACTAAAAATGCAAAATGTCTTAAGATTTGGTCTTAGGGTTCAGACAGATTTGAGTTTGAATTTTCTTATACCAGTTACTAATGTGCTTGTATGGGGGCGAGGAGGGAGAATTTACTTAATCGCTCCAAATCTTGGATTTCTGATACACAAAATTGAGGCAATAAGCTAAGTTGCAGGGCTCTATTCTCTAAATTACTGGTAAGTACAGGACCAGTTTCTAAGAGACAAGCCAAAAATGGTAGGCACCTATCGTTTCTATTACCTTGGGAACATTTTCAATACTTCTACTGACCAATGGTTTTTAAAATTAGTTACAGTTCTTGTTCTTTTAGCACCAGGGAGGTGGGTCTAGAATTGTCAAGTGTAGTAGGTTAGGTAATCATTATGAGCATCTTAAAAAAAGTTCAAACCCTCCCTAAATTCTGAATATTTAAACCAGAAACATCTTGTACAGCCAGATGAACCGGCAAAGCAGAGTATAAATTGTTACACTAGTTGTGCCTGTCATGTAACAAGCTTTATCTACGTTGTTCTTCACTTTATTTCATAACCTAGTAGAATCTGAGGTACAGAGGAAGCACTAAAAATATTTGCGGCATAAATTAACACAACAGGAAGTTTGTATTCCAGAGTCACTCAACCAAGAATATGTATTATGTTTGCTTAGTATGCAGAGTTAGAATCAGAAAAAAGATTGAAGTTCAATCATTTGTGAGGCTTATACATAAACAAAGAATAATATAAATCTACCAATAGGGGCTATACCACCTATTAAATAATTTTTTAAAATTATCTTATTATTTAAAGAGTTTCACATTCATTTCTTTCTTTAAATTTTCATCCATTTGCCTACCATTGTGCTAAATGCATTGCTTGCTATTTTATCAAACTCACATCCACTCCCTCTGTGACTTTTAGTGATATTTTACTTAGTCCACAAAATGCACTTTTTAATTCATTTATATAAAAAATGTTTTTTCATGATTCTATATCTAGATATAACATAAAACTTTTTGTGAAGACTTCATTTGTGCTGAAAATGTATTGTTCCCTCTCCTTTATCCTGTAGTTATTTTGTTTGAATCTCTAATGTATCTGTTATTACATTTTATTGTAAAGAGTTTTATTTATAATAATAATGGGACCTTTGATACCCTCCATGGGAACAGGAGATTTGAGATGGCTGCATTTCTTGGACCTCTGTTTATATCACCTGCTAATTAATTTTAGTTAATAATGTTTGCTATTTTATTGTATTTAAAATGAGGAGGATTGCAAGAGAGGAGAACAAAACAAAACAAACAAAAAAAAAATGCAGTAACTGGTTAACCTTTTACACTTGTAAGTACTCAACCAAAACCAAGATGGTTGAAATGCAACCTTTCTCAATTAAATTGCAGAAGTTTCAGTGGGTAAATAACCACTCCATCATAATTTTCAGCAACAATCTGATGGGATTAAATGTAAATCAGGGCATCTATCACACATCCTGCTGTTGATATGAGGGCACTTGTACCTCTGGATTTCTCAGAGTAATGGTTGTCCCCTGGTGTTCTTGCTTTTCAATGGGGAAAAGTGTAACTTTGCTCTGCAGAATACTCTCAGCAGTTGAATGTCATTAAAAATAAAAATATTGATGGAAAAAATGAGTATATATATAAACAATGAGCAATTTACACACTAAAAACAGTGACATAAGGTGGAAAATAATGGAAAACGGGAAAATGTGTAGCAATGACTGCTTGACAGATTGCCATCATTTTACTCTCTGGGGTTTTGTCACAACCTTCAGAAGGGAGATAACATTGAACATCTGGTGGGCAACCAGTGCGGAACCTCAATGAAGCTGAGCCTCTGCAGTAGAAAAGAGCTCGGGGCTGTGGCTCAACTCCTCACACATACCTAGGAAGATAAAATGAGCCTGGAATAATAATGCCAAATATAAAGCCTCCTCCTAAGAAAACATGTACCATAATACACAGATTTTTTGTATTACTTTTTCTTTTTGATCTGGCACCAAATAATAGGAAAATCAACAGAAAAAAATACACTCATTGGCATATACCAGTTACCTGGCTATCTACAGCATTTAATTTTAATGAAACATAGTTTATTTCATAAGATGAGGATCATAATAACTCTGAATATAAGTGCTATTATGTAGAAATTACGATGATTTGTACGTGTACTTTTAAAATAATATAACACAATATACAGATAAGTATTGCTTTTTTATTCCATATGACTTTAATTACTTGAGCAAGGACCCATACGATACAGTTCATGTTTTACAGTTCTGATATAAAACATATCGTTGGTGTAGGATATGAAAATCTTATTAGATATAACTTTTATTTTATTTAGTTAATTAATTATCTTACTATAATTCTGGTGTATGAAGAAGAATGAAATATGCACTGAAAATTATTCAGTTCAGCTATTGGCCTTAGCTATCTCTTTCATCAGTTACTTCTACTCTAGACTTTTTTAAAAAATAAATTTACTCCAGGCTTTAATTTTATTCCAGGTTTTTTGTTTTGTTTTATTCAATATACCTGATTTTTTCTAGTTGCCAGGTCCTGTCCTCATGTGTATGCCAGTAAACATTGAGCAACTGGAAAAGCCTGGACTTAGAGTGGTTTCCAGTAAGTGTAACGCCTATGTGGTGGACCAGTCTCAAGCTACCTACATCACCTGCAGAATTGGAAGAGTTGCTATGTTTCTCATGAACTATCAGAGTTGGCTCTAGCACACTGCTGCCTAATATTCAACAGGAACTACTTTCTTCCAATAAAAAGCTTGAACTGTTTCCATTTTTTCCCTTTAACCTTCTGTCTAAAATACAGGCAAATATTATTTTCTTAAGTTCTTTTCAAGTAAATAGTTTGTGGATGTGGTATGGGGATTGGACCCAGAGTCGTTCTAAATTTGAGCTATATATAACCCCTGTTCTTTGTAAGTGTGTGTGTGTGTGTGTGAGCTACACCACAAACCCTATTTTACTTTTTTATTTTGAAAGAGGTTCTCAGTAAATTGCTGATGTTCTCTCTAATTTTCTGAAGCAGACTGAAAACCTAGGATGCTCCTGTCTCAAGTATTGGAATTACATGAGTATTCCACCAGGATTGCCTTTATATTTTATTTGAAACAGGGTCTTGCTAAATTATTATTTGGCCTCAAAACTGTGATCTTCCTGTATCAACCTCTCAATTACTGGGATTACAGGTGCTTGCTACTGTAACTGGCCATAAATATTTTAAATAAGCAGTATCAATTAGCAAGAATAACAATTCAATAGTACAGTTGCAAATTTATACAAAATTTTAAGAAAATAGGTGTGTCTGCATTCCAATCAAACATAAATCAAACCAAGCAAAATTTTGCTAAAATTCCTGAAGCCAGATTTTCTACTGAGCTCTATAATGAATAAAGATACTACTTCTGTACTGTGTAGATCATTAGCATATCTTTACCATCTCTAATTAAATCAATCTCCTATAATACAAAATTTGTTTCTCATTTTTTTCTAGAATTCATTTTTCCCTGTACGGAGACATCTGCAGGTGGAATTTGAGGGTGACATCTTCAGTAGTGGCACATAAATTAGGTGGCCAAGTATTAGATGGCTGATCAGGTGACTTATCCAGGTGACTATTGAAAGTTTTTTTTAAATGTTGGCTTTTCTCCAATTTTAGCTCAGCATTGACACTGGGTCATCTGAAAAGAATGGCATTCTATTCAACAGATTAGGAGTTTTCTCCCTGAAATCCTCACGAAACAGAACCTTCCCACAGAAAGTCCATCTGCCTCTGCTGGAGCAGAGAGATGTCTCATTTCCAGATTGTTCTCTCTAATCTAGTTTCTTCTGTTTTCTACTTAGAAACCCTTCAGTGCAGTGAAATAATGTACCGACACCTTGCCTTTTGGGGGAAGAGAGTTTCAATCCAGACATCACACACTTCTACTTTGGAATTTAGGCGATTCTGTCTTTGGGTGTATTTTTTATCTGTATCATGAATCCACTTAGTATAAATCCTGGAATTTTTTATTCATTCAATTTGATTTATTTTGGGGGAGAGTACTAAGGATTTAATCTGGTGGTCTACCTCCAAGTTATACCCCTAAGCTTATTTCACTTTTTCTAAAAAAATTAAAAAAAAATTGAAACACAATCTCTCTATGTTTCTGAGAGTCTCACAAAGTTGCTGAGGCTGGCTGAAAAACTGGGATACTCCCATCTCAGCCTCAGAAGTACTGAGATTACAAGTTTGTGCTACTATGTCCAGCTCAATTTTGATTTATTTTGCTCCATTTTCTTTTGAAACTTAATGAAATGTTTTCTCACTATGCATATTCAAAGCCAATTATTAACATTGATTTTATCCTAGGTATATTCTCCCCATTGGCTTTTTTGGCAGACACCATCAATTCTGTGACCTCTTTTTGTATCATTTTCCCAGGTGACATGACATAGGTGGTAGTTTCTTTGTAAAATAGACTTTTATTGGTGCATTGTAGTCTCACATCATGATGTAGTTCAGAATGATAGGGACCTGTATGCACACAGCACTTGGTGAGCTTCTCCTGGGCTCTCCCTAGTCCCTCCACATCCCCTTTCATGATACCAAGATTGGCACGGATAATTTCACCTATGTAAATAACACCAATGGAAGTGTTTTCTTCATTATTTTCCCCTCATCTCCCACCACCCTCCATACACTCTCCCCATTGCTCTACTGGGCTCTGTTATCTAAAGTTCCTCTTGTATCCTCATGACTCTACCTTCCATATATGAGAGAACACATATGCTTCTTTGCTTTCTATGACTAACTGATCTCACCTAACATCCTGTTCTCCAGGTGTATCCATTTTTCTGAAAATTATGTAATTTTGTTCTTCTTTACTGCTGAGTAGAATTTTATCGTGTGTATATCTTATAAATTTATAAAAGATATTGACTGTTAGCTGGACATGGTGGTACACACCTGTAATCTCAGTACTTTGGAGGTTGATACAGAAGGATTAAGCTTGGAGACCAGATTTAGCAATTTAGGGAGAACTTGTTTCAAAATAAAATTAAAATAGAATGGGTATAGCTTAGAGGTAGAATGCTCCTGGGTTCAATCCCCAGTGTCTCTCTCATACACATAAGATACTGACTCTTTTGAAATTCCTCATTATGATTGCTTTTTATTGCTTTATTTTCAGGGCAGATAAGATACATAGAACATGCATCCAGAGAGTAATCAAGACTTCCCCAATTTGATTTTTTTTTTAATTTTTTTTCCAAGCTGATCAATTCCAACTCTATCTATCATGTCTTCCAGTTAAAGACTGAAAAGCATCATCACATTAGGCATTCAACAGAAAATAATCTACATTTCCCTCTTAAAGAGCAAATGGAGAGTTGCTTTATGCAAACAGAATTTTGTGTTAAGGACTAATTGGCAAATATATTACCCAAATGATGTTAATTCAGACTTCAGAGATGAGAACAGAGAAATAACGCACCTTCTCCTGATCCCCAAAGACTAAACGGCTATAGACTTTACTGAGGTTATTTCGGCTCTATGCACACCCTTCAGGCTCAGTTTCAAAGAACAGAAATTGGAGAGAAGTCAGGACTCAGCTCTGCCAAGAACATAGGATACCATGTCTTCTTTTGTTGTTCTGAAATGAAACTAACAACATTGGTGTAGGATGTTAAAAATGACAACAAATGTAACTCCCATAGAAAGTATAAAATATCTCATTCAATGTATCCAGTTCCTATTGATAGCTCTGAAAGAAGATTGTATTTTCTTAGAAGAACTGAGAATAAGCAACTTGATAGTTAAAGTAGCTGACATTTTTTTAACTTCTTATGTGTTGGTTTCTTAACATGGGTATGATAAAATAAAGTTAATGAGTTTATAGCACTTTTCATTTTAACTTAAAATTCCATGATTTTAATAATTTAATTTCTAAACACTTATCGTTACTAATAAACCTTTAAAATCTAGTACTCTGTGGATTTTTGCCACTCTAATATTTTCGTTTATCTTTTCTCTCTTCATGTATGCAAAATTTTTCTCTCTGAGGAAAATTGGGCAGGCATTAACAAGGTCACTAGCTGAAATGCCACCTACAAAGTCCACCAACACTAAGTTCAAATTCTAAGCATAGTGTTTTAGAGGCTGCGACAGGAAGATTGCAGGTTCAAGGCCAGCCTCAACAACATAGCAAGACTATTTGCAACCTACTGAGACTTTATTTAAAAAATAAATAAATAAATGAATAAAAAGGGCTGGGTGTGCTGCTCAGGGGTAGAATGCCCTGGATTCAATCTCCAACATCATAAACACACACACATACAAATTTCTAAATTTATTTTTATTGGTGCATTTTTTACTTTCTTCTCTTTCTATCAAGTTGATTTTTTGCTCTCCCACGTATTTGAGATGGGTGTTAACCAACAAGCTTTGAGTTAACTATCTTCCCATAAAATATAGGCATATGCATTTGACTTTAATGTTGAGACAATTTTATTCCCTGAGCATTGGTAAAATCCACAGTATACACATCAATGAAGAGGGCACAAAAGACAATGAAAACTGATGAAATTTTAGAGACAGGTGGGAAATTTGCATTCTTAGGAAAGCATATTTCTCCAACAAATCTAATGGAAATCTGGAATATAGGGAAAGCAAAAATCAGTAGGTTTTTTTTTTCTCTCTCAACCATAGTCATAAAATGTGGTGCTGTGGCCTCTATGCGATGAAATGGAGAATACTAATAAGTACATTTAAGGATGTTCAAACTCGTAATAATCAAAAAATATATTTAAGCTGGGCATGTTGGCTCATGCTTATAATCCCCATGCTTGGGAGGCAGAGATAGGAGGATCGCACAGGTTCGAAGCTAGCTTCACTGGCTTAAGAGACCCTGTTTCCAAATAAAAATATAAAATAGGTCTGGGAGTATAGCCTGGAGGTAGAAGAGTTTCCAGAAACCCCAGTACCACAAAAAAAAAAAAAGAAAGAAAGAAAAGAAAAAAGAAAGAAAGAAAGAAATATATTTAAAATTCCAGTACAATATTGTTATTTTTCAAATAATGACATTTTTAGGAAATGATTATGCTCAGAATTGTTCAGTCTGCAAAGAAAATAAAGCTTTCACACTAAAGAATGATATATTAATTGACAAATGTGAGAATGTTTACAAGAATACAAGTTCTATATAATTATTTTATTTAATAGATTTGAAATAAATATTTTTTTTCATTTTTTTGGTATCGGATAAGTAACCCAGGGCATTCTACCTCCAAGCTACACTCCCTGCCCTATTTTTTATTCCTTATTTTGAAACAGGTTCTCAGTGAGTTGCAAAGGGCCTCACTAAGTAACTGAGGCTGTCTACAAACCGCGATCCTCCTGTCTCAGCCTCCTAAATACTGGGATTACAAGCAGACACCACCATGCCCGGCTTTGTAATATATATTTTCTTATTGATTAAATATAGCACAGATATTTTCTTTTTGGAAAAGTGTGTTGCTTAAATGTATTTGAGAACATGATGCACACTAAAAACCACCCCAAAATAATACAAAGTGGTAAATAATAATGACACGTGTAATATAGATAGTGGTGTTGCAAATTAAAAAAAAAAAAAAAACAGAGTCTGAGTGATACTTGCTGTGTTTTAAATGTGGGTGGAGCACAGGACCATAAAAATAATGAGATAATTAAAGAAAGGTATAGCTGCTGCTGCGGAAGTAATTTGGGATTCTTGGAGATAACTATGGTACTTAGTCAATTTGAATGAATAGCACATGAATAGGACAGTGCTATTGGAAACAAAGAAGATTGTTTTCTTCTGTTTCTCATGCACCATGGCTATTTTAGAGCTCACTGATTTTTGTCAATATTTTTGCATCCATAAAAAGTTAATCATAAGCATATTGATTAGTAGATTTAAACCACTGTGCATTTTGCATTTTTATAAATAGAATCCTAACTCACTTTATTTTTAGTAATTAAAACTTATGCTACAAATTAAATGAATATAATACCCCCCCATTCTATTCTTAAATATGGAATAACAAGGATTGTGGCGAGATGTATTTAAAAAGCTTCTTACTCCAAAATTTTTAAAAGTCCAATATTTTCCTCACTGGACTTTATGGTGTTTTGGATGTTTTCATATAATATATATATGTATATATCAAGCATATTTCCCAATACTCCCTTTAAATATAGTTCAGATATGTGATAGAAGTAGGTTCAGTTGCCCAACAGCATAAGCCAGAGTGCTAGGTAGAGCTCAGGATATTTCTGTAGCCCTGGAATGATGTGTGGATTAAGAGTAATGCTCCACCTCCAGTACTACCAAAAAAAAAAAAAAAAAAAAAAAAATCCTTACAGAGTCCTGCCCATCAGTGGCGGGGCTAATTAGGAAGGTTGAGTACCGACAGCTCGAAAACACACACACATAAGCTGGGAGTCAAGTCAAGCAAGATCTCATTTATTCCTCTTCAAGCAACATATATATAACACAAAACCACGAGGGGAATTTCCAATGGGGAAATAGTCTAGCCTATTGGGATAAAGATCACTAGCATGTAGTTCACAGCCAACCCCAGGCCATTCATGTGTGCAAAAACTCCTTTTAAGGGAAAAACTACTCAGTCTCCCCACCCATAATGAATGGGGAAAACACTCCTTTGTAATTTCCTCCAGGTGTGTCGTAGCCCCTCTTCTGGGGAAGTTCTTAAACTTTGCCTAAGGCCTAGCCTGCAGGCCTCTCAGGCTGAGGGAGGCTGCATCTCCTTAGGTGCTGTATGTACACACCCCAACATCTCCCCTTTTTCTTTTATTTTATCAGGACTGGGCCTGTCTTAGGTTGTCCCCAATTGAGTACCAGAGATTACCTGTCATTGGATAGCACAGATCTATGCTGTACCTCCTGTCTTAGGTTTCCCTGGCCCATGGGGATCTTACCCATCATTGGTCACCAGCCCTTTAACATGTTGCGATTTCCTTCATCTGGGGAACTTGTAAGGCAGGAGGGGGACGGTCATATTCAGAGCACCAATCATAAGATTCATTTTGCTGGCAAGCCTTTGGTAATGCACTTCTATTTGGTTGATTTTAACAGAAACTGAACTAATCTATTAAATACACAGGAGTCCATGATGCACAAAACTATGATAAACAGCAATGGGCAAAGGAAGAAAATAGGGCAAAAGTCCATGAAAGCCGGTCCAGAACGGATTCTCCTGAAGATTTCATTGCCGCCTCTCCAGATCATGTTGGAGCTACTTAATCCTATCTTGTTCCTGCAAAAATAAGCAGATGCCTCCCTTTTCCACTGTTAATAAATCCAATACCTGTCTTTTTTATAATACCACATAGACTAGAGAATCTAATTGGGCTTATAAGTCTAGGACAGTTTCTGAGAAGGCCTTAATACCATCAATCATTTGGAGGGAGAGTTTCCTATGTAACTCAAACTCCATCCCAAGGCCAGCCACACCCTTGGCAGTTCTGGCAATAATCTCCAGCCCGATTAAGAGGGGGATGGCTTGTACTGCTCTCCTTTTTTGCCCTCCCCAATCAAAAGGGGGGGTGGACATTGGTTCCTCCCCAAGGATAATATTTATATCAAGGAGCAGGAGGCAAGGGTGCAAAAACCTGTCCATGATGGGGGCAAAGACCCATATGCAATGCTATCGCCACAAACAAAAACCAACCTGAGAGGGGGACAAAGATTTTGGGAGGGAGATTCAACAGTAATATTTATAGAGCAAAAACTTGAACCATCAACATTCGGTGCCCAGTAACAGGTATTATTTATTGATATTTTAAACAGCTGAACGGATAATGGGAAGAACATAGAGCAATTGGGGTGATCTAGTTTGGGGGACTCCTCTTGATTAATTAGGGCCAAGGGCCAGGTGGTCCAGCTCAAAGATAAAGCCAACAATCTCTAGCTACTTTGATGGAGGAAAAGGGAATCTCTGTGGTCCAATGCCTATGAAAAGGGGACAGGTTGGAATCTTTTGAAAAATTTAAAATATTTAGGGTTAATAATGCTTTTCTTAATCGATCATGTGGGGGTAGCAACTCCCCCATTTGTTTTTCTAATTGAACTTTTAGGGTATGATAATATTTTTCTATTAAAGCTTGTCCTTTTGGGTTATATGAAATGCTCGTAGTGTGAATAATTTTCCATAATTGTAGGAAGGAGGCGAAATGTTGACTAATAAAACAAGGGCCATTATTAGTTTTGATTTGTTCAGGAATACCAAGAATAGCAAAACATTGAAGAAATAGACTTATAGCATGTTTTGTCTATTCACCCAAATGAGCTGAGGCCCAAGCAGCCCTGGAATAGGTATCTATGGAAACAAAAATATACTTGAGTTTTCCAAATGGTTGCAAATGAGTTACATCCACTTGCCATAATCCATTGGGATGTAGGCCTCTCAGGTTAACTCCGGGCGATTGAAGGGGGGGGGGGGTGTTTGCAAGAAGGGTTGACATGATTTACAAGTGTGAACAATTCTTTTTAAATCCTTAGTAGGGATTTGAGGATATTTGTGTTTTAATCCCCTCCAATTTACATGAGTTAGATGAAAATCCATGGCCTCTTCTACAGATAGGGCTTGAACTTTTGTGGAGGCCAGTTGGTCAGCCATGGCATTGTCATTGGATAGTAACCCGGGTAGGTTTTGATGTTCCCTAAGATGCTGAATATATATTGGATATCAACGTTGTTTAAGCAGACACTGTATTTGTATCATTAAAGGGGTAATGGGATTGGCATCTACTTTAATATAAGCATCTATTAAAGTAGGTAACAAATTTACTACATATAAACTATCTGAGAATAAATTTATAGACTCAAAAGATTCTTGCAGGGCTAGGGCTACAACAAAAAGTTCATTGAATTGGGGGGGATCCTTTTACAGGCTGGAAGATGGTTTTTTGGGGCTGGGGCTCCATTCCTTTTACAAAATGGAGATAAATAACCACAGAGGCCCCTTCGTGTCCTCCATCAGTGAATATAATAATAAATTTGGGATCTGGGGTAAGAAAAATAAAAATCCCTCTAATGCAAATACTATTCTTGAATTATTTCTCTGTAACCATGTAAAATTGGAGACGCGAAAGGGAATGATAATTTTATGGGGGTCTATTCCGAATAACTGATTTGCTATGTCTCTTCCTTTAATAATGTAATCTGCTGTTTGATCAATTATGGAATATACCCGGGGTGCTCCTCCTAATGGAGAGGTGTATCCAATGAATAGGTCCTCCCATCTGGGCCAAAAGAGCCAAGCATAAGGTGCTTCCCATGAAAACACATAAAATTAAAGGCAGCATGGGATTAAATCACCTTAAGGATGTCTCATTAATTGACTTTTCTATTTTTGCTTTCTGGGTTATCTCAGCAATAGGGACTTTAGTAGGCCCTTCATCTAATTTTTACCGTGCTGTCAAAGCGACTTTCCTTACCTGGTCTTGTGGTTCCCAGGGGTACCAGGCAGCTGGACGGTTTCCCCCAGGATTTATGTTGACAGTTCCTCTGGCTCCCACTTTGCCCTCATACTCCGTACTGCAGAGGGTACGGAGAATGAATTGGCTGGGGAAAGGGGCTGTGGGTAGTCCTTAGCATCCCCAAAGGGATCGAGGGAGGGATCAGGAGGTTTCTTAGGGGCTTCGGGACCAGAGGAGGGTATATGCTCGTCCAAGAAAATGGTATTCTTCAAGAATGATTTTTTCTACCTATAACAGGAGGCATTTTGATATCACAATTGTTTACCTTTCCTTCTTGTCAATTCATTTTTCTTTTTTCTTTTTTCCTTTTGCCCCCCACTCTTCATTTTGGTAAGAACTATGTATACTCTCTTAAGAGGTGGATTTATTCTACCACATCAAGTACTGATGGAATCTATTGTTTATACATAATCGGATTTCAGGGATATATGAAAACAATCTAATATCACAGTTTTAACCTAGCAATAGTAATGTTTTTTTTTTATCTAAAATTAACACTATGAAAGTTCTCAGTAGTCTTGCTAATCTTTATATCTATTATATCCTAATTGCATGGGTAACTGTCATATAATCTGTGCTTTTGTGAAAGTGTCATTTATTTCTGTACATTTTGAATTGTATGCTTGTGCTGTCTATGAGATCTGTCCACATTTATGACTTTTTATGTTTTTATCTTTCTAGATATCCTAAATACAGTAGATTCCTTCCTTCCTCTAATTCATAAATGCTGTACAGATTACTTATTGTTATGTGAAAAGCTCAGTGCCTCACAATGATGCCAATACATTATTTTGTTAATGAATCCTCACTTTGGGCAGAGTTCAGAATGGATGATTCAATTGTTTCACTTGATGTCAGCTGGGGCACTTTCTCTGAAGCTGAAAGTATCACCTTACAAATGATCTACACATATGCCTAGAAAACTGGTGATAGTTCTGACAAGAAAGAGAGGCTGGGATCTTGATTCCTTGAGGCATCTCTGTGGGACTGTAGGAGCTGAGGAGTACTGGGTATTCTCTGAGGCAATTTGCCTACCTTCAAACACAACATGTTAGGAGAGATAGGTTGCAAAAATAAACCTTTTATTGAAAAAGAGGAGAATTAGTGCATTTGTAGAATATTTTGCTTCTTAGCTATTCTGCAACTCAACTAGACACATGATTTCAGTTCACTGATTATTGCTTCATCTTGCTCCCTGGAAATAATTTGTCATGGCTCCTAGCTTTACATTCTTACATTCTGAATCATTCTTTATGTTCTATAAAAAACTTGTATGTTTACTTCTGAGTAGCTCTCTTAAACTCCTGATATAAGGGTTCAAAATCATCTTTAATTTTATATTGTCATTGTATTCCTTATTCTATGTTAGTAAAATCATTTAAAATTTATAATACTCTGTTTAATTTTATGCTAGTATAATTATGGAAAATTGATGGTACTCCTGTGGGTAAATTATAATTTACTCCACTAGGTAAAAAATATTCAGTACAAATCTGAAATTGCCTCAAATCCTTCTACTAACTTATTAGGTTTCAATGAGTTTAATACAAAGCAACACTCTCAAGATTCCTTGAGGGTTGGGAATATAACTCAGTCGAGTACTTGCCTAGCATGGGCAAGGGTCCAGGTTTAATCTCAAATATCACCATAAAAAAACACCAAAAAAAAATGCTTAGGAACCCTATTGTTAAATTATAAAGCACAATCTAAGGAATATTAAAAGCTTTATTAGGCATTCCCTTAAATATTTCTGAGTTAAAAAAAAGTGATTTTCAGTCATGTCAGGAGACATTAGCCATTAAATTATCCTATTCTAGTAGCTCACTAGATTTTTATCCTTACTCTAAAACTATATCTTACTTTGGAAAATCTACTTCCTGATAGAGATAAGAAATTGAAAACAATATTCTGTAATTTTCATTATGGAGATTTTTTTTCTTACTTTCTTGGTTAAACTTATTCTTAAGAATTTTATTTTTTGAGGCTCTTCTGAAGAGGATTATTTTCCACATTTCTTTTTCAGTGGATTCATTGCTGGTGATTATAAAAGCTATTGATTTTTGAAATTATCTGGCTAATTTGCTAAATTTATCAGTTCTAGAAGTTTTTTAGTTGAAATTTTTGATCTTCTAAGTATAGGCTTATGTCATCTAAATTAGAGATAATTTCACTTCTTATTTTCCTATACGTATCCCTTTAAATTTTTTCCCTGCCATATTGCTATGGATATACTTTTAAGCGCTATACTCAATAGGAACACTAATAGCGGATATTTTTGTCTTGTTCCTTATATTAGAGGAAATACTTTCAATTTTTACACTTTCAGCATGGTGTTGGCTTTGGATTGTAATATTTTTGTCCCTTATGAGATTGAGCTATGTTCCTTTTATCCCTAATCTCTTCAGTGTTTTTTCAATGAATATGTGTTAAATTTTGTCAAACACTATTTTTTACCTATTGTTATGATCATGTGGCTTTTTTCATTGGTTGTGTTTATGCTATAAATAACCTTTATTGGCTTGCATATATTGAAACAACTTTGCATTCCTGGAATGAAACAAACTGGGTACCATTGTCATGGTACCATTGTCATGGTACAATGTTTTCTTAATGTGACATTAAATTTGAATTTCTAATATTTTATTAAGAACTTTTATGCCTAGCATGGTGGTGCACGCTTGTAATCCCTGCATTCGGGAGGCTTAGACTGGAAGATGGTGGTTTACAACCTCAGTTACTTAGTGAGACCCTCTGCAACTCAGTGAGACTTCGTTTCAAAATAAAGAATAAAAAATAGGGCAGGAGGTGTAGCATGGAGGTTGAATTCCCCTGGATTCTATCCCTAGACCCCCCCCCAAAAAAAAAAAAGAACTTTTACATTTATTTGGTTTTGTAACCAAGATGCTAATGACTTCATAGAATGACATTGAGAATAGTTCATCTGTTTATATTTCATGAAATAATGTGAGGAGCTTAGTTCTTCCTTAAAGCTCTTACAGAATTCATCTGAGAAACAGTCTATGTCAAACCCTAAAATTCCTATTCATTTATCATTCTGCTAACATCTCTTTCATTTTTTATAGTGTATGATAGGCATACACTAAACGTTCATAGTTTAACATCTCTTTAATTTTTTATAGTGTATGATAGGCATCTCTGAAAAAAGGAAATGAAACTACACTATATCCAGAAAATTTATCTAGTGAACTTCTATGAGTTTATTAGAATTCCTCTGTAATTAACACATTGCAAGATATAAGAATATTGAACATCCTTGGGCAACTTTTTCCTTCTGGTCTATGTTCCACACCTTTTAGATTTGTCTTTCAATACCATTCAAATTCCAGGAAACAACTCTGTCTGTTTTTGTATAAGAAATAATCTCAACACTTGATGTCTTAAAATAGCAGGGATTTTATTTTATCCTCCTATCTTATGGCTCCTTAACTCAGCTCAGGATCAGCTGATATTTAACTGACAGGTTGATCTGGTGGGTACCAAGTGATTTTACTCAGGTGCTTGGCACCAGAATGGGAATGAATGAAGGAATGAGTTCAACTGTATCTCTACCTCTCCATGAATTTTTAAGGCATGTCTTCAGTTGGTTAGTTGCATCACTCATTTGATAGACTGAGATTCCAAGATAGAGTGTTTTTGGAAATAAAAAGTAGAAACCATCATCTGCTTAATACTATTCTCAGAGACTGGCATAGAACCTCCTCTGCTATTATATATTGTTCAAGTAGTCTTGAATACTTTCTAGATTTAAGGGAAGGCCACAGAGATGTTCATCTCTCAAAGGGATCAACACCAACAAAAAAAATGTGACAACCTTTATGTATTCTAACACAGATAATTCAAATTGATTTGATTTAGTTTGTATTATCAGTCACAAACTATAAATAAAGATATTGTTTAGGTTATATCTTTGCATATTTTTTTTCTACTGGTATTTGAATCTAGGCGCATTCTACTTCTGAGATACATACTCAGCTCTTTTTAGTTTTTTTTTTTATTATTGTTTTTGTTGTGGTACTGGGGTTTCTGGAAGCCCTTCTACCTCCGGGCTTCACTCCCAGACCTATTTTATATTTTTATTTGGAAACAGGGTCTCTTAAGCCAGCGTGTCTGGCTTCGAACCTGCCTGATCCTCCTCTCTCCTCCTCCCAAGCGCGGGGATTACAGGCGGGGATTACAGGAGTGTGCCACCACACCCGGCTTTATTTTGTATTTTGAAACAGGGTCTCACTAAGTTGCTGAGGTTGTCCCCACGTCAGCTGATATTTCTTTCTCAGCCTCTAAATGCCGGAATTATAGTTGTGTACCACCGTACCCAACCTTGGGTAACATTTTCGTTGGATATATTCTGATGATTGAAATGTTTCCCCCCCCCCTTTTTTTAAGAGTATTCAACATTGAGGGTATAGAAAAATGCAAATCTTAGGTGATAATATTTGGAAATTTCTACTTCATTCAATTTGTGGGGATTTATCCTCACAAATCTCAGCCCTTTGTCTTTTTTTCTTTGTGCTCTCCATTTACTACAGGAAAAAAATTTCCAATCTTCCTCTGGTGATGGTCTACATTCATTCTCTATGATCGTTTCTTATTTTATGCTTTCACCTCCTATTAGTTCTTGCTAAGGCTGAGAAACTTTATATGCTATTCTTTGCTGCAAGCTAAGAGATCTTTCTGTCTTCCTAAAACTTTTGATCTGCTATCTCTTGCCTTGAAACCATCTAGCCTGCTGTTTTTATATCTTAATTGGTTTTCTTAATTTACCCATATTTATTCCCTAAAAGATGATAGGATAAATTTTTCAATTTCCTCCAACTCTTAGAGATTTCACATTTGCATTTACAATATATTTTAGAAAGGCATATTTCTTTTTCATTTCTAATATCTTCTAATAAAGCTCTATTAATGTTGACTCTCTGTTCTTCTCTTATACTTGAGCATGATAACAGTATATCCAAGAAAAAATAACAGAAGAGAATATTTTTCTTGTCAAAAATTGTTTGCCAGACTAACACTTTATTTTCAGATATTATTGGTTTATTTTTGTCATGAATGTTAGTTTATCAAATCTAGAAATTGCATGGGATTCTTGAGCCTTACAATCCAAAAATACATTTAAACTGTACAAAATGCTCAAAAAGAAAAAAATAAAACTATGACCTTCTCTGAACTCAGTCCTATTTGTAGAATTAAAGAAAAAACACAGAAATATTGACTGTCAGAAAGCTCTGAAGTAAATACCAACTCAAAAAAAAGACAAAAAAAACTCCACTTTGTACAGATATGGAAAGTCTATTCATGTTACTTTTTTTTCAAGTAATTGATGAGTCACCTCATTGTAACCCAATACAATGTTTTAAAGGACTACAATAAACCGTTTTGTGATTGATTTATCTAGGCTGTGAAATTGGTATAGCAGAGGTAATACCTAGCATAGTCCCAGAAAATCAGGGACAAACTGAGTGCAGTGATTGCTATCTATATGATAATATTTAGGAGGCTGAGACAAGAGGATCTCACATTTGAGGTCCACATGTGGTAATTACCAAGACTCTGCAAAATAAAAGATACAAAGGACTGAGTATAGCTCAGAATCAGAATCAGAACATCTTTAAGTTCAATCCCCAGTCTCACAGACACACAGAAAAAGGAAAGAAAACAATGTCAAATCTCTTTTCATAGATAATTCTCATAGAAAAATAAAAAATGGAAAGGAAATGTCATCGCTGTTTCATCAAAATACCCTTTATGAACTATACTCCTGAAACACACACATGCACACACAGTGTTCAAGCCAAAGAATAAGGAATACCTTTATTATTGTTATCATAATCAGAAACTCAATAAGGCAAGCAGAGTACTCTTTAAATACTTTGGATATTCTCTTTTCAGGATAGAAATTAAGAAACATTTTTTTAAGTATTTGCTGAGTCCCCAGGCCTGTATTAGTCATGTTTATTTATCTTATCATCATTGCCAAGTTTTCAATGTGGCAATATTTGGTTGATTTGCCAAATAAACCATATACACCATAAATGACAAAATATATAGGAATTCAAATGACAGTAGACTTGTTGAGTGCCTACTTATGAAATCTAAATTTTATGAGAAGCAAATTAAATAATGTACTTATTCTACAAAATACTCAGTTGAAAAACTGATACTATATTAAACTCAACAACATTTTTAGAAATCAAAGAATATGTGTTATTTTTTTAGGCAAACCAAGGCCAAAACAGGTTCTGATTTTGTTTAAAGGCATGGATCTCACAGATTCACAATAGAACCAAGCCCAGAGAATTCTTGAAAATTTGGGATCTTATCTATTAGGTCACTCAGATTTTTCTTCCAGCATTGAGGAAATACTTTTTTCTATTTCATATGTTGCTTACTATGAAAATGATCTTTGGAAGATGTAATTGTAATCCCTGTCCATGTTTGAAGATGGGGTAGTTGTGTAAACTATGTTGCACCCCTGCTAGTATCAGGATTCTGGTTTTTACCTTCATGACTACCTAGAAAGGAGACTTTTGTGCATAGGCATACTTCTCTTTAATTAACAATGCACCTAAACAGGATCTTGGTTTTATAAATACCACAGAAGTTACAAGAGAATTTCTAAACACTGCATTAGAATATGTAAGGGTCTGTCAAACTATGACCCCCAAAATGAATTCTACCCTTGTTTTCAGATAGCCCATAGCTAATAATAAGTTATAAATTTTAGTCAGTCAAAAATAAAACATTTCATACTTAATAATTACATAAAATTCAAATTTCATTGTCCATAAATCAATTTTTGATGCAAACCATACTAATTTGTTTATCTCTGTTGTATGGCTGCTTTTGTGCTATTATAGTTGAGTTGAATGGTTGAAACTAAAACCATATGGCCCACGAAGCCCTATTTTCATATTTATAACCTATTTTTTTTCATTTCTCATTGAATTTAAGTTCAAAGTACTTTTCACCCACAAAACAAATCATTTCTACTTTGTGGGCTCTGCCAGTAGTGACTTGGGAATCCATATACTTGCCAATCAGAAGAAAAACATGAAAAATGAGCTTGGAATTTAGGGAAGACTGCTGTAAAGTTTGTGTTTGATTTTACACTGACCCAAAGAAAGGACTAATGAGGCTTGTACATTCAGGGACAGGAGACATTGTCAATATTTTGCAACACATTTTTTCAGAAACATTGACATTGGCTAAAAATATTTCTTTAAAGAAACACTTTTATCTGCTTTTTTTTTTCTTTTTCATTTTTTTGCAGTACTGGGGATTGACCTCAGAGGAATTCTTTCTCTGAGCTATATTTCACCCCTAATTATTATTTTTTTATTTTTGAAACAGGTTCTCACTAAGTTGCGGAGGACCTCACTACTGGGACAATAAAGGTGAGCCACCTTGGTGGCTTATCTGCTGGTTTTAATACATTGTTTTAGAAAGCTTTATATCACTCCTACTTTTGGTATCATACTTTTACCCAGTGTCATAAATAGAATATATTTTTTCTTTATTCAAAAGTACCTATTTTCATTTCATGGGATTCTTTCCTCTATAAAGTCTTTCTGAGTCATTCATTCTCAATTTTTAGAATTCTCTTCACTTGTTTCCAGAGGACTAGATTGAAATCATGACCATATTTTGTTTTATGGTATATATTTTTCTCCTATACACGTTTATCTTTTTTTCTCTGCCTTAAAAAAAAAAAAAAGAATTACTAGTGTGCTTCAACCTAAGGCCAACCTGAAGCTCAGATTGTTGTAAAGTAAGCAGATTAAATTCCCATTTTCTCATTTTTTTTTCCTTTTGCTAATATGTTTTGATATGTAGCTTTAGGCTGAGAAGAGATGTTTTCTTCAGCAGAGTGGACAGAGAAATGAAAATGAACAAAGATGATATTTCTTGATTGAATTCACTTACCATCTCAGGATGGTTTATGTGAGTAAATTTTAGTCATTTGTATGATTTGTGTCTAGCCATAGACTCAAAAGGAACACTAGGAGGTCAGAAAAAGCCTTAAAATCTCAACCATGCTGTGGGCTCCTGCTCCTGTCTGCACATGCGTGTTAGAAAAGAATTTCCAAGACAAAAAATAGAGTTACAGATAGGTTTATTTAGAAAAGCAATAGCTGGGCGTGGTGGTGCACGGTTGTAATCCCAGCATTTGGGAGGCTGAGATGGGAGAATTGTGGTTCACGGACAGCCTCAGGTACTACTTTAGTGAGGCCCTTTGCAACTCAGTGAGATCCTATTTCAAAATAAAGAATAAAACATAGGGCTGGGGGTTTAGCTCAGAAGTAGACTTCCCCTGGGTTCCATCTCTAGTAACACACACACACACACACACACACACACACACACACACACACGACAAAAAGAAAAGAAAAGAAAAAAGAAAAGCAAGAATTACTCAATTCAGGAGAACCTGTGGGTCGAAGAGAGAACGAGAGAGAGAGAGAGACAGAGAAAGAGAGAGAGATCTCTGGAGGAGCATCGCTTTTCTTTTTAGAAAAATTTGTAAATATTGAGCACATCTTGTGGTCAAATGGTGAGGATGAGAGGGGTCGTGTCAATATGATGAGCTAGATTCCTTTAATTTTAGTAGGTGATGGTCTGGTTCTTTTCAAAATCTTCAGGCTAATTTTATCTGCTTAATAAATATAATTTAGGCTCTACCCATATCATTAGGATATTAACAATATCTTTCTCTAGACTTCTTTTGTTTAGTATAAACTACACACTGGAAGCTAATCAAATATATTTGTACCAGTTAACTGGACTTATAGTGTTATAATATTGTAAAGTGGAGCATCAATGTGGAGTTTTTAGATTTAAAGCTAGAGTCCCACTTTCATATTTGTCTCTTTTCTATCTATTTTATTCCTCCTATCCTACCTCATCTTCCCCCTTTGATATCGGTTGCATAGTTCCCCTTTCCCACATGTGTGAAATAGTTTATTAATCTGGACGTTAATCCTGCAACTACATCAGACCAGGCAACTAGAAAACTGCCTGGAACTCTCAATAGCCCCTTAACTACTAAATAATAAGTGTATGACCACCCTGATGTGAGGCACCGGAAAATAGTGTCATATGGATATCTGCCTCCCACCACACCTTCCCACTATGGAAGAAAACGCAAGGAAAATGGGGAGAAAATATATCTGGAGCCCAGCTAGCTTTCTCTGTCATAAGTAACTGAAACACATAATCATTCCCTTTTATAACTCCTTATAATTTTTCTTTCAAGCTGAGCATGGTGTCACAGGCTTGTAATCCTAGTTCTTTGGAGGCTGAGTCAAGATGATAACAGATTAAAAGACAGCTTCAGCAATGTAGTAATATCCTATTTGAAAATTAAATTAAAACAAGCCTAGGGGTACAGTTCAGAGATAGAATGCCCATGGGTTCAATCCCCAGTAGCACAAAAAAAATTGTCTTCCAGAAACATGCTTAATTACAGTTTTTGTGACAGTGGATTCTAGTCATTCTTTGGTGTTTGGTTGGTTTTTGAGAGTTGAAGCCATGAATGCCATCTCAGAGTCACTCAAAAGTGCCATGCTTGCCAGCAAGTCACTTTCCCTTCCAGATAAAGGTACTCCTTCCCACCAGAGCCCTAGTATCCAAACCAGGGTCCCACGATAAAACAGTTGTTCTAAATATATTGCATCTACTAAGTTAGTTGTTTTATTCTAGCTGAAGAGTAATTTATACTCTCCACACAAACCTTGGATTAACTCAAGGTAAGCTTCAGAGAGTCTAGAAAATGATATAGTTGCATAAATAAAGTTCTGCTAAGCATTTACTTAGTTGGCAAAAAGTGCAGATAGCACATAACTGTTGTTTTGTTGCTTATTGTAGTTTATTTGCTTTTTTATTAAGAAATGCCTACATAACTAAAGACAAGAAAAAATTTCTTAGTAATGGTAATATTGTTATTAATTAACATAACTTATGTTGGTATAGTGTCATGAGAATGCAGTTTACTATATAATACTTTTGTGGTCTTTATTATATTTAATTTTTTTAATTATTTGGTCATATAGGAATACAGGCATTATCTCTAGTATAGCAAGTAGACTTTTCCAACAAGTATGGGGAAATCACTTTCACATATTAAACAAATTAGTTAACTAAGAGTTAGAACTGAATGGATGTGTCTAGGTTCACAATACACTTGTTTCCCACAAAAGAAAATGACTTTAGTTCTTTGAGAGTAGAAAATAGTCCTTTTCAATTTTCATTGTAACTCCAATATATAGTATGTATTTATAGTTTGAAAAGTATTTTAAATTGATTAGCCTTGTAATTTAAAAGCAGTGATGTTAAATATCTCAGTTGGACATGCCTACCACCTATTTATTGTTTACTTTTTCCACCCTGGGCATACAGTGAAGATATCTCCTATTGTATTGTTCTAGTATTATCTCTCAACATATCATTTTTGCAGTTTCAAGGAAAATGTGAAATGAATATCATGAATACACACAATGTGATATATAACAAAAAATCTTAATGATGCACTATGGAATGGTCCATACGTTTTTCTTCTTGACTAGAGTGCAAAGATCAAGGATGTGCCCTTAGTAGTTTAGTACCATTGAAACCCTTCTTATGAAAGTGCAACGCAGATTTGGAAGTTTTCTCTCTTTTTAAATCTCAATGACTTTTGCCAAATAAATGCTGTGTTTATTTTTCCTTCATGGAATAAGTCTTATCTTTAATGCCTCAAACTTAAATTGTTTGAGTTTCATGAAAGCCTGGGATTGCTAATTAGTCTTCCAGGAATCAGTGGTCAAGGCTGTATTCCCTCAAGCCGGTCCCTTCACCATTTTAGAAGCAGCAGTTTTATTCCCTTCTCAGCCTTCATTTTCCAGCCTATGAGTCCCTAAGTCTTTATTCTGTTCCTCTGAGGACATGCTACACACATAAATCAGGCTTCCAAGGAAGCTAAAAGAGGTAATTATTATTTGCATTTTGGGCATTTAAAAACTCAAAGCTCAGAGGTGAGGATACTTAATTCTAGCTACTTCACCAGATTATAAATTTCTCCTGGGGACAGAGCTCCTTCTGTTTGTTTTATCTACATCTTTACTCCTTACAATTCCTATGATACAACCATACAAATAACCCTGACTCTAGGGCTCTGAATAAGAAATATATTAGGACCCATCAACTTACTAATACTAATTCTAGTTACTAGGTCTCTCTCAGCAAGCAAAATTCTTTTCAAAATGTGTCTATTTATATCATAGTGATGAGAAACTTATTTTTGTAAAAGTGAATATGAAAAGTGTATTTTCTTCATCATCTGAATTCACACCTACTTGTCTTGAGTAGTGCTAGGTACAAACCAAGTGTACTGTACGTCTTCCTCAAACCGCATGGTTTTCTATGGTTTAGTCACTACTAAAGGACAAAACAGAAGTTTTCTACAAGGTCTTTTTTAGAGTTTAAACCAAATTTAAATCTTTTTTTTTTCTTCTCTGGCCTCAAAGTTACATTTTAATTACAGTGCAATAATTTGAGGAACATTGGTAATAGGGAAAACTTTTAGACCTTTTGTTCTTTAGTGCAGTCAAGGGAAACCTCATTAGAGAGGATTTTCTTAGTTAGCAGGGCTTCGAGGTTAATGAGCTGTGAGTGATAATATATGGTAGTAATCCCTCCTGGCAGTAACAGGTTGTATTTTATACATTCCTTAATCTCAATGGGAAAAGAGGTGATGGGAGAGGGTGAGAAGGAAACCAATTTAAGGGGCTCAGGGATGTTCAAAAAATCACTTTATTGGTATGAATCATAATTGAAAACTTCATATGTTCAAACCAGAAAGGCTAAAATTTCAGTGAGTAAAAACCTGTCTCCATAAACTGGTTTGTGTGACAAGATGGTGATCCGTGTGTTGTTCATTCCATATTCAACAACGTTTCCCAGTATTTGGCTTCACCAGGGGATGCTTTCTTCTAATGTTATAACAAGGAGCCAGAAAATTTGAACCCAGGAAATTCAGATAAATTTTATATAAGTGAGGGATACTTGGAGGGGCTAAAGTGAGTGTTAAAAGCAGATACTCTAATCTGAATGTAATATGGGAAATATAATTTAACATGAATTCCTAAGTGGGTTATACTAAAATAGTGTAAGTGTCTTCAATAGATGGGTTTTATTTTCAATGACATTGCAACAGTCCACAGCAAATATGGTGTGTTCTTTGGAAATAATCTCAGTTCTTGCTAGAAGTTTGAAAAAAACAAGATTTCTTTTCTAAACAAGATTCAGAGATTAATTGACTGTAGCATCGTGTGTGTGTGTGTGTGTGTGTGTGTGTGTGTGTGTGTGAGAGAGAGAGAGAGAGAGAGAGAGAGAGAGAGAGAGAGAGAGAGAGATTCGATCATTAGACACCTTTATGTAAAATGGGGGTGGCAGTAGGGAAGTAAAAATGAAGTTTTGTTCTATTTGCCAGTTTTGATTTTACAGGTTTGTATTCTTGGTTTTGTTTTGTTTTGTGTTTGTTTTTCTTCTTCTTTTAGCACTGAAGATTGAACCCAAGGGCATTCTACCTCAAGGGCTACACCCCCAGGTCTGTTTTCTTATTTTTTATTTAAAAACAGGGTCCCACTAAGCTTCAGAGGGGCCTCACTAAGTAGAGGCTGGTGGTGAATCTGCAATCTTCCTGTCTCAGTCTCTCAAGAACTGGTATTACAAACCTGCGCCACCACACCCAGTTTAGGTTTGCATTCTTAAATCACCATTATTACTTTCAAGTCTTAACAAAATGAAGTTCTGAATATCTGTCCTAAAATTTAAGCTCCTCCATAATTCGTCATTATCTATGCTTCCCATGTTTTCTGCCACTTCTTTCTTTTATAAACCCTGTTAAGCAAGATTGGAATATTCTCTTTCTTCTAAATATGTAAATTATTTTCTCTATTTGTTCATTAGATTATTCTTCCTGAATTTTAATTTTATGTCTAGATATCTTTCCTGTTCTATTTTTGCATTTAGTTTAAAAATAATGATATATATATATATATATATATATATATATATATATATGTCTAGATATCCATATCTATAGAGAGAAAGAGATAAAAGGAAAAGAAAAATACCTACTCCATCAAATTTTCCTCATAACTCAATTTTGAAAAAAAAATAAAAAGCATGCTACCACCCGCATCTCTTGAAGTACTATTTATAAAAGTATTTGTAGAACTATTTTGAAAAAAATATATAGTGCTTTATAATTCAAAGGCATTTCTAAAATTATTCATACTACAGTAACTTTTTTATAAATCTATGGTATTTTAATACTGAAAACATTGGAAATATCATCTTAAGATGAAAGATAATACCATAAATCAAATAGATTTTACATCAAGAGAAAACAAGCTCATTTCTTTTTATTATTTTTATCTTACCATGAACTTATGAAGATATAATTATCTACCATTCTCTTGGGCCATTCTTGAATAAGTTTGAAAAATCACATATGAGAAACTTGATCAGGTTGAGAAGAATTTCATACAGGTCACTAACAAAGCAGAGCAAGTATCCCTCTGTAAATAAAGGGCATTCCCTCTAGGTGCTGGATTACTGAAACCACTGATCAGAGTTTCTTGTCCTTGCCATTTTTTGTAGGAGCCCTGCCAAGTGTTTCTCCTTGTGAAGGTTTCCCACTGACAGAGCTTCCCTTCTTTTTTTTTTTTTTCCTGGATAAATGGAATAAAAAAAATTAACACACTTCTTGTATGCTTTCATCCCATAGCCAGGTATCAAACATACCAAGAACTCTCCAGATGGGCAAAATGATGATACAATAATAATGTATAAAATCTAAGTGTGCATCAACCAATGAATGGACCACACAATTATGGGATACACACACAATAGAATTCTACTCAGCAATGAACATGAAAAAAATTATGTCATTTACAGGAAAATGGATGGACCTGGAGAACATTATGTTAAATGAGATTAGTCAGTCACAGAAAGTGACTGACTCTCATATACAAATGCTAGGGAGTAATTAGGATACAAGAGGGACTTTATATAATTGAGGAGAAAGCCCAGTGGAGTGATGGAGGGGGCTACAGGAGGATAGTGCTGGGGGGAGGTAGAATCAATAAAAGAAACATTGCCACTGAAGTGATATACATTTGTGAAATTAAAAAATGCCAGCCCTAATACCATGCATGGGGAAATGGATGGAATGGGGAGAGAGCCAGGGGAAACTCACTGAGTATTGTGTGCATATATGTCTCTTACACTCTGAACAACATTAGGATGGGAGATTACAATTAACCAATAAAGTGATTAAGATCTAGGCAGAGATTTTGTAAATATTCTCTATGCCTTATTTAATAAATGATAAATAAAGTTGATTTATCATCTTGAGTCAGGACTACCCCCAAAATAATTGATAAGTGTCAATTGAAATGGTGTGGATATAAAAGACGAGTCAAGATACAGACTTGAGCACTGAGGAACATATTTTGAATCTGAGTCACTTGTGCAAATCCAGTGTTGAAATATCTATTAGGAAAGGAATAAACCAAGACTCATTTTATTTCATAGTTGGACATGAACATTTCTGCTCTTGCCTATAATAATTATTACTTGATATAAAATAACTGATGCAAGTATACATTTGCTTCTCCTTACTTTACAGCCCATTGAAAAAGATAAGTATCCAGCATTAATTTTGTTTTGCAAAATTTATACATATAAAACAAAGATTAACTTCAAATCATAATGCTTATTAAAAGAAGCCTTATTCAAAAGATCACATGTTGTACGGTTCCATTTATATTAAAGGTTTAGGAAAGGCAATTCTATACAAAGAGAAAGTGTATTACTGGTCAACTTGATATAAAAAAACTGTGTCTACATATGGGCATGAGGTTTAGTCTTTGTGAGATAAAAGTAATTTAAAATAAGATTGTGGCGGTAGTGGCACAATTATGTAAATATAAAAATAAAAAGTACATAAAATGGGCAAATTGTATGGTATGTGGATTATATTTAATAGAACTTAGGCTATTTTTTTTAAATGTCTACTTCATTCTGTCTTGGGAAATGAATGTCAGTGCACCTTGGTCTCTAGAGCCACTCCAGCCGCTCTTACAAAGTCACTGGGATGGGAAATTGAACGTGCTAATATTTCCCAAACCTCATGCCAGATGCTATGAGGAAACAAATGAATTGTTCAACGTGAAGACTGTCACAGAATAAACAGGATGTAGTTATAAGTCTAAATTTTAGAGATTAATTCTCCTTCCCACACTCTGTTTGATCCAATCGATGTATAATTCCCATCACCTCACTTGCTATTTCTATAGGAATTTACCATTCCCAAAAGCTTTCTCCCCTGTGGTGAACTTGTCCAAATTATTTACTTTAGGAAACAAAAGACACATATTTAAGATTACATTAGATCAGAAAAACAGAAACTCTCTTAGTGAATATAAATTGATGCAAGATTCAAATTCTAAATAATTAAAAGTATTTGAGGAATTGGAGCACAGAGCAAAGGGGTGAAGGGCTTTGGATGCTCTATAAAGGAATGAAGAACTCAGGTGTCTAATAACTACAGGGTAGATATAGCCCATATTTACACATTCATCATTTCACAAATGAATTAATTCATCAGCCTTCTAAGTTTTCCTGATGTTCATGTTTCCATCTTATTCTCAACATGCTGCTTTGATAATGGTGCTCCAATAAATAAACACAAAATTAACAATATAAAACAAAAATAAAAGGTAATTTAAAAACCTCCCCACTTAGACGCTTTGCACAAAGTGAAACCCAAACCCCTGATTCTGGATGTATAGACCCATTGTTACATAAGCAAGATTCCCCTCCAGCACTTAACTATGCTTTACCAAGAACCTTCTTCATCTTGTATACTTCCATATTGCCCCTTGAATACACAGAAAATATTAACCACTGGAAGCATCGATATACTGTGTGTTCTCTGCAGGGAAATTGCTTTTCTCTCTGCTCTCAGTCTATTCCCATTCTTCCTTTTTCAGAAGCTTAACTCCTGGTCTCAAGCTTTCCTTTCTCAGGGGAGATATCTCTCTAATGGGTTATAAAGCTCTTTGCCCATTTCTGGCATGCCTTGGACACTCTTTTCATTGTGCTCTCATATAATTATTTCATTTCCATAGTTTAGTTCTGTGTGGATAATTATTAATTTTTAAAATATTTTTATCTCTACCACACAGAAGAATATAAATGATTTGATGACAGGTACTCTTTCTTTTCTTTCTGTGTATCCTGGCCAATATATATAGTACTTTTATACATAATGTGTTGCATACAAATATGCTGTGATGTGGATATGCATATCCTGATGGGTAGGTGCTACTGTTAAAATTGCCGCAATACCTTATCAAGGAAAAAGATACAACTCTTCTCTTGAAACTTCAGGACACCTTTGGGAAAACTGAAGAAAACTAATCACCTCAGCCTAGTGTCTCTATCTCTTTAGACCCAGTAACTATGGAGAATATCTACTTATGAGTAATTGAAAAGTAGTTCCATACTATGGAACTGAGCAAGTAAGATGTAACTAATTGAGCGAGTAAGATTGAACTAAGTAAAATTGTCTTTATAATTCATCTGCTTACTGGAATGGTGAAAATAGGTGGAGGGATAAAAGGATGAACTTTTATATTGGACACATAATTCTTAAGATAATCTAAGATAGACGAGGATGCTTAAAAAGAGGTCTGGGTTATAAGTGATATTTTAAAATGAATGACTTAAGTGTCTCTGATAGAACCAGTTGAAATAATTTTAGAAATAAAGTATAATATTACCACAGAGTCATATTGTTGGTGAAGAGAGAGCTTAAAAAAACAGGAAAACGATAACTGGCTGGTAATATTTTAAAGGGTAACCGATGCTCACTAGCAGCTGCAGTAAGACATTAAGTAATAGAGCACAGTAATGTTAACTGCTCTCCTGGTAAGAGTGGTAAATGAAATAAACCCCGGCATCCGGGGTATCATTAATCTATAGTGAATAATGGCAGTGGTAGTGTAAGGAGATTAAAAAGGGCATTGTAAACATTTGTGGCTGTATAATATACAAATTAAAAATGTGAGAACGCTTGCAGCTGCATAATCTACAAATTAAAAAGTGTAATAGCATGGCATTAATTACTGGCTGATCAATTCCCCCATAATTGCTGGCATGTAGATGAACAATTATAGGTCCGAAATGTTATTTGAGAAAGAGACATTGACCTTGGAACTGTAAGGAACGATACTCTGTTATAAGGTAATACAGGATCCTATCAAATTTGGTTCCAGTATTTGTAGCAGCCGCCAGCTCAGCACTGGGCTGTAATCACCACACTATTTCTTTCGATTATGGTGCCAGAGGGGTTACACATTGTTTTCTCTTTTTGAACAGAAACACCCAGTGACCTTCAGCCTTCTGAAAATGGGACCATCCGGCCTCATTTTCAAGTTCAAACAGTTTTAATAAAAATGAAATAGCAGGAGATAATGTACTTTACCCATCTAGTCCAAGAGAACAGTTTGGAAAGTTGGAAAGACAAGCTTTCTTTATATGTGAACATTCCAACTGGGATTGTAACTGAAAGCTTAAATATTTCCTGATCAACCATTTTCAAGTCTATAGCACAAAGTCAAGGAGCAAGAGACTCAAATATTTGATGGACAGTGGACATCAGAACATTTACCTCTATTCTCTGGCCCTCCTTAAACAGATGATACAGCAAAGGTATACTCTAATTGTCAATTTGCTGTATAATGTCCAATAAGGTAAGTGAGCTGGCCTTCAGCAGACTGTTAAATCAGATGTGAACTTTGAGTCAGCCAAAGTTAAGTGTATTTGTGCCATTCTTGACACCTGATGATAACTTTATACAAAAGTGTTACCAACATTCTCAGTTCCTTTGTTCATTTGCCAAATGTGACAATCTATATATTGCTCACTGCCCTTCAATTAAAATGCTCTTCATGGAGAAGGTCATTCTAACTCCCAGCCTAACAGGTACAGTTTACATCTCACCTCATCTTAGCTTCTCCTGGAAATGGGCTCTGCTGGCCTTTCCTTTCTTATAGAAACATTGTCCTTTTACATTTATGGACTTTCATGAAAACTCAGTTCTCTTTATGATCTAGTTATTCACTTCTTTGTTCTTTCGTTCTTTTCATTTGTAGTTGTAAGCTTTTTATTACTATAACAAAATATCTGAGGCATTGTACTTCAAAATAAAAGAGGCTGGTTTTGGTTTATGATTATAGAGATGCAAGGAGTCTAGGGACTATATCTGGTGATGGCTCCTTGCTTACAGAGTCTCAAAGCAGTGTACAACATTACACTTTAAGATATCGGCAGTACGTGTCTGTGTCTGTTTGTCTGCTCTTTGTCTATCTTGTTATAAACCTACCAGGATTCAATCATATGGGTTCTCCTCTAATGATCTCGAGCAAAGCTCATCACTTCCCAAAGGGCATATTATCATCAGATTAAGCTTCCACCTTCCTAATACCATTAACATAACTGGAGAATAAACTGCATGAATGCAGGAGGATAAACCATATTCAAACCATAGCATTAAATGATTTCAGAGCATGAAGAAGTAAGCTTTTTCAAGAGGTCAAAAAGGAAAAAGTTCCAGTCAGGCAAGTCTGGCAGGTGGTGGCCACACCTAGCAGGAATTGTTCGACCTTCAACAGGCAGGGAAAGCTCAATTTGCATGGAAAAAGCCCTCAGAGGAGGCAGCTCAAAGAAAGGCAACTCCCAGCCACTGGCTGGCTTGGGGATTTTTTAGGCTTTGTGTGAAGTGAGTGCAGGAAAACACATTAATAAGACCATTTTTTGGTGAAAAAATGGCAATAATTTCAACTAGACACCCCATTGGGAAAAGGGGGCACTGGGAAAGCGCGGGAAATGGAATAGGAGTAAGGGGGCTTAACCTCCATATCCATTCCGGCTTTTTGGTGAAAGGTACTGCCCCGTACTTCTCCATGAATGGGACAGCTGGATGTCCACAGCTGGACCAATAGCTTTAGGACAGGAAATTTTATCCGGACAGTGAACGGGCCACACAGCTCTTTCGGACAGGGGAATATGGGCAAGGGGAAAGGGTGGCAAAGCCTCTTCCCATTTAATACCCTCCCGGTGGGCAGCAAGTGTGGGAAATGAGGCCACCCTCTAGGCCCCCACATACACAGGGTGCAGGGACAGGAGGATGACCTTCTGAGCACAGACACTTCTCTGTCTTAAGATGAGATTCCAAGCATGTCCTAAACGCTAGGATAAATCAGTTTAAGTGCACAGCTCTGGGGGAGGGGGGACGACCTCCGCGCAGACAAGACACCAAAACCACACCCTTTTCCTCTCAGATGGGTTCCCAGCACTCCAAGGTGAAATCCAGATTTCTACTTGCATGTGTTTTCCACAATTGGAAAAAAAAAGTGATCCTAAGATGCTAAAGGAAAAAAGTTCTCATATTTTTTTCTACACCCAAATATGGCTGCAGTATGTGCTAGGGAACGATGACATGTGGCCCGCACAGGAAAGTCATAGCATTAAATGTATAGTCTCAACCTCTGCTCTATTTCTCAGTGCCTACAACAAAACCCTACTTATAATTAGAAAATGGAGAGTTAATCCTGTCAGAACCTACATGTGGATTTTGCTCAAGCCACAGAGTCACATTTCTCCTCCTGCTCTTCTATGATCATGGAAGCACCCACTCAATTTCTTAAACTCCCAAAAACCTTATACCAAGGCAATTGTCCTAATTAAATGAGAATATCCTCTAGATTTGTCTTAAATCTCTCCCTGTCATTCCATTGTTATTCCTATTTTTTATTTTACCAGGATTCTTTTCATAGCTTCATATGGTTTCCTTTTTCACTTTATTATTATATATACACATATTTATTTGCACAGCATAGTTCTACATCATAAGGTAGTTCAGAGTGATAGTGACATAGACATACATACCTGGCACCCAGTGGGCTTTCCCCTAGCTCTCTCCTCACTCCCTTCTCCATAAATGATAGTGAGATTGGCATTGTTATTCTCACATAGGTATATACCATCAATGTATGTGTTTCCTTCATTAGTTCTCTCTCGCTCATCTCCCTCGACCACCCATCTTGCTCTATTGAGGTTTGTTTCTCCATTATCTAAAGTCTCTCTTGCATCTGAGTTACTCCTTTCTTCCACACATGCGAAAAAACATATGACCCTTCATTTCCTGTGAGTGGCTAATCCCACTTAACATGATGTTCTCCAGATCCATCTCTTTTCCTGCAGATGACCTAATTTTGTTCTTCTTTACTGCCGAGTAGAACTCCATTGTGTGTATATCCCATTATTTTTTAGTCCATTCATCTGTTGATAGAAACCTAAGTAAGTCTCATAATTTGGCTATTATGAATTATGCTGCTATAAACACTGATATGTATGTATTACTATAATATTCTGATTTTAGTCCCTTTGGAAGATACCCAGAAGTTATATAGATGGACCATAAGGTGGATCCCAGTTTTCTGAGGAACCTCCACATTCATCTTCATAGCAGCTAGATTAATTTGAAATTCTACCAACGGTGTATATAAATTTCTATTTTTCTACATCCTTACCAGTATGTATTATTTGCCTTCTTAATAATTGTCATTCTAATTGGGTTTAGAAAGGTTCTCAGTGTAGTTGTGATTTAGTAATTCACTACAAATTTTTCAAGTCCTTTTTTTAGGGCCTTCCATCATTACTGCCCCACTTTTAACTTATCATTAGACTTTGTGTTTTTACTATGTAAAGCTAAATATTTCAACATGATCCATGATTCTGTTCATAATCTAGTTCTTACTTAACTCTCTAACTTCTTGAGCTACTGACCTCCGAACTTGAATGTTTGCTGCAACTAACAACAATACTTTAAATAAGGTTGGCTTTTTTTCAACCTTGAGGCCTTTGCCTAAATCATGCCTTTGTTTGGATCCCAGCTCTCTTCTTAGTCTTTCTGGGGAGTTTCATTAGCATATTTCTAGGGTCAATTTATGTGCCTTTCCTATAATTTCTTTCAGTTACCTAGAATTCTCTCCCTCTCTGATAGTCTTTACCCCCAAAGATGCTTTAGGGGCCCACCTTTCAAATTGTGCTATTTGGGCTGGGCATGGTTGTATGTACCCATAATTCCAGTACTTGAGAGCCTGAGACAGGAGGATCATAGATTCAAGGCCAAACTCAGTGAGGTAGCAACTCTCAAAAACCTAGAGAGACTGTTTCAAAAACAAAATATTTTTTTAAAGGGCTTGGGCTATAGCTCAGAGGTATAATGTCCCTGGAATCAATTCTTAGTACCCCTCCCCAAAAGTGCTATTTGTCTAAATGTCCATTCCCCCTATCTTGTAAGAGATATTTATTTTTGCAACCATGGTTCATCTCAAAAAGCCTTACATCGAGTGGACACTCAGGCATATTTATTTTGTGAAGTATATCAAATAGGTAAAACCAAAAGAGGTACTTGAAAATTTGAAAATATAGGGAAATACAAATTCCATTGGGAGACTTTGCTCATGTTAAAATAGTCACCCTGGCTCAGATAACAGCAATAATAACAGCAAAATTTAATACTCTAGTAGTGTAGTTGGTTAACTAGAGTGACAAATACATCCAGTAAGAGTAAGATAAATACTTATCACACTCTGTGTACTAGTATGGGTTATTCTTTTGACATGAAATATTTCCTTTGATCTTTAAAATAAATAAGACAACTTAAACTTAGAGAGTTAAAAATGCCTATTCAAATCATACAGCGAGACAGTGGTAGATCTGGGATTCAATACATGGCTATCTGATTCTAGATTGCATTCTATCAACCATAACTCTCTTCCCAAATCTCCCTTCCTGATTAAATTATATTTTCATTGACAAGTTCATTTTTACTAAAAATACCTAATTATCACATTATTTCAGATTTCTTTAGACACAGAACATTTATTCCTTCATAGATATACTTCTAAACCTGCACATTTCCTTTATAAAAAACTCTAAATACTTTGAAAAGAAACTGACCTCAATAAATTCTTCATTTGAAGTGTTTTAAACACTCACATATCACCCATACATACCAAACAAATTTTCAAATAATACCATTGCTTCTCCCCTAGTAATATTCATCAATTTCTCCACTTGACTGTTTTGTCTATTCAATACAATTATGGAGATTTGAAATACACAATGGATATTGATTCAGTCTTTCACACAGAGTTCATTTAAAAATAAGAACTTGGGAGGACATTTTGAGTGAAACCACTTACATTGAAAATAAAATCCTGGAATACAGCTTGAGTTTGGTCTTAAAAGATGCCATAAAACACATAAAATTAAAGAAGCCACGATTATCAGGAACTTTTAATAGAATTTACCCTGTGTGCTCATCAAAATAATTAGCATTTCTATTATTCCTTTGGAATCTTGCTATAGAAATCATCACTAAGGAAAAAATTCAATGGTTTCAAAATGATTAGCATTTATATTATTACAGAAGCAATATGCATTATTTCTTACAAATTAGAATTTAGAATTCTGAAGGACAGCATTTCTACCACTGTCCTGAAAGTTTGTGCAAGTTACCTTAAAAAGAAATTCATGATGGAGTTTATAAGTCTGCACATACAGAAGAAAAAACCCAAATTAACAACAATAAAAATAACAGTGTTTTCCAAGAATCAAAATTACCTTGTGCTAGATGGTTCTACCTACAGGGTAGTAGCCAGGGTCCTAGAATAACACCAGCACCTTTCTCTAAGGAACAAAGCTCATGCTATTCTTGAAAGAAACTGAGGTGATAAGCAAATCTAAGAAATCAAGAAGAAGACTATCAGAGCTCTGGTTTTTTCCTGGCTTCTCAATGAATAATATTTTTAAAAAGAGAAAATGAAGACTCAAATAAATAAATAAATAAATAAATAAATAAATAAATAAATACATAAAGCTATAAAATGATCAGATAATCTGATTGTTATTATAATTACATAATTTGAAAAAAACAATTGGCAAGTAACAAGTTCAATTTGAATGATGCAGTAGATATACAACCTTGATAAAAAGACCACATTTCATTTATATAGCTTCATTAATAATATTTTGCTAAACATTCGAAATATTTAACCAACTTCTCCATGGATTCCTCAGTATCTCTTTGCATTATATAGATTACTAGGGAATGTTCTCTTCTTCCCTTGACCATATTTAGATGCAATGATGTTGCAAACACAAGTCATTAATTAGAATACAATGTCAGAACCATAAATTGTCTCAATTACTCTACAATAGTAGAATCTAGAATAATTGTTGACTTCCTAAAGCAATGGAGGAACATCCCGCTTGAGAAAGACCTAGGCAAGGCAATTTAGAGCTACCCATACATTGTATGCTAATTTCCAGTTCTAAAGAATTTCTTTCTTCAGTTGGACTAATTCTCTCTGATACTTCTGATTTTTGCAGGTGTCTATCACTCTTCAAGGAACATTCTTCTATCTTCTCTTTTAACTAATCAATTTCCATTGTCACTCAGACTCTGGTTCTCATATTCAGTGTTCCTTAAGGATTCCTCCTCTCACTGTTGAGTTGCATTGCTTGTCCCCTTTCTTTATTTTGTGGTATCAGATATTAAATACAGGGACACACACCCAGCCCTAATTTATTTATTTACTTATTTATTTTTATTTTTTTTATTTTTATTTTTATTTTTTTTTTGGTGGTACTGGGGTTCCTGAAAGCCCTTCTCCCTCCGGGCTACACTCCCAGACCTATTTTATATATTTATTTGGAAACAGGGTCTCTTAAGCCAACAAGGCTGACTCCGAACCAACGCGATCCTCCTGTCTCTGCCTCCCAAGCGTGGGGATTACAAGTGTGCGCCACCACGCCCGGCTTATTTATTTATTTTAAAACAATGTCTCATCAGTGGTTTCTCATTTACAAATTAATTTTTATTTTATTTATTTTTGGTGGTCCTGGGGTTTCCTGGAAACCCTTCTACCTCTGGACTACACTCCCAGACCTATCTTTACACTTTTTTTAAAATTTGGAAATAGGGTCTCTTATGCCAGTGCAGCTGGCTTCAAACCTGCGCGATCCTCCTGTCTCTGCCTCTCAAGTGCAGGGATTATAAGCTACGCCACCATGTCCGGCCAAATTATTATTATTTTTTTTATTGGTGCATTGTAGTCATACATCTTAATGGGCTACAAGATGGTGGAGGCGTACATGCACACATCACCCAATTAGCCCTTACCCAATTCCCACCCCATTCCCTCCCCTTCCCTCTTTTTCATGTTTGTCTTAGTGATTGACATTGATATGTTTGTTAAAGTATATATGTACATTAGAACATTTTTTCTTATCCCCTTCCATCCCCTCAGTTATGTCGCCTTATTTGCTCATCTATAGTATCTCCTACTTCATCTAGAGTTCCTCTTAAAGATCTTCCTCAAGAGGAACTCAAGATACCTCATCAATTTGCCGAGAGTCTCCCTAAGTTGCTGAGGCTGGCTTCAAAATCATAACTCTCCTGTCTCAGCCTTCTAGTACTGGAATTATACACATTTGCCACCAATCCAGCTCATAAGGTATCCTTTTAACTGGCTTTCATATGACTTTGTACATCTCCTACCACTGCATGATTTACACTCCACATTCTTACTGCTCGCTTATTTATGTGTACTTTTCATTGTGTTGTAAACCTAAAGAGAGAAACTATGCTCAGCCTGTTCATAATTATATCCCCAGTGTCTAACTCAGTGACTGAAACCTAAAAAATAGTAAATATTTGTTGAATATATTAATGAGAGAAACATGTATTTATTTAGATCACAGATGAAGCCAGAGAACATCACAGGGCAATAAGCAGTGGGAAATCATTTGGGGATAAAGTGCTGATAGTCTGAGGAAAGAGAAAGTCAGCATTTTCCTCCCCACTATGATTTTCCATGTGCTTCCAATTATTTAAGTAGTGGGTCTCCCGTTTAGTGATCTTTATTTGTTACATTTTGTATCGCTATCTTAAGGTATTGAGTAAAATCATACTCTGTGCTATGAAAAAATAATCTTTGCACTAGTTACAAGTTTCTTACAATGAATGAATATTTTAGTAAGTCCTAACTTCTGAAATACAGGTAAAATGGCTCCACATTCATGACAAGTTGTAGCAAAATGAAAACCTTTCACCCCTGAATTTTTGAAGCCTGTTTTCACCCTCCATGTGAGTCAATAAACTCAGAAACCCTTTCAGTTCATAATACAAAACACCCCATTGCACTTTTTACATCCCATATTTCTGTGCTAACTTATTAGAGATGCATACACCATTTGCTGTTGCTTTGTGACATTGGCAAATGCTTTTAAATCTTCTAAATGCTTTTTAAAAAATGTGTGAAATGCGTTCTTTTCAAGGACGTGAAAGTGAACTGAGGCCAAGTGGCAGTGGGCGTGTTGGCTATAAATCTACTCAACACATAAATATATGCATATTGAATTTTTCATCACTGGGCAGACTATAAAATATCTACCTTGTTGAATGTGTTATTTTCAATGTGAAAAGTTCGCATTGCAAAGAGAATCATAACTTTTGCATTCATGTTTCTTTCTCTGACATGCAAAAGTGTATTTGTTTTTAAAACAGGAAATGAGTTTTGTGAATATTATACTTCAATCAGATTAAGAACTAGATATGTAAAATATTTCTAATATTTAAGGATTGACTTTTGTCAGTTATGTTCTATTAACTGAAAAAGTTACTTCTGTTTTCAACATACTAAAGTTTTTGCTTCTTTTAATTTTCTGAATAAGATTAGTAGATATGACTTTAAGTTTTTTCAAAACCTCAGTGGAAGCCAGGTATTATGGTAAATGCTTGTAATCCCAGTATTTGGGAGGATGAGACAGGAGGATCATGGTGCATGGACCGCCTCATCTACTTAGTGATGCACTTTGCAACTCAGTAACACCATTTCAAAATAAAGAATAAAAAATAGGGTTGGGGTATAGCTTTAAAGTAGAATGTCCCTGAGTTTAATTCCCACTACCCCAAAAAATATTAATGCAAAATAATCAACATAAATGTGTTATACTCTATACATATATAGTATATATGTAATATCTATATCTATCTATATATATATTTTTTTTCCTAAAAGTATGCTAGTTGGACATTATTGGATGAATTGGACTGCCATTGTTATTTGCCACTTGACTCCCCATGAAAAGGCAAATAAAAGGACTCTTATTTCATTTATGTACGTCTTAAAGAAACTGACTCTCTTTAAATAAGTAAAAGGATAAAAAATCAGTGAGGACAGCACTGTCCTTTGGAGAATGGACCTTGCCTTTTGGTTTTTTTAGTCTACAACTGATTTAATAAGATTTATTCTTTTTGTGATTTATGAAACACTCCTTGTAGTTGAGAAATAATTTAGCATTATGCTGGACAGGATATGAAGAATGACTCTTTTCAGCCTTTAAAAGAAGCTTATTCTGCTATTCTTTTAAGGCAAAGAAATAAGACTGCTAATCTTAGATACTATTCCATTGCAGATGGTACTGGTCAGATCTACTTCCTTTGGATAAAAATGTGAATTTTATACCTTTATTACAGCAAAAAGTATTGAACCACAGCTTAGGGAAGGTATATGTTCCTAAGTAAATGGCAAACTGTTTAATCCAGATTGCAGTACTTGCTGGAAGCACTTTTCCTATAGTTGGTTTAAAAAAAAAAAAGAAGAAAAACTCAAAATGCATAAATTGCAGCAGATGCTTTCTTAACTTACCATAGTGAAATAATTTTGATGGGTGGTTATGAATTTGTAAGTAATGTTTACTTCTGAAATGCCATAATTGCTTTTGGAACTATTTGAGGCATTTTGAATTGTATCTGTTTTTATTGTAATATGGAATTATATTGCTATTTTATGAAGTGGCATCTTTTTGATGCATGGAGGTTCTGGATATGTTTGTTATCCATCATGAGGAAACCAGATAAGTAAATATTACAACTCTAACTGAAAGCTTCTTTTTTACATGAATAAATGAAAACCATTTTGAATCTGAAGGCAGAAACATTCTATCTGCAGACTGACAAATTGCATATTTGTTTGGTTTCAAAAAAATTGGTGTCTGGCTTCTATACTGTGATGGAAAGAAATGTCTGTCTCCTGCATGACAGAGCCTCTGAGATGGAGGAAGCTCTCTCCTTGGTGAGGGTGGAATAGGTCAACTGAATGGAACATAGAGGAGACCCCTTATCTATATAATTACTATTGAATGGGGTAAAAGACCATGCAATCTTCCCATCTAATATACTGTGGCTTAACTATATTGCCATATCAAAAAACCACTTTCAAACATCTAATTCTTTTAATAAGCATTTTTGAAGATATAACCTTGTACAAAATATTATTAAGCATTTTGTTAAAATTCTCTTTCTTTCTTTCTTTCTTTCTTTCTTTCTTTCTTTCTTTCTTTCTTTCTTTCTTTCTTTCTTGTAGTACTGGGGATTGAACCCAGGGGCTTTCTACCTCTGAGCTATAACCCCAGCCATATTTTATTTTTTACTTTGAAACAGGATCTTGCTAGGTTGATGAGAATCTCATTACTTGCTGAGGCTGTCCTCATGAGGCTGAATCAGGAGATTTTCAAGTTCAAGGCCAATCAAGATAACTTCATAAGTTAGCAAGATCTTGTTTTCAAATAAAAAATAAAGAGGGCTGAAGATGTAGCTCAGAGGAAGAATATCCTTGATTTCAATCCCCAGTATTACAGAAAAGGAAAGGAAAAAAATTGACAAAGTAGAAAGTATGTCCCAATTTATTTGCTACAATTTTAGCATCTGTTCACAGAAATGATATCACACCTTTATTCTTTAAATGTATTGGCATTTTTAAATTTATTTTCTATTAGGCGTGACTTTATTTTCAAAAGAAGGATCAAATAAGTTATTAAAAACTATACACCTGTAATAATAACCTAACTTCCAGACACAATCCTAAAAATAACTATTAAGGGACTGGCTTGTGTGTGCCTAAGAAAAGGCAGTCACCAAAAGCAGGATTTTATAAGTGTTATGATCAGATATAGAATATCATCTGAGGAGCTTAGGGGATTGATATAGTCAAATCATGACAGTTATAATCTCATTAGAAGATAAATACATTTAGTGGATTTAACTGAGTGATAACCCAGGCCAGTGGGGTATAGCTGGAGAAGGTAGGTCCCTGGGGGGCTGGCCTTAGGGATCATGCTCAAGCCTTGTTCTTTCCCTCTTTCTGGTTTCCACTGACATGCATGCCTTGAGATGTCCAAACACCAGCTTCACAATGAACTGAAATTTGAATCTCCAAAAAAACATGTACAAATAAATCTTCCTTCCTCTAAGTTGTGTGGTCAATTGATTTGCATTATAACCATGAGAATATTGACTGAAAAGATAAGCATCCACTAAATTAAAGACATCTTCTAATAGCCTGGTTTCTTGAGTAGTAGACATTTCTGGCTGAGTTCTCACAAGACATTTGACAATGCCCTCCCTATTAAATTTGAGAGTACAATGTAATAATATTAGGTAAGATGAAAGAAAATTTTCTTTCATTGATTAATATTTTATTAACTAGAGCAAAATAAGGTATTTTAATTGATTAAGATGCATTGGGTAGAATTTCTACAATTGGACTAACAGGGATTATGTTTGTCATTTTTATTAATGTATGAGATGATTATAATAAAGATGACATCTATAGCTTACAATTGAAATTGTGAGGAATAAAAAAATATCTACAGATCCAAACGACAAGTCATATATTGAGCCTGTGTAAGGAAATACATACTTTTGTATAAGGCACTTTAAGGTTAATTCTAAATTGTGATTATAGGGCCCGGCGCATATACGCAACTACCTAGTAGTAGAGCACTTGCCTAGAATGCATGAGGCCATGGGTTCATTCCTCAGCATGGCAAAAAAATAAATAAATAAATAAATAAAATATATAAATATTAATAAAAATAAAAATAAATGCGTATTTTATATAAAAGTTACCAGATTTTCATACCATATTATGTCTTCTAAAAATTCTAAAATTTTATATAATCAATATACAATTCTAAACATAGTGGAAAGAAAGATAGTAAAAAAGTTTTTCATGAAGGCAGTGGAAGAGCTTGTGTAAGAAATACAGTCATAGGTAGCCAGATGAATGAAATGGATACATGAAAGTGTTTATTTAGATTCGTTTAGATTGAGAGAGACATCATAAAGAAAGGTGCGGGGCTAGGAATGGTGGGACATGCCTATATACCCAGTATATGGGCAGCTGAGACAGGAGGAATGCAGGTTTGAGACCAGCCTCAGCAATTAAGCAAGACTCAGAAACCTAGTGAGATCATTGTTTTAAAATAAAACAAAAAATAAAAATACATAGCTCTAGGGGTGTAGCTCAAAGATAGAATGTTCCTGAGTTCAATTTCTAGTAACACACACACACACACACATACACACACACGTGGGTTGAAAAGTATGCATAGGGTGGATAAACATGAGAAAGATTATTCATATAGATGTATAAAAGTTATATTGGTGTATAATAAAACAAAAAATCAAGAGAGATGCCACTGTCTCATGTTTTTCTTGCTTTGTTGACCTCACCTCTTTTCCTATTAGTGAAATATATTTTTAAATTTTGCTAATAAAATGAGTGTGGTGGTGCATGCTTGTAATCCCAGCATTTGGGAGACTGAGACAGAAGGATCACGATTTGCGGCCAGCCTCAGCTACTTAGAGAGGTCCTTTGCAACTCAGTGAGACCCTATTTCAAAATAAAGAATAAAACATAGGGCTGGGGGTGTAGCTTGGAGATAGAATACCTCTGGGTTTCACTCCCAGTACCACACACACACAAAAATTCCCAGTACCACAAAAAAATCTGCTAAGAAGATTTTTAATCCCCCATAATACATTTTAATAAAAGATTAAGACTATAAATGAATAAATAATATGGGGCATATTTTTCTTCTTAAAGAATTATGAATCACATAGTGAAAGATGGTAGGTACTGCATTCTCAGGAATAAAGACAGGAATATGTAGACCATGTGCCTCCTGCTCAGAATCCTTCAAACCCAAAGCCTTTCATCTGTCTAGTTGCACTTGTCTGAGATTTTCAACTTACTTCAAATACCTCTCAACCTCCTCTCTGGCCCCCTTTTGGCTTTCCTGGGCTGAATATTTTAATATAAATCAAACCAGATTAGGAGGACTATGGGTGTGTGTGTAAGTTTGTGTGTCTCTGTGTGTGTGTGTGTGTGTGTGTGTGCTGAATGAAGTATGGGCTCCAAGTCACAGATGGCACATTAGAAAAAAGAAATATAGTAAAACGAGCAAAATATATTCTCATTCACAATTTCCTAGAGGCCCTTTGGTTGTTAATTGAAACTTTTGTCTACTTTATTGAACAATAAAAGTGGCAGCAACTACTCCCAGGTGCCCTTCAGTATTAAAAAGAGGATAAAGGGTTCCTGGCAAAGGTGACAGAAATTAATGCAGTGAGCCCAGCTATCAAACATTCTGATATGTGAATTGCCTGATATTTCTATAATGCTGTCTTATGATTGGAAATGTTATCGCTTCTATTGAATCAATAGAAAATGTTAAAGCTCCACAGAACCCCAATTACAAACTAAAGCTGGAAGGTTAACATCTGGGAGCAGCAGAGATAGAAACAATCTCTATTGTCATACCTTCCTGACAAGTAAATGTCAGAAACATAACGCCTTTGCCTGGTCTCAGCACGGAGCACATGTAAAAGAGTGATTGTAAGGCTGCCTCAAGTCAAATCGCCTGTCATCTCAGCTTTGACACGGAATTACTTTTGTTTTATGCATCTATTAACCTTGAACTATCAGCATTTGTTTTAATGTTCCAGGCTGAAGTGACCTAAATGTTCTTTTCTCTTGCAGAGGGGATTTGTGAGGGAAGAGTGTGGGGCCCAAATTACAGCTGCGTTTTATGGGAAGGCAAAGTAAATGTGATTGGCGGCAAAGTAAATGTGATTGGCGGGGCCATCTTGCTCCCTAGCAGCAAGTCCCGGCTTTCATGTCTACTATTATATGCATGCTCCTTTGTAAGTCAAATTGTTGTCTTTTCCGTAGAATCCTCTGTGACAATGCAGACATCACAGTCCTAGAAGTGATTGTACAGTTGCCCCATTGTCTTAGAAGTTGCCTCTTTTTCCTTTTTAGAGGAGGTCCTTGGGGCAGTGGTTAGAGGAAGGGAAGAAGAAAGAAACAGACTGTTTTTTTACTGTCGCAGATAAGGAAGAGAATGAGGTAAACTGAGTAGCTTACCTTTGCCCTGAAGCCTGAGGTTTCCCCAGTTCATTTATCTTTTTTTCACTCTTGCTAGAGCTTGCATATTAAATGTTCTACATCTTCCTCATTAACTTGTTTGCCATCCTTTAAAGAACATTGAAATTAAACATCACACTAGATAAGGCAACACTGAGCAGAACTATGCAGTTTTGTGACTGACTCTACTTTCTTATTTTCAGTGCTTATTTTTGAGGGTAAGCCTGAATCTTGTCGGGGCTAACTTTTCCACCTGGACTTCTAGACAAGGTGCATCCTAGTCTCCTGAGGTAAGGGGTAACTCAGTGACAATCTCTCCCTGAGTCAGTGCCTATTTAATACTCAATGCGTTGCCACACTTGGAAGACAACTTCTGGGTCTTCCTGTTGGCACTCCACATGACCTTTCATTAAGGACCATTTGCCTGATTGCAAAATCTTGAATTCACAATTTACTTTCAAAAAAGAGGTCACTAATATGCTCTTTTTTCTGGTTAAAGATCCTGACTGTAAACCAATCTTGAGGTTTTCCTTCATTTCCCACTCTGTCACTTGTTCATGACAGCTCTCTTGATCTCATCAACCAAAACTCGTGTGTGTGTGTGTGTGTGTGTGTGTGTGTGTGTGTGTGTGTGTATGTGTGTGTGTGTGTGTTTATTACTGGAGATTGAACTCAGGGGTATTCTACCTCTGAGTTACACTACAAACCTCTTTTTATTTTGAAACACAGTTTTGTTAAGTTGCTGAGGGGCTTGATAAACCTCTCAGGCTGGCCTTGAACCTGTAATCCTCCTGTTGCAGCCTCCTAAGTATTTAATAGACAAAGATTGAATAGTTTCAAGATACATGTGATGACTTGATATACGTATACATTGTGTAATGATTGTCATGAACAAATTAATTAGCACATCTGATATTATACATGTGTACTAGGTCACTGGAAATTGTTGATCTTATAAGTGAAAGTTTGCCTCATTAGCCACCCAAAAACCTTCAAATAGAAAAAAAAAAAAAGAGACAGTTTAACATGCTTGTAATCCCAGTACTTGGGAAGCTGCAACAGGAGGATCAGGGTTCTCAGCTAGCCTCAGCTACTTAGTGATGTTCTCCACAACTTAGTGAGACCCTGTTTCAAAAAAAATAAAAAATAAATAAAAAATGAGGCTGGGGTACAAGGATACACAGTTAACTTAAGTCTTTTCCTCCAAAGGTCAAAGTCTTACCAATCAAGTTAAAGACTACAGTTTGGATCCGAAATATCCCCCAAAGTACATTGATAAAGCTTGGTCTTCACTACAGTGTTATTGAGAGGTAGAGGAATCTTTAAAATATAGAGCCTTGCTGATGAACTTAGATCATTGGTGCAGGCCTTTGAAGAGGATTATGTAACCCAGGTCCCATCCTCTTTCCCTTTGTCTGAATTCTGATCATAAGGGAAACAATTTTGCTTTGTCCCATGTTGCCTCGCCATAGGTCAAAAAGCAAGAAGTCCAACTCACCATGGACTGTAACCTCTTAAACTATGAACCTAAATAACCTTTTTCTCTTTATCAGTTGATCGCATCAAGTATTCCTTATAAAGTCATAAAGCTGTCATGCACAGTTAGTACATTAACATATTAACACAAATAAAAAGGAATCATTGATGGTGTACTTCTTGGTGAAAATACATTCTAAAGTGGCTTAGAGTTTTCACCTGATAACCTGGAGAACAAGCAAAGCTTTGCTGTCTTTGCCACAAGTATCTGCTGACTCTGCAGGAACATTTTCCCCTGACCTTTACCTTTTCAAGAATCATTATCTGTGTCATCATTTCATTTGAATAAACCTCTAGTGCCAGGAGTGACTAATTTTGCAGTGAGGATGGCAATTGCTTGAACAGATATGATAGTAGTTAAGACAATTGGTTTGAAAAATATGATGTCTTTATGTCAAATTAGATATACGTTCAGAAAGCTGAACTTCATAAGAAATACATTTCATTATTCATAGTTTGGCCATATAGTCTAGTCTTTATTGCCATAAAATTAGATCCCACATTTATTTTTCTTTTATTTCTTTGTGAGAACACTGGCTTTTGTGAACTGCTTCATATTAGCTCGAATCTAAAAGCAAGGTAGCTGACACTAACCTCTATCGAACCACAGCAACATAAAAATCAAATTGTAGTAAGTGATTTCATTTTTCTACGAGCAACTATAAAAATACTGTCCATCAGTCTGGAAAAGTACTGTCTTGGTGAAATAATGCCTGTGGTCCAGCAATGAATAATTACTGTAGCGCTCATTCGGCAAAATTCTCTTTGAAGTTAGTAGAAGTTTACATTGAAGAAAACTAGTGAGCTAGATCTGATCACGACTATATTTCTCTGTTTTCGGCCAGGGGATATTTAGAAAGACGTTTACTGCAGGAGTGATTGGATGCATGTGGCACCAGATAAGGCCATTTTAGCACATGATGATGGGGATAAATGTAAAAAGACATGGTGTAACTCATATCGCAAAGCTCTAATTCACATTTATGCCGGCAGTCCTGTGCACCGAATTGCTTATTTTCTCTGTTATATTGGTGAGCCTGAGGATCAAAGAAATCTAAGTCTTGCAGGCAAGTTTATGAAACCTCAGAATTCAAAACAGTTGGAAAAAATTATTACCCATGGGGGTCAAATAAATTAAGGACATTGTTCATTTGCTTTGTTTCTGTTATTTTAATTGAAGTATGGAAAGTACTGATGATTGAGTGCTCACATATTATTATATAACAGTGAGTTAAAATTCATCATGTTTATACTCAAGTTCTGAAAAATATAAACAAATATATATATATATATATATATATATATATATATATATATATGTAGTGTCTCTATGTATATATGTATGTATCTCTCTATCCATCCATCTAGAGGAAAAAACAGATACATAGAAAGAGGAAATCAGGAGTGATCAGTAGACTTATATGTCTAACATCAGAAGAGATTCAGTGGTACAGGAGATGTAGGAAAGTTCGTCACTTAGACTCAACTCTTCCTCATATTTGCTGTTTTAAATACTGTGTGTGTGTGTGTGTGTGTGTGTGTGTGTGTGTGTGTGTTACTGGGGTTTGAACCAAGGAGCATTCTACTTCTCAGCTATATTTCCAGTCCCATTTTGTTTTGTTTTGGAATAGGCTATTCCTAAGTTTCTGAGGCTGGCCTTGAGAACTGTGATTTCTCTGTCTCAGATCCCAAAATATTAAGATTATAGTCATGCACCTTGACATCTTCAATAATTTATTAGGACATTGTAATTGAACATTATAGTGAGATTTAAAGTGGCACATTTGCATATGTACACACAATTATATGGTCCATTTTGGTACTATTCAGACCATAAAATAATGTTACACATATCAACACAGCTCATTTCCCAAGAAAACACACACAATGCATAGAAAGGCACACAATCTCTGATATGAGAAGGAATGAAGAGAGATCTAGGTATTTATCCCAGTTTAACCAAACACAAAATGAATTTTTCCCTAGAGATGAGGTAAGCCTTAGCTTCTTTCCCTGTTAAATGTGGATAATATCTACCTAATAAGGGCTTTGTGAAAGTAACAGAATGTCATGATAAGAGCCCATGGAAACGCTTTGCTCAAATTCCAGACCCATTTCATTGGCTTCTCACATTCTGATGTACCCACACGTAATAAAAGCTTTGCCTCAGTCAGGCTACCACCGTCTATCTGCCCCACACTTAGCAGTGCTAAGCCAGGTGAGTTTAACACAAAGACCACAAGTTGCATAATATCCTTTGGAATGGTGTGAAGCAGCATCATGAATGCCTTCTACTGAATTCTTACTTGTTGAAGTCAACAGTGGTTATCACTTTACTGAAATGTAGGAAGTGGGGTTCAGTCCAATGAAGTCAATAAATGTCAGTCTCACACATTTTCATTTATACAGGATCCATTGGTGGTAAGCCACAAATGAGGTATATTATCAGTGCTGTGTTTTATAACAGTTTAGAATAAGATACTCATTTTAATTAAATGATGCTAGATGGCTTAATTTTGTCATGAAATCTTTTCTTTCCTATACCTTCAGCAATGTATAAATAATTTCTCCCTGCATTATAGTTTACAGTCTCTCATTTAATCTCACCATCTATCACAAACATCCTTCTCCCTTTTCCTTTCTTTATGTAATCTTCCTTACTAGAATATTCTCTCACATTCTTTACCTTTTCTGTGTTCTTCCAGGCTTTAAGACTACCTTATCTTTAAACTCTCATCTACCTGGGTACCTCTTCCTCCTGCCCTCAGGAAGTTGATCCTTCCCCAGACAGCTTCAGAATTTGCCATCCATATTTCTTTTGTTTCCTAAACAACAATTCAAGGCAGCCCATTTATTCTATTTTTGTATATCTGGCTATATAGTTTTATAACTTCTGTGACCTGCTTTACAACTTGGAGCATACGCACAGTTAGAATACTTTAATATTTCTAATTAATATTTTATTTCCCTAAAGAGTTTCTAAAAGAAATTTATTCCCTTTTCAAGATGCAGCCACTTTGCCTCCTGATAACCTGAGCCTGGGGGTGGGTAAAAGAGTTTAATAAGGCTATCTCCAATACTGCTTCTTGCTGTCAGATGTTAAGGCAGTTGGAGAGTAGCTCCTCAGCATTTAATTATACAGCAATTTCTCCCTGGCTGGTTCAGAATCCTTCATAGAAAACAGAAATTTTCCAAGGAAAAGAGACCCCATTCCTTCAGGATTAAATTCCAAAATCAACAGCCCAGGATGAGACTCCCTTTGTATGATAAGCCTATATGTACCTTATAGTCTGTCACAGAATGAACACAAATAAAGGGTCATGTTGAAACACTTTACTTCACTCTGTATACTGTACGACTTTTGTTTGCACAGAGGACTTCAAAAAGAACTTTCAGTCTGGAGAAAACTCTTTTCCAAGTCTTTCAAGTCTAAATTAGGATTTTCTATTCATAGGGCCATTTATTTTAGAGAGTTCCTTTTTTTTTTTTCTTCTACCAAGTTTTGGGAGAAGCTTTCCCATAATCCTCTACTTACATCTTGAGCATTAAAATCCCAAGGTTCTTCACTTTTAGAAGAACCTCAGGGAAGATGAGCAAAACACTCAGCAAAAATGATACATTTGCTATGCAGGGGTTAGTTTTACTTAAGTCTCAGTGCTGACCTTGATGGAGTAAAGTTTTTTTTTCTATTCAGCCATTATCTTTAAGTCAGATACTAATGCAGGCTAATCACAGTACTTGTGAGGCTGAACCAGGAGGATCTCAAGTCCAGGCCAGCCTCAGCCACTCAGCAGGACTCTCAGAAATCCAGATAAAACATGTTTCAAAACAAAAATTAAAAAGGGCTGAGAAGTGGAATGCCTTTGAGTTCAATTCACATTACAAAAAAATGTTATCTGTAAACAATGGAAGCTTATTAATCCTACAGTGCAAAAATCAGTTTTTTTCACCCAACCTTTCCGGGCTACAGAAGATCAACTCTTGTGGAAAAATGAGAAGTAGAAACAGAAAAATCAGACAAAGAAGGAGAAGGAGAAGAGGAAGAGTAGGAAGAGGAGGAGACAGAAGAAATACCTATATCAACTGAATGCTAAATGAGATTAGTCAATCACAAAAATCAAAAAAATTGGATGGGCTCCCTAATATGTGGAAGCTAGGGGCAAAAAAGATCATAGGAGGAATTCTAGACAAAGAATAAGCAACCATTGAAGAGCAAATAAAGTGACCTGAGGAGTATGAAAGGAAGAAGTGTGAAATTCCTGAATGCACCAGGTGTACATTCACAAACATATCAAAGTCAATCAGTGAGTCAAACATGAGAAGGAGGGAATGGGATGGGAATTGGGAAAGGGCTAAACTAGTGATGTGTACATGTATGCCTCTACCATCTTGTACTACATTAAGGTGTATGACTGCAATGCACCAATAAGAAATAACTCATAAAAATGAAAAACAAGAAATTATTAAAAAAGATAAGCCATGCATCACATCTGCCTAATTAAATGGCAAGTATCTTCAAGTATCTCTTTTGGATCTTCAGAAATCTCCAGAACCTAGCACAGGACTTTAATATGTATAATGCTGTGTCATTAGTATATCCAACCATATAATTGTAAAATTAGGTGTGAAATGAGATTTAGAGGGAGACAATATGAAATGAAACTTGAACTATAGCTACTTCAAGGTCATCACACTGGTTTTAGTGTGTATACTAAGGATATTTTATTGATTCATTCATATGATTTTGATAAACTCTGAAGTCCTTAAGTATAAAGGTTTTGGCATCAACTTCTCTTACCTTTTCTGTGTAGTCAATTCAAGTGTGTATCCTGTGGATTAACTGGTTATTTCACTCACTTATGCTGAATATATAAGAGAAAAATGTCATCATGCTATGTTATTCTAATTCTTCCCATGCAATTTCTAGATGTCATCTTGAAGATATGGACTGAGCTGAATATGAAATATTACAACTTGATTATAGAGATCAGACTTAGTTAAATTATGTCTTAGTCTTTGAATGGTCCAGATAAAGTGAAAATGCAAGTGGCAGGCAGAAAAATTATGACATCTAAATTTCATTTTGTATCTATATTGTCATATTTATTGCCATTTTCAGTGAATGTAATTATTTTTAAATAGCTTACACCATTTCCATATGCATCACTGCTGAATTGCAGGAAAAACAGCTAGCATCATTCAAGGATGATGTCGGGCACAAACGAAGTAGAGAAAAGTTGTCGCTTGCTAGCTCTCACCTTCCCTTTCCAGGATCCTTTACTTCTTCCAGAAACAACCGTTTGTCATGAGTAAAGAGAGATGAAGTTCCATACGCAGCTCTGAGTTAACTTCGAGTCAAAGGAGAACCACCAACTTCACTGTCACACACATCCATTAATGGGAACATACAGATTTTCCCCAATGAAAACTCTCATTATATATATTTTTTTCTCCAGATTAAAACCTACAATGGAGATGGCTATAAAAAAAATCCTTAGCAGATAGAAGCCAGGTGAAAACTGTGGAGATTCCATGATTATTTAGGAAAATGTACCTATTTTTTTAGACTATAAGCGTAACTATATCTATATTCCAGTGGTTTTAAACTTTAACAACTACCAAAAATGTGCTCACTCAGAAAAACATGAATAATATTTCTGTGATTGAATGCAACCAAGGTTTATAGTAACTTTAGGGGCTATTAAGCAAGTTCTTATATGAATCCAGAGAGTGAATTGTATAAGCATTTAGAATGTGCCAATGATAAAGGGATTCATAAAAGTTGTTATGCTGATTTTATGTTGATGGATGTTTGAATATAAGGTGAGTTATTAACCAGAGGCAAGTGAAACTAATGTTTAAGCATTATGATATATGCGTAATTGAAAATGAGTTTTCTTGGCAAAATGGGTAGTACAATGACAGAGGAAAAATAAGTGAGTTTAAATGAAGATAATAATGCAGATACATTTATTTTCAATGCCAGTCAAATAGCCAAGTTTCACATAAAAGGCCAAGAATACCTACTCCCAAAGGTATTCAGGCCGAATGGATTTTTAGTATGTTCAATAGATGATGCTGAGTTCTGATTATTATTAGATCCATGAAATCTTTCTTTTTCCCTTTTGTCACATGTCTTTTTCTACTCTTCCACATCTGTTGACTACTTGTGAACCTCTTTTTGTTCTGCTAATTGGTAACACCATTGGAAAATATCTTTTGGGGGGTACTATCCTAAATTACTGAAAGAATAGATTACTCTGAATCTATACCACATCAACTTGCTTAGAATATAAAGTTTAGGCTTTGTCTGAGGACCCTATGATTTGCATTAGTAATAATTACAAAAGAAAAACCTAAATATCCAATTAGAAATTGCTTATTCTTCTCTTCTCTTTCTTTACGTCATTGTTGTCTTGACCTTTCCGTCATCCTTCATTTCATCATATTAGAAGGAAACCAAGAGAAAAATATCCCATAAATAAAATGACAAAAATGACCCATCAACTAACTCTCAAAAATGCTGAGATGTTATTTTTTGATTGGGTAAAACTGCATAATAAATAAGCTTATATTAAAGGGAAAAACAAAAACTTAAAAGGCATTTGTTAGTACCTGAGGTAAAGAAGGTAACTTAAAAATTTGTCAATGGAAATAAAAATAATCATATGCAATTATCTCACAAGGGAGACTTAAATTACATTTTTTCACTGTAGAAAAAGTTTGAAGTCAGGATATAAAAGTTCTTTGTCTACGGAATCAGTTTATATCCTAAAACATGAAAAGTAAATAGACCATAACCACTGAAACTATTGTGCAACAGGCCATGGAATATTCACTTATGTTTTATTTAAAAATCTTGACGAAAATGATCATTTTATCTACATACATATTAACAAATGGCAATTACAAGATGATAAGCAATAAACAAAATTGAGATTAATGCTTTCAACCTACATTTCTCTACTCACTGATTAAACAAAATATAAACAAAAAGTGTATACTAATAGTATGGAGTAGAGGAGATATCTTATTGTGTCAAAATTCTATAGTACATTATTAAATAGATAATTGACAATCAGTTTGGATTTTTCATGCCCATTCTGTCTTCTAAAACATTTTATAAGGTAGATTGTGTGAGTAATTAAACTCTTTATATCTAGATTGTATTGTTTTTGTTTAATTTCTCTCAAAGTCTTACATAACAGACTCATTAAATGAAAAAAAATTGGGTTATATGATGGCATAGATATGTAGATTTACATTTGGTTGCAAAAACACTACACCTTAAAATGTCATAGAACAGTACTTTGTTAAACTAAGAGAATTCTCTACATTGTATTCCCATAATTCTGCCTTTGACTCTGCAAAACAGAGATTCAATTAAGATTTAAATGATATATATAGTTATTATACCAAGAAAATAAATAAAAAACCATAGATGACTCTAAGCATCAAAATTATCTTCCTGACTGAAATAATACTTTGCCACCAATAGCATAAAACAAAATTGAGATTAATCTTATATTCTGAACTTTGTTCCAAAATTTATTTAATAATTTTGGATAGAAAAAAAAACCCTAACTTCAAAATTCTCATTCAAAAGAATCTAGAATATTTATCTAACAATAAACAGAAGACCATAATTAATGCAAATAAACTTAGACTTCATTAATGTGTAGATTTTGTTGAGATAATGAGAAGAGCTCTGCCACATTCTGTAGAGGTCAGATCACCTTTGGAACTATGCCTCTTTAATGGTCTTACATTTTTTAGAAAATATAAAATTGGAGGTGGAGTTCAGAAAAAGCTACTCAATGTTGCAAAGGTTCCAGAAATTGTGTCACTCAAAGAGCTATCAAAGAAACTTGCTATGTTTCTTTTGAAGAGAAAGCTAAGCATTATTAATACTAAAACCAGTTAGAAGTAGACATATAATGATTTTTTATCTCTTTTCTTCCAAATGACACAAGTTAAACCACTGTAAAATAGTTATAAGGATTTTGGTTTTAATTCAGTGGATCATTTTCATCAGTTGAAGAGTTTGTCTTCTATATCATATAACATGAAACCACTCTTTCTAAAATATTTTAGTGAAGATAATTTTTTTTGGTGCTACTGAGGATAGAAAACAGGAACATTATACCTCTGAGCTGCACTCTCAGCCCTATTTTTTATTTTTTATTTGAAACAGGTTCTCACTGAGTTGTAAAAAACCCCACTAAGTAACTGAGGCTTCCCTCGAACTGCAATCCTCCTTTTTCAGCCCACCAAGTGCTGGGATTACAAGCATGTGCCACCATGCCCAGCTAGTAAAGATAATTTTTAAGGGAAAAACTTTTGAGTGTAGGAGTGAGTAGTTGTATGATAAGACCCACATGGAACTTCTCAATATATATATATGGAATGGAACATAAATTGCATGCCTATTCTGTATAGCTATTTAAGAAACAAAAAAAAATTAGAGAAAATTGGCCTGTGCCCTAAATAAATTTATCTCATAATTTATGTATTCTTTTAAGGATACTATGAAACAATGCCTTTTTAAAAGCAAAACTATCTGTAGTTAACAGTAATTAATTCTGGTAAATTATCCATATACTAAAACATTTACATGTAAGAAGTTGCATTGAAAGTTAATATACTATTTTCTTCTTGGTAAAAATTTACCTCTATCACTATTAATTTAATATTAAATGTCTAAATTAATGTAATTTAAATCTCAATTTATATTAGTTTCATTTATCTAAATACTGATAACTGTACATACACATATAAATCACATAAACACATACACATTTACAACCACATATAGACAGTAGAAGAGATTGGGTGATAAAAATATATATTAAAGTCCATTCTTCAGTTTGTTGATTTACCACCCTAGAAATAAAGACATTAAATATTGTTGATATGATTGTTTTTTCTTCTTGGGGAAAATTCTAAGGAAACGGAAAAAAAGGGGCAGTAGCAAACTTGTACTCTGTATCCTACACAGAATGAGAATGGTCTTGAGTTCTATGGAGAAAATTTTACATATTCAAAAAATTCTAATATGTGTCTTGGGTTTTTGGAAGGGCTGTGGACTATCAACTATTTTTGAAGGAATAAGAAAAGAGTATCCTTAACTTTTATATACCTGGATGTTTATTTTAAAAAATTCAGTTTCTATTTGAGAGGCTTTTAGGAGCACTTACCCCAAAATTTCATGTGGTGAGATGGCAGTTGAATGCAGAAAACCAGCAGTATCAGTATCAGAAGACGAATGGTGATGTGTGAGCTTGACCACTGATTATTTGCCAGGCATTAAAAAAGTCCTTCTATGAAACTCTTTTCTTCATCTAAAGTCTCAGAGTAACTTTTCTTCTCTATCAATCACCCAGAATTATTTGAAGATCAAAAATTGTTTTCTGCTTTATTTTTGCTTTATTTTTATGTTTGGTTTTATTAAAAGAACAAAAGAAGAAAATTTTAACATCAATACACATATGCTTTGTTTTATAATATCTTAAGTTCATTTGTTTGCCTTTCAGTCTCTTAAAAGTTCAAAGTAAAACTTCAGGCTACAATTACTTAGAAATTGTTTATTTTTAAAAATGTGGAACAGCCTAAACCCTTAAGAGTCACAAGAAATTATAGGTAATATGGGATAGAAAATAAGGCAACTGAACTATTCAGGTATGTGGAGAAAAGTATCTCTTGTATTTGAACTATATGAATGTAATAACTACATAAAGAAATTTCTCCTTCATTCTTAAGTTCTTGAAGTGACTAATGAAAAGGAACTTTGTTTCAGATTCAAGAACTTTTAGAACCTCATCCTGAATCTTTCCTAATCAACACAAAAAACAACCTCTGGTCCCAAAATAGTTTTAATTTTAGAGACAATATAGTCAGTGGAGTTAAATTTTCTGAACGAAAGCAGAAGTTCTGATGACTATGTCTAATCCAAAGAAAATAAAACCTAATGTGGACTTGCAAAAACAACTTAATAAAAAAGGTAATAAGAGAGACAATAACACAATCTCTCCCTCTTTCTCTTTCTAAATGGGTCTAAGAGTTGACTTAGGTGGATTTTATCTTTACTGAATAAATGTTTATAAAATGGAGTTTTGAAAACTTTCTCAAGGATGTCTATTGCAAGCTGTGTTTATTTTTCTTTTTCTAAATTTCTGAGGCTGCATTAGAACCTTTGATCTTCCTGCTTTAGCTTCCCAAATACTGCGAATATAGACATGAATCACTATGCCCAGCCCATGGTTAGTCTTTAATATAAGCTGGTTAAGAACTATTTGTATGTGAATGATTTGTGTTGCAATGTCTGGTAGATCAATAAAGTGATAGAGAAAGTGGATAGTATTTTTCAACAGACATTGACTTTAAAAATATTTTGGCTAATAGTCACATCTCAGTGAGGGAGTTATCTCATTTTACTGTATTTCTGGATATGTTGTTATTCATTTTTATTATACTTAGGGCAGAATGACCTTAAGTAGTGTAGAAAAATAAAACTATCATATTTTTGCTACCAAAACTGAAAGCAAAAGTCCTTTAACTGTGGAAGAACAGACTGCACTGTCAATACATTTAGCTCAAACTGTTGTTTTCCATGAGAATAATTGCATTGTCCACCAGCATGGATAAGCATATTGTGGGCTTTAGGTTATTGCAAATGCAGGTCCTCAGAAGAGAGTAGAAAAATGAGGAGAAGGAGGAGAAAAGGGAGAAGGAGAAGGAGGAGGAGGAGGAGGAGGAGGAGGAGGAGGAGGAGGAGGAGGAGGAGGAGGAGGAGGAGGAATTAAAGTCCTAGAGGTGAAGCAACCACATCATTGTAAAGGATGGTCAGGAGCCTGACTGGGGTTTTCCATAGAGAAAAAAATGTGCAATAATAAGTCATCTTAGCTAGGAATGGGAGTGCATGCCAATAATCCCAGCACTTGGGAAGCTGAGACAGGGGATTACAGGTTTGACAACCTATGGAGACTCTTTCAAATATAAATAAACAGAAGGTTTGACAACTATGGAGACTCAAATCTAAATAAATAAATAAATAAATAAATAAATAAATAAATGGGCTAGGAATATATCACAGACAGATAATGCTCTGTGGGTTCAATTACCAGCATCAAAATAAAATCATCTATCCCTTATTCAATCAACATGTTATAAATCCATAATGTGTAGGTCAAGATAAAATAGCCTGTTGACCTAATTGCAACTTAATTGAGAACCAAATTGTTATATAAACAAATTTTTATCACCTATGGAACTATATAAGCAATGTTCTCAAGGGTTTTTTTCAATTTGGCAAAAGCCAGTATATATGTGGTAAAAATTAATCTTCAAATGGATCTAATTATTTTTTATCCTGTACAATATCATAACATATTTTGGAAAAATCTTCCAGGATCATCACATTCATTAAATTTATAAAATTTGCTAGAAATATTACAACTTAGGAATATATTTATTAAGGTCTATGCAAAGTCAGTTCTACTCAAGTATATCTAAAAATTCACCAGAATCTAATATTGCTTTTCTCCCTTCTTAAAGATGCACTAAATTTTCATCTAGTCATTTCTTGCAATATGCTATAAATTGAGAGTGATAAAATATATATTAATTTTGTTCAATGGGCTAAGATGTTTTTCCTAGTCATCTCACATTTCAGTTCTTTTCTGGCTTCAAAAGGCATCCACAAAGTGAAATTAGCCAAGCACAGAAATTGAAGGGTCATATGTTTTCTCTAATAGGCATGAGCTAGGGAGTATTTGGAATACCAGAGAGAATCCAGATAATGGAGGAGAATCTCAGTAGAGCCAGGGAGGAAGGGTAGGGAGGAGGAAGAATTATTTTCATTAATGGAAATACTACCATTATTTATGTGTATATATGTGAATATACCATTTCCAATATGGGCACTTGAAATTGGGAAGGAGAAAAATGGGGAGACAGGGGGAAGCCAGTACTGTGAGCATGTATGTCATTATCATCATGATTTACATTACCATGTGAGGCTATAATGCAGCAGTAAAAGAAAAAAGGCACCCATATAAACAATATAATTTCTACTCCTGCACTGTAAGCAAGACATCTTTTATAAACCACTCAAAATCTTAGACTATTTAACTAAAAATTTACTGTATCAGGGTATGGTGGCATACATATGTAATCGAGCACTTGGTAAGTTGAGACAGGGAGAACACAGGTTCAAGCTCAGCCTCTACAATTTAATGAGACTTTGATCAACCTAGCAAGATCTTGTGAACATGTAAAAATGGATGGGCATGTGGCTTAGAGGTAGAATGCCCTGGGTTCATTTCTCAGTACCAAACACATGCACATGCAAACACATGTATATAGGTAGAAGTCTACTGTAAGTCATCTTCTGAGCCTCAGAAATAGAAACTTTAATTGACTCTACAAAAAAATATTCTCCATAACTTATCAGAATACTCTCCATGGTAATTATCTTGCTTCTGAAATTCAGACCTGCCAGTAAAAAACACTTTATGCTGATATATTCAATAGAGGTTATATTTTTCTTTATTCATAGGAAAATAATCTTCAAGATGGAAAAAAAACACACACACACAATTTTCTACTTTATTCTAGAACTCTGTCAGCTTTATTGTTGTAATTATATTTCCATTTGTCACAGTAACCTAAGTTTATTTGTTTATTTGATTTCAGTATGGCTCCAGACACTCTGAGAAAATCTCTGGAACCACAAAAAAAGGAGTTTTAATAAAACCCACAGGGCTGTCAAGTACGTTTATGTTTCCCTCACTCTTGATTAGCTACATATGGGTGAAAAAATTAGAAATTAGTTTCCTTTTGCATGATAAATTAAACTGGGAAGACATTTATATAACAAAAACCTAGAAACATAGTAAAATTAAGAGCATTTCCATTCAAGATTTAGAAAATTGAGAGTTCATTCCATCTATATTCATTGAAAGACAACTTTGGGACTGGAATGTTTAGTAAGTAAGCTAATTTGGGTTACAGAAAATGTTCACAAGGTGTTTATAGTTCTATTTGTATGCTATGAAAGATTCAAGATCAGATCTGAAATTCTCTGTTTGTATTGCTTTTGTTACTGCAGTAGTGTGTGTGTGTGTGTGTGTGTGTGCACACACGTGTGTGTGTGTGTGTGTGTGTTTGGTGTTTGTGTGTCTATGTATGTATGTGTGTGTTACTTGGGATTGAACCAAGAGGCACTCTAACTCTGAGCTACACCTCTGGCCCTTTTTATTTTAATTATTATTTTTGTTTTGAAAGTGTCTCATTTGTTTGATTAAAGTTTTGCTAAATTGCTCAGCTGGTCTGATCTTGAAATTGTGATCCTCCTGTTTCAGCCAACCAAGTACTGTGGTTAGAGACATACTTTCCATGCCCAGCTTTCTTACTGCTTTTGGATGAAAAGTACATGTTAATTTTTAACTCCAGAAAGCCCGCAAACTCAGAATTTCTTTTCCACTATCATGTGACAGCACTGGAGAGCATGTTTAAGGGTGTGCATGTATTCACAGATAGTTAAGGGATGGGGTGATTGTAACAAACCAAACAGATGTCCTTCACATCCAATTTAAAAAAAAAATGTGAAACACTCTCATCTGGGTGCAAGAGTTGGAAGTTCTTCCCTGAGGGAAAAGAGAAGGTTAGATATCACCAATTAATCCATTGGTATTGAGTAGTTGTAATATAATCACTTGTTTCACAGCTCAAGAAATATGAGGCAGAGCCCTAGGCAGGAAGTTGTGTGTGTGTGTGTGTGTGTGTGTGTGTGTGTGTGTGTGTGTGTGTGTGTTGAGGTATATAAAACAAGAGGTTGGAAAAAGACAATATAAAATGAAGTAAAGGTTTTGAACTTTAGTGAATCATATAATTGATTTCAATGAGAATAACCAGACCATTAGCCTTGACCTTTGGAAATTCTATCATGAAATTTAACTTCCAATTTGTGCTACTCTAGCTCTCATTTTAAAAGTCCTGCTGAACTAAACTTCAAGCAAGGAAAACTGAAAGTAAGTATATCATCACAGAATCTGAACTGAATTTCATAAAGGAATGAATGTCCTCGTAGTTGCTTATCTAATTTGCAGTCTGCACCAAATATAAATTTAATGCTTTTTAATATGTATTTTATATCCTTATTAGTGATAAGATACTCATGATTTGTAGAGTACCTGCTCTGGGTTGGACATTGCTTTCAGTATTTTATAGGCTCTTATTTCAGGTACTCACTTTTGATCTTTATGAGTTATTTTATTTTCTGTTTGCAGTAGAGAAAACTGAGCATCAGTAAATAGAGTATTGTGTCCAACTTAACACAGAACAAGAGTGGTAGAGGCAGATTTCGAACATAGGTGGCAGGTGCCTGTAATCCAAGTACTTGTGAGGCTGAAACAGGAGGATCATAGGTTTGAGGACAGCCTCAGCAATTTAGTGAAATACTCTGCAAGTCAGCAAATCTTTTTTCAAAATAGTGCTGGGAATTAACCTTGGAGGTAGAATGCCACTGGGTTTAATATCAAGGACCAAACAGGAAAAAAAAAAAAAAAAGAAAAGAAAAAAGTGCTGGTGTGGTATAGCTTGTAGCTTAGAGGTAGAATGCCTATGGTTTTAATCCTCAATAGCACACACATAAAAAAAAAGAAATGAATAAATTTGTGTGTACATTCTTGGGATGAAGACTTTTTTGAAGTAGTGCCTCAAAAAGAGATCTGTAAATTCAGTATTATATAGTCCTTAGGAATGTATTCTCAGGTATCAAATCATTCCATTCCAATTCTATTACTGACAAATAATGTTACCATAGGCAGGTTTCTTAAAATCTCTAAGCTTTAATTCACCTGTTTGTAATTAGGGAAAATTAAACATTTGTGATAGAGTTGTAGGAGAGCTAAATGTAATTTGCCATTATATTTAGAAAAAATCTGATTATATGCCCACACAGATGGAATAAATGTGAAAACAATGCAAAAAATGTGCACTGCTGCCACTGGGTTAATATTTTTAGCATGTATAAAATTTAATTAAAGTTTATTGTCAATTTTCAAAATTGATCATTTTATTGAGGAGAATGCTGTTTAAAAGAGAAAAGAAATGATCATGGGAGAGAAGTGATTAAGCCTAAGAACAAATATTGGGAAGGAACAGTTGAGAAAATTAAGAGGAGGAAGACTGAGATATATGGAAAAAATGGAGCTTCCCCCCAGAAAATGAAACTGATAAAATATAGAGGTTTTGGAAAAAAGATTCAGGTTATATTCATATTACTTGACATCCTGCTTGTGTACTGTACATATCAGGGTTTTATTTCTGGTTCCCTGAGTACTGATTTTCTGAAGTTGGGATGAATAAAACAAGGAAGGCGTCTTGTGTCCATGATTCCTTTACATAATCATAGAAAACAGAAGCAGATAAACTGCCAAGGGAAATGGTCACTTCTGTGGGAAGAGTTCATCAAAATGGGAAATGGGAATGAACTTAAGCTGTAGGAATATTATAGTCTTAGAGTTTGTGAAATTATGGGAATTTTCGGAGTTCATGGGATAAGACTGAAAGAAGATTGTATATCCAGAGAGCTACGTCCTAAATCACAGAGGCAGGACCCAGATATCTTAAGAAAGCAGCTGACATCGATGGCAAGGCTGTCAAAATTAACTAATCAGCTAGCAAGAACTGACTTAACTCCAATAGAAAGCAGAATGTGAACATGTACACTCAGAGCTTGATGAACAGGGCAGTCCACATACAAGAACAGCCTCCCTTGTCCCTGAAGTCAACCCAGGAAATAGAAATGAATTTTAATGAAAAAAGGAAGCCAGCCCGAGAGTCCTACAACTTTACGATATTGTCTGCTCAGAGGAATGGGCCAACAGTATCACAGAGACAGCCTTGTTCTGCAACACCCTTTTTGATCCAAATGGCTCTGCTAAAAACAGTTTTAAAGGCTTTGGTATAAACAATGAATAAAAGCTAGAAAGATAGCCAAAAGAGAGAACATATAACTAATCAATATGGAAGTTTTGACCTATACTATTTAGTAACTAGGCTTGTTTACCCTTTCTTAGGCAATCTCATGATCTCCTGTTACCTGGAGGTCACATTATTAATGCTGAACTTAGTGGGTATATACCAAAATCATAGCACACTACAGCGCAGACTCCAGGCTCCCACCTCAGCCTCCCAAGCAGGTGAGACTACAGGTGACTGCCACCATGCTGGCCAATTTTATTACCATATACAGAAAAGGGGAAGAAACACATCTTTTTTTTTTTTTTTTTTTTTTTGCGGGTCTGGTGATGGAACCCAGGGGCATTCAACCTCCTAGCTACACCATCTGCCCTATTTTTTATTCTTTATTTTAAAACAGGGTCTCACTAAGTTGCGGAGGGCCTCATCAAGTAGTTGAAGTTGTCCACAAACTGTCATTCTCCCGTCTCAGCCTCCAGAATGCTGGGATTACAAGTATGCGCCACCACGCCCGGCTGGAAACACACCTTCTTAAGTGCATGTATGTTCCTATCTATCTGAACGGTAACTTGATACATAATTACAATATATCAATAAAAGATTATTTTAAAAACAGAGTACATAGCAAACTATCCCCTAGGAAATTTTAAAGTTTAAAATGACAAAAAAATAGAGATTCAGTCAAGGATCTCTGCCAAAGAGGACAGTGGAGGTAGGGAGGATTGTTAAGGCAAAACCTGAGGATAGTAGATGCGAGGGAAAGGGAAGACAACCAGACCATTTTGGTGTTGACATGATAGAAGGAGAGCTTGCTCTCATGGGTTTCAAACTCAGCTCTGCTAAAAACTGTAGCTATTTCTGTTAGCCTTATTAATTCCATTAAATTAAATGAGAATAATATACCTACTTCACAGTGCAACAGAGAGAACTAAAAGATATGCATAATGCCTGGTACAGACCAGTTGTTCAATTAATGGATGCTAATATATTCCATGGAAAAGAGAATGAAGAGTGTACAGGAAGATAAGGCCTTTGGTGTTGCTTCAGCTGGAGATGAAGTAACCTTTTGAGGTTACTTTCAATTCTGTGATCTGTTTTTCAGAAAGGCAGTTCAAAAGGAACCTATTTTCCCTTTGCAAAGACAATGTAATGAGTACTTTAAAATGGGAATATTTTATAGCTTTCAAAACATAAAACAACAAAAGAAAATATCTTCATTATTTAAGACCTAAAGCTTTATTCAGGAAAGTCAGACCACAGGGTTATTTCTCCAACTATGAATACTAGAGAATTCAGACTTTTAAAAGTGGGGGAAGGCATATATATATATATATATATATATATATATATATATATATATATATAATGTTTGGTATGGAGCAGTAATCCTTTTTACATTTCCTAAGTTCTTTTTAGCTGTTCTTGGCATAGATATTCATTGGTCATTTTTAACTTTTGTGGTATTTGTGTTTATTCTCCAAATCCTGGCCTTTGTCTGAAATCTCTTCCAATCTTATTTATTTGTTTTCTCTTAAATTCATGATTTCTTTTATCCTTTAGACATATTTTATTTTACCCTAAAAATGCTTACAGGTATATTAGCGAGTCCACTGATTCAAAGGCATAAAAGTGTGTGTGTGTGTGTGTGTGTGTGTGTGTGTGTGTGTGTGTGTAAAATACTGGAAACTGATGAAACCACAGACTTTCTATTATCCTTAGAATCAATCTGAAAACAAAATTGTGGGATAAACTATTCCTTGAGGTATGGTCAATTTTTTTCTCAGTTTCTGTTGGGCAATTTTTATTAATGTTTCAATTGTAAAATTTCCCCATTTGTTACTGTATTTATTAAGTTCTACCATGCTATGTAGTCTCGGGGGGGGCCTCTTTTTCCCTTAGTCTCCTGTCATTCAGTCACCCATTCTGGATTTCCTTATGTGTTAAGTGTTTGAAGAGGGCAATTACAGAAGCTTCAAAGCCTTTAAAGATTTAGCTTTGGAAGTTGTATATACAATATATTTTATCATCAGAAAAAGTCTCAGAGCCATCTCAGATGCAAGGATAAAATAACTGGACTCCACCTCTTGATGTGAGGCAAAACAAAATCACATTGCAAAGATACTACAGTTTGATGGGGAAGGTTTCTAACATCACTTCAAACGATGTGCTACATCTCCCTCATTCTATGGTGGATTCCAAATAGTGCACTATTTTTTATGAAAATATGTTAATTGTATTACATGCATACTTTGGACAATTGCCTAATAATTATCACTGCAATAATAGTACATTTATGTGTATGTTTTAACTCTTAAGATCTCTGAATAAAATAATCTCAAAAATTCATTACACATTTATGTTTTGTTTCAAAGAAATGTGATAAGTTGATTAATAAAATACCAATTAATAGCACCAATTAGACTAATTCTGAAAAACATACAATTCTGTGATTGGAAGAAAAACAAATCTCATTTTCTAAATACAAAGGATGAATACAATATTTACATCTGTAAAAACACATTTGTTATACAATGTAAAATCAATACTGATGGGTAGTAAGTCAATTTTTATTTATATTGCCTTTGAGATATTTGAGAGTAGTTCAGTAGCTTTATTTTAATACCATTACTTGTAATATGCCAGGATTTACATTATTTTAGATATTTACATTTAGAATAAAAACTTAAAAGGCAACTTAAAATTTTCTTTTACAGGTTATATAATCAAACTAGTGTGAACTTTCTTTAGCCAGATCAGATAACCAATTATACTAAATTATTCTATTGCCTTTCAGATTGTCTTGAAACCTGTAGGTTACAATTGTTTTGACATTCAGGAAATCTAGTTTCATTCTGGAACTATGTAGCATACTGACTCATTTTCACAATATAATTTAATCATTAAATAATAATCATGTTTCTTCATCCTCTAATTCATGTCTTTATTCCTGAGATTCTTAATCATTTTTGTGCCAAGAATCCCATTAGTAGTCTTATAAAGGCTATGATTCTTTCTCAGAATAATGATTTTCAGTGATAAAATAAAATATTTAGAATTATACAAGAAACCAATTATATTAAAATACAGTTACAATATATTATAAAAGCAAAATTTATGATGCGGTGCTATAGTGATTGTCACACATACAACATGATTTAGCAGAAGACCAAATAACTACTATAATTTTGAATGATATTTTAAGGTATCTGTGAAAACAGTAATGTAATGTAAAAATATCTGTGGTGTATATTGTTGATGCTCAGAGTTTCAAAGGCATTTGTATGATTTAATCAACATCTCTTGGTACTGCAAATAATACTGGAAATTGTAGCTTACACTTATAATTGAAGAAAATAATAAATTTTAGTTAGAGATTAGAAAAGAGAAAATGCATTTTTATCCATCTAAATTCATAACCCACTAAAATCCACACATGAATTTTTTTCAGATTTGTGAACAACAGGTTAAGATTCACATAGGTTTAATGTGTTTAGATCTTAAGTGATTAACACACATGAATTTGCATGGTGGAAATTACAATTGTCAAGAAAAATTGGCTGGGAAAAAATGTTTTTATGTGAAAGCTAAACTCCACAATATAAAAATGTAAGTCACAATATAGATCTCAAGGAAGTGGTTTCTTTACTGATTTTGCCACTATAACAACAGTAAATAGATACTTTCTTTTATCAACCCTTAATTTAGGATTATGCTCAGAGTTTCAAAGGCATTTGTATGATTTAATCAACATCTCTTGGTTTCCTGTACACCTCATCCCTCTTACCCCCCAAGGTGGAGAGAGGAAACAAAATAAGTGGTTAATGACCCTTTTTTAACTAAAAGTAGCAAATACCACTTGCTGCTCTTCTTTGAAAAATTAAAATTGATTTTCTCTTTCTGGATGAGAAATGATCTGATCTGGGAGCACACAGTGGCTTCTATCACAGATGATACTGCAAAAATTTCTCTAAAAAACAAAATATGGCTGTGGGATAATTTTTTTTCTTAAGTATTAAAAAAAACTTCAAGAAACAAAAGAACACAGCCTTCGACAAATATAAATTATGCTCAAAGTCTAATATTGGGTTGAAGAAAGTTCTTCCAAAAACCCTTTTGTTTCTAAGGATAAACTTTAAAACAGCATAAAGGAAAATTTACGCTAATGCCTGAAGTCTACAATGAAGAAAACCAATCTTTCTGTTAGCTGGATGACTCCTATTTAGGAAACATAGTCCTTTATATATTTTAGTTTTAAGACTCTAAGAATGAGAATCCCAGTTTTAGGTATAAAGTTGCCAAAAGATACAAAATGGATGGTTAAAAGTCATCTTGGTTCAGAAACCTTGGTTTTTTAAAATCCTCTTTGTAAAAGGATCAAGAAATAAAGTTTCTACTTTATTTCAAAGAGAGAAATCCCTCTGAGACTTGGGATCAACAAAATCTTCTCAAATTATGATTCTTATGTTTATTTTGTTTATATACAAAATTTTATAAATTCAAAATGTCATGTGGAGTTAAAAACTGCAATATATTTAACATGAAGACTTAAGCTATTCTTCTGATACTTCTTTTTTTTTTTTCTTTTTTTTTTTTTCACTGCCTAGGTTCTATAATAACTGTCAGGTGCCAGGAAAGAGCATTGCATTGTTACCTGGGAAGTTCAACCACACATTGTGCTTTGTAGATATACCTTACATTCAGAAAAAGGTTTTTATCACTCAGTACAAATACATTTTAATTGTCCCCAGAACAAAGACATCCCAACAAAATCCTTTGTCTGGGTGTGCAATGTTGTTATTTCTGAAGGATGGAATCCTGGCAAACAGTGCACCCAGCTGGCACCAAAGAAAAACTACATAACAATGAGCATGGCATTGGCCTCAGAGCTCTGAGTTGCACTCTCTACCTTGCCACTGTTTTTATGTGCAGCACATGATCTGTTATAGATAAGGGGTATCTCTTCCTGCTAAATTATATGAATATCCTTGGTTCATAATTTATATATAGTATCTAACACTCATCCTCTTTTTATTTTTCTCTTTAAATACTCAGTATAATTTTAGAGACCAGGGCACTCAATTACCTCATCTTAGATCTGATATTGAGAAAGTTTCAAGTTTGAAAAGGTATAAAGTGGCAGAAAAGAGTTAGAATTGGAAATCCAGATCAGATTTACCAAAATTAAAAAAAAAAAAATAAGACAGCCTCAATCCCAAGGAAATGAAAAAGGAACTTCCTCTCCTCACACTGCCTTGGGTCAATGACATTTTGATGAAAAATTCTTTTAATTGACTTTATAACAGACACTACAGAAATGTAGTAGATGATTTAAAGGTATTTTAAAAGAACCTTTATTTAATCTTCAAACTGGATAATATTATTCTCACATAATTTCTTCCATAAAAGGATATAAATATTACAGATCCATGTGAACCCTACGCACTCTTAATGACTATAAATATAAATTAAAATAAATTTATATTGAATTATATTCCCAATATGATTCCCAAGTCTCCTATGCATAGATTTATACTATAGCTATATTTATTTTCCAATGATTGTTGAACATTTACTTCATACTTGATATTAATATGTGCACTTAACCGTTTTGTTCCCACAAGTAAACATGTATAAGCATGCCTTCACATGGACTTGTTCTGTATCAGAAATCTAAAATTCCATCAAATTCAATTGCACCTCTAATTTTTTATAAAATTCATATTATAATTGATTTCTTCTGTTATCATTGATATAATTAAAATGTATTAATCTTAGTGTACCTGTCTCATAGCTCATAGAGAGCTTTCTTGATAAAGCTCTTTTTTTCAAAAAAGGAGAATGAGAGATTGTCATTTCTGACAAAGTCTTTATGGCCAGGCAGTAGTGGCTAATGAATACACCTTACAGACTTTTTTATGACACAAGAAGGTAGCCACACAATCTGGCTGTAAGACAAAACACTCTAAACCCACCAACATTTGTAGCTTTTATGGTGTCTTCCAAACTCAGATGGAATTAATTTGAGCCCTCTTTTAGTCCAAATTACAGTTCAGATGAAATAGGAGCAATTCCCTTACAAAGTGAGAGAGAAATAAAGAGAGAGGAAAAGAGGAGAGAGAGAAAGAGAATGAGAGAGAAAGAGAGACAGAGACAGAAGACAGAGAGACAGAGAGGATTTAGACTGTGAGTGATGCAAGGCAGATGGCAGACTAGAAGGTATAAATCTGGCTATTATTTAGAAGACAATCTGAATGTTCAGATCTTATGGTTATAACATAAATAATCCTTCTGCAATTCAAAATCATATCATTCTTCCAGAACATTTTCAATGCAAGAGAAGACATCAATAAGTTTTGCATAGGAAATACAGGAGAAAATATTGGCAAGTTTTTAGTGTTTTACAAAACAAAACTGGTAACATCTACCCAGAAGTATTAAAATATGATGTACTCTGCTTTATCTATAATATTTATTCTTTACTTGAAATTCTGGTGCCTATGCTTGTTGTTTCAATTTTAAATTAGATTAATTCATATATTCTCAAAATATACCTTTATATTCAAAGATTAAAGTTAATTTTATTAACAGTTGTCCTGTTTAATCAGTATTTGTAGTCAGTACCAGAAATATTAAACTCTTCATGATTATATGAATTACAGATAGGATTACATTCCACTATTATTTTTTTATTATTTTTACTTTTTCTTTACGTATATAATATAGTGTTAACAGCCACATCTTTTGCCAGCCTACTACAGGGTAATATCCACTTTGAACCTCCAAGAAACTCTCTGGACACCAATAAATATTAAGTGAATTGCACAAATGTATTGAGAAAGTTAATTGGTATTCTTCACATATTTCTGTCCAAGTTCTTTCTTTAGTTGATGTTTAAGAATAAAGAATAAACAAATAAAATCCAGGAAAGCAGAAGGTTTCTTAATAGTTTCAACTTTTCAACAATAAGTTGTTTTGCTTTACTGTAGTTTGAAAATATGTCATTTTGTGAGATTGATCCAATGCTGGATAAAGAATATGTTCTGAAAATCTCTTTTAGAAAGATTTATAATATTAACCCCAGGCTACTTTAAGTCCCCGTCGATCTTTATGAAAACAGCCAAGAGATCCATTTGTTTTCCAAACAGTAGAAAGTCTCTGTTACCTTTTGTCAACCACGATTGAACAAATGACTTTGGGTCAAAGTGATTCAATTGTGAAGTGCCAGGGTCCTGTCGGTCCCCTGGAATACAGACTCAAAAAGCAGCCACTTTGGACCTAAGCTGCCCATTGCAGCTAGAGGCTAAGTAATCTTACTCAATTTTTTTCTAGGACTAACGCCAGTATAGACCATTGCAATCCCAGGATTAATAGGAATCACTGCAGTGACTACATGTAGATCCATGACCAGCATGGCTGGTCAAAATCTGAACATTCTATCAAACTGCTCTCTCTGGTTTTCCACTGTTGTTTTCCTTCTATGTGACTAAATTAATTATTTGATCATTTTGGTGAAACATTAAATTTCTTTATTTTTATTTATTCTCCTAAAAAGGAAGAGAACTGTCATTTTTCTAGCTTGACTGACAATTGCTGAACTCATATGAGATTAGAATTTATCATCTTTTATTCCAACTAAAGAATTTTGATTACCACAGTAATATTTATTTTGTCAAGACTTACTACCTATCAGGGTATTTTTTTTAATAGCAAGACTCATAAGCTTAAAGCGAATCATTAATGAGCCAAACTTGTATAATGATAACCTATTTCTTCCTCTTGCTAATTTTATATCCTACTCCTTCCACTTCACTCAACAATTCACTCTCCAAGTGCGTGAACACACACACACACACACACACACACACACACACACACACAAACACACATTTGTGGTATACAAATCCATATACTCTGTTTTGATTCTAGTCAGCAATCTAGTTCAAGACTCTTCATGAATCTGGCATTTCTTTGCCTGTCTGGATTATATATTTTTTGGCCCTTTTTATTTCAATAACCTGTAACCAAGCCCATCTGATATATGCTAAAGTAGAAATTATTTGTAAACATGTAATTGGTTTGTATACTATGTTAAATCTATTTTGCATTAATATCCAAAAGTTCATGTTTTGACCTTTGTCTTTGGGTGCCCTTTAGTATAAGTTTTCTGAGTAGGTCTCCTCTAGACATGTTGTCTATTTTGTTTGTCAGCTCACAAAGGGCAAAGAACTTGACTATGTGTCTTGCTGTATAATTCTAATGAGTTCTTTCTTCTGTTGCTTCTGATGATGACTAATAGTGTTCTTCAGCATTCTCCAAATCCTTACAAAATGCATTAACTGTTTACACAAGGAGAAAAATAAGTATCATTATTCACAATTAAGAAATGAGGGAAATGAAGTATTGTGTATTTAGTTATCAAAAGGTTTACAAAAAATAAGAAGCTAAATGAAATAAAGATATCATGGCTATCTGTTCTTTCCTTTTCTAGCATTTTCTATTCAATTAAGTCAATTTAGCAATTTAATGAGTCTTCAAGCATAGTATTTTGTTAGGTTCTGGGGAAGGAATGAAAAAAAAAGATGGTCTAACATATATTAAAGAAGAAAGAATATGATGATGCATAGATAAAACATGTCAATTTATTTCTATTACATTGATTCTGGTGACACTACTCTGAGACAGAGTGCTAAGATATGAGAGAAGCAAATATGAATAAAAGTATATTGTTTGCCTGTAGATACTAAAAACATTAAGGTGATAGAAAATGAACTAATGCTCAGTCTGAAATGGGTGTTCTTAATTGCTAAAGGGACCCATAGAATATATGAGTGAGATTTGCTTAGCAGGTATAAGGAAAGGTTCTAGAGATCTTGTAGCAACTGTGAGTTTCAAGACACATTTTCCTCACTACAAAATAAATGCACAATAGTTAGAAAATGTGAAGGGAATAGAGATATTTCTTTTGATGAAGAGTGTGAAATTCACAGCAAGAAGACATGTTAAGAGCTATGAAAATTAAATGTGAGAATAATAGGGCCCAAATTATAGAAGTAATAATGGTATTGTAAAAAAAAGAATGAATTGAATGTTCAGAGTGACATAGGTGTGAAAAAAAGACAAAGAGATCTGAAATTCATCAATCAATGATTTTCTGCAGACAATAATCAATTGCCAGGTTAATTGTGCTACATAAGATCCAAAAGAGGGGAGAGTTGCTGGCAAAGTTTTTGGGATAAAGTTAGACTGCAACTTGGTTTTGAATGATCAATGTGGGTAAATGCAGAGACATTTTTATGATCTTCCATGGCAGTTCCCCACCACCACAACTACTAATGGAGTTTATATCCATTATTACCAAACCGTTGCCCTCTCAAGACCTAACATGGCTTTCAAATTACCTTTAACTTCAGTTAGGTTTCTGAAATTTGTTTCTAAGAATTTCCATTTTTTGTGGATGTTTTTGTTTGTTTTGTGACACTAGAGAGTGAACCCAGGGTCACTGAAATCTAAGCTACACATACAGCCCTTTTAATTCTTTTTTGAGAAAGGGTCTTGCTAAGTTTCTGAGAACCTCGCTAAATTATTGAGGCTGGCTTCAAACCTATGATCCTCCTATCACAGGTTCCCAAGTACTGGGATTACAAGAATGCACCACCATGCCTGGTAGTATTTCCATTACTTGATAACTTGATTTTTCATCATTTCTAATAAAATACTTCTTTCCAGGCAATGGTTAGACTTGTTTTGAACCCTTTTCAATGCTGAAATGTCTCCTAAATTTTAATTTATTTTGTGATATTTTTCATTAGTTACTAACAATGATAATTAATGATATTTTGATGGTTAATAGAAGTGAGGTTCTGTTACAAATTATTTACCAATATCAATTCATATTACTCTCATATGTGGCTTACTGGTAAATAATGTTAATATTACCAAGTAAGCACTGAAAAACAAAAATAGCAAAGGGTAAGGTAATTCCCTAAGCATGTCCACAATAATACATGCTGGAATCTGAACCTTTAAGCATGCTGCTTGTCAGCAATTTCATAGTCTAAGAAAATTCAGGCATAAATTATTTCCATCTACCCCAGCCCTCAATTTTTTTTATGCATTGATTCAAGATTCAAATTCTTAGAAAAGATGCCTGAGAGTTATTATTTTGCTTTTTCACTGAAATTCATATCTAGAAAATTGACCTGAAGGCACTGTGATGTACAGCTGTAATCCTACTACTTGTGAGGCTGAGACAGGATAATCACAGATTAGAGGCCAGTTTAAGCACCTTAGAAAGACCCTCAGCAACTTAACAAGAGATTGTATCAAATTAAAAGAAAGAGGTCCAGACATGTAGATTGAAGCTAGAATTCCCCTGGGTTGAATCCCCAGTAACAAAAAAGGAAGAAAATGTATACTGTTCTATCAAGAAAATATGAATACTAAAGAGAAAAGATATTGTCAAAAAAACTGATATTGTCACTAAAATCTTTCAATAATCCTTTATGCATTCATACATTCAATAAAGAAAAGATTGGTTAAATTATGCTTTGGCATATTAATAGAAAGAGTTTCCGATTTCTTATTTTTTGTGACTGACTAATGTCACTTAGCATAATGTTCTTCAGTTGCATCTATCTTCCTATAAGTGACATAATTTTGTTCTTTATGGCTGAGTAAAATTCAACTGTGTATGTATCCTATAGTTTTGTAATTCACTCATCTGTTGTTGAATATCTTGGCCACTTTCATAGTTTGGCAATTGTAAATTGTGCAACTCTGAATATAGCTATGTATACATTAGTTTGGTTGTTTGGTTTTCATCCTTTTAGATAGATATATAGAAGTTGTATTGCTGGATTATATGGTAAGTTAGTTCCCATTCTTCTGAGGATCCTCTATACTGTTTTCCAAAGTGATTGCACTAATTTGTAGTACCAACAATTTATTAGATTTGCCACTTCTCAATATCCTTTCCACCACTTGTTGTTGTTTTTCGTGTTTTCAAAAATTTCCATTCGAGTTGAAGTTAGGTAAATTTTAGGGTAGTTTTGATTTGCATCTTTCTGATGGCTAATGATGTTGAACATTTTTTTCATAATATATACATGTCATTTGAATTTCTTCTTTTTTGAAGTATCTATTTAGTTCACTTGCCCAATTTTTTGTTGGGTTATTTGTTTTCTTAGTGCTGAAGTACTTGAATTCTCTGTATATTCTAGATATTAGTCCTTTATCAGAGGAAGAGGTGGAAAATTTTTCTTCCATTTTGTTGGCTCTTTTTTGAGATTCTTGATAGTTTCCTTCACTGCACAGAAACTCTTCAGTTTAATGTAATTCCACCTATTGTTCTTCCTTTTAATTTCTTGTGTCTTCAAGGTCTTGTTGAGAAAGTTTATACCTGTGCCTATATGTATTGACTTCAAACCTGTGTGATCCTCCTGTTTCCACCTTCCAAGCACAGGGATTACAAGTGTGTGCCGCCAAGCCCAGCATGTTTCTTAAGTTTGTGTCTTTCTTGATCTTCATAGCTTTATCTCAGTCTGTAGCTGTTGGTATGTACAGGGGTAAGTTATGTTGTATTCAATGTTGAAGGATGAGTTAAGATGAAGGTGATGAATTAGTTAGTACAAATGGGGTAACATAGCAGATAGGATTAATAGAATGAGAGTTTGAGTTTGGTAAGGTAATATATATATATATATATATATATATATATATATATATATATGAAATTAGAGATAGTGAATAGGTAGCAGAATTCTAGTAATTAATTTAGTATACTGGTATGAAATAGATTTAATACAAAAAAGAAAAGAAAGAATAGAAAAAAGAAAAAGGATGGAGTAAAGAGAGTAGATATGTATAAGAAAAGAAACTTGTAAAAAGGGTAGGGAAGAGAGTAAACAAGCAAGCAAACATGCACACAGAAAACAAAACAACAAAATAATATAACCCCACAAATAAATAAATATTGAGCAGACTTGGCCCCTGCAATCCTTCTGGGTCTGCATGGATTCTTTCAGCTCTTTAAGGTTCACATTCTATAATAGGTTCTTGAGCATATTCCAAGCACTCTCATTTGCTCCGTCAGCTATAGTATTTGTTAGTTTATTTATTTATTTTTTTTTTATTGGTGCATTGTAGCCATACATCTTAATGTAATACAAGATGGTGGGGTCATACATGCACACATTACCCAATTATCTCCTACCCAATTCCCACCCCATTACCTCTCCCTAACCTCCTTTTTATGTTTGGTTTAGGGATTGACTTTGATATGTACACAATGGAATTTTACTCCGCCATAAAGAAAAACACAATTATATAATTTACATGAAAATGGATGGACCTGAAGAACATTATGCTAAGAGAGATTAGTCAATCACAAAAAAGAATAAGATGGTCTTTCTAATATTTTAAAACTAGGGAAAAAACAGGTTATAGAATGAACTCTCTATGAAGAAGGAGATACTATAGGTGAGATAGTAAGGCAACCTAACTGAGAGGATGGGAGGGGGTAAGAGGAAAATTCTCCTATGTTTATGATGTATATTACATCAATTTATAGCCTTTGTTTCAGACTTCTTTAATGATAGGGACCCTGGCCTAGTGTCTGTCTCTGTGCACCTGCCTAGTGCCACTGGCATCATTCCTGCTGCAAGCCTGGGTCTCTAAGCTCTCAAAAGAGACCTGTCTCTGAAACTCTTTCAGTCTTTGCAAGCGGCTGATATCACTGGAGCTGGATATAGCGTTATGCACAGGTCCCCACACTTTCCAATGATGCTGAGTCCATGTTTCTCCCTGCCTGTGTAGGTGGTGGGTGCCACTGGAACTAGACCCAGTATATAATAAGGAGTCTGCATTCTCCACAGCTGGGGCTGGGTTGATCTTACTTTTCCCCTGTCACCACGATTGGGTGGTTTGTGGCTCTAACTAGATACCCTGTTAGGTCTCTGAGCCCTGGGGATTGCAAAACATTTTGCCTGATTGGCCCAGGGCTGTCTGCTTATTTGCTCTTTTGCTGTGTCTGACAGCAGACTCCACTTCCCCCTATACCAGAGTGAACCAAAAAGTCTCAAACCCTTCAAGTCTATCACTTGCTGCTTGAGTCACTGCAGCTGTGATAGGCAATCTGTGTGGAAGGCTGGTTCACTTATAGTGTTGATGAATGCTGATCTGGGTTTCTGGAGGACAGAATAAGTTTGACTGCCAAAGCTACAAGTCCTTGCCAGGGTTCAAGCAGGATGAGCCAACTGCTTACTTCATTTCAAGTTGTTGGCTTTTTTTGCTGGTGTCTCTAGAGGTGCAGTACCAGCAATCCCGGTGCAGTGAGGCAAGATGATGCTACTGTGATGGCCATGGACACAGCTGGAGGCAGGTGGGGTACTTTTGTGCTCTCTTTTTAGCCTTCTAGGTTTGTTTGTGCTGCTTTTCAATTCTCAGTGCTTTTTTCAAATTTAAACTGGTCATTTTCTTTTTTCAAGACACTGTTTTCAAGGCAATAGAGATACATTGTCAAAAGTATTGATATGTGCCACTTCCCTTGATTGCCATCGTTTTGGAAGTTACCATTTTTAATGTTAGTTTTGTTTTTAGTTCTATACATATTCTGAATATTAATCCTGTGTCAAAAGTGTAGCTGTGTAGATTTCCTTACATTCTGTAGGATCTCTCTTTATGTTCTTAATTATTTCTCTTACTTTGCAGAAAATTTTTTATTTGATATCTTTACATTTATTAATTCTTGGCATTATTTCCTGAGTTTCAGTAATCCTCCAGAGGACATCACTGTGCATCTGTATTCTACCAACTAATTTATGGCAGAAATGAAAAAATTCAGGAGAGAAAGAATATTTGTTGTTCTTCAATAAATAGAGCTAGGTCAATCAGATATTTATATGCATAGAAAAATAAGTTGAATAAAAAACGAATGAGTGAGGATTCACTGAAATCTCATACTTTACCCAAATTTAGCTGCTACTAGATAATAGAAATCTTCTTAAGTTATAAACTTATAAAATGACAAAATAAAAATCTTAAATTGATGAAGGTAACTAAAGATCATTAGACTCTTCCCTAAAATCCTGAATCATCAAATATGATAAATTGGGATTTGTTAATATTGAGAACTTTGCTTTTCAAAAGCCAAAGACAAATGCATGAAAATTCAATCTACAGTTGGGATAAATACATGCAAACTGCTTATTGGACAAATAATCCATACATAAACAAAGCATTTTTAAAATTATGAAATGATGTCATTAAATACCCGGAAGAGCATCTTGAGTTTTTTAAAAACTTGCATCACAAAATACTGGTAAGGTTATCAAAACTGCACCTCTCATACATTGCTTTTAGAATGAATATTGGTATAACCACTTTGGGAAAAATATCAGCAAATTCACATCAAGTTTGTATTTACAATATTATTCAGCAATTATACTGCTAGACAATATTCCAGAAAAGTTGGTTTATATTCAGATAATAATAATAATATTAATAATAATAATATATTCATGGTTGTTAAGAACTATTTGATTTCTAATACATAAAAACTGAAAATAGCTAAAATGGTATTTAATGAGAGAATGATTAAGAAAACAGTGTTATATACACAACATGGAATTAGACAGCAATAAAAAGGAATCAGTTGTTAATATAGATGACAATTTGAATATATCTAAACTTAATATTTATTATAATAAAATATGTTATATATTCAATTAATATATACAATATTTTTGTTAGAATATGCTAAAAATCCCAATATCTGCATAATTAAATTTATATAAAATTAATCAAATGTCAAATTTATAGAAATAGAAATAAATAGGTAACATGAATGTGGGAGTGGAGTGATACTCACATAAATGGATGCATATGCAAATGGTAAAATTTTAATAAGGTCCATATATTATACCAATGTACATTTTCTGGTTTTGACTAATTATATATGCAATATTATCTTTAGCAACAGGTATATCTATTATTTTTACATAACTTCCTGTGAATCTGTAAATATATATATATATATATATATATATATATATATATATATATATATATATATATTCTCTAGGACTGGCTAGTATAGCCAGTACAGGATTAAATAGACATGGAAAGAGTGGATATTTTTATTGCTTTTTATCTTAGAGTAAATTATTCATTATTATACCAATAAACATATACTTATCTATGAGTCATTTTAAAAAACTCTTCCTCAGTTGAGGATGATGATTTTTTTTCAAGTTTTCGATAATTGTCAATCATGAGTGGGTGTTGGATATTTTTCAAGTGCTTTTTTGCATTTCTCAACACAATAAATGAGATTTTTGTCATTTTGATTAATGTGATGTATTACATTAATTGATTTAAAAAGTGTAAAAGTCCTTCTATTCCTGATTGGTATAAATCACATTTGGTCATGAAATCAAATCTGTTTAATATACTCACCAAGTTTATTCAAGATTGCTGTGTTTATATTTATTAGAACAAAATTTTTATTGTTGTGTTGTAATCATGTATCTTGATGAAATTCAGGCTGAATGAATCATAGGTGAAAACAGGATTCCTTGAGCCCTCCCCCAGTTTCCATCCTATTCCCTCCCTTTTCCTTCTTCACATGCTCAGGACAGTAATTGACTTTGATATAAGTTTGTGTATGTACATCATGTCCATTGAGATGTTTCCCTCTTCCCAGCTCGCATCCCCCTTAGTTAGGTCTCCTTTTTTACTCATCTAAAGTTCCTCTTCATTTGTCTGGAGTCTCTGCTGTGTCCCATTTTCTACATAACTTCTGCATATTAGGAAGAATATCCAATTTTTAACTTTTTGTAATGTACTAATCTCACTTAACATAATGTTCTTGTGTTCCACCCATTTCCCTGAAAAAGGCATATTTTTTCCTTCTTTATGGCTGAGTGAAATTTCATTATGTATATATTCCATAGTTTTGTAATCCACTCATCAGTTGATGGATATCTCAGGTGGTTCCATAGTTTCCTAATTGTGAATTATGGTGCTATAAACATAGATGTGCATATATTATTCCAATAGTTTGGCTTCTATTATTTTGGTTAGATACCCAAGATTGGTATAGCTGGGTCATGTGGTAAGTTCACTCCCATTCTAAGGATCTTCCACACTGTTTTCCAAAGTTGTTCACTAGTTTATATGGCCATTGTTCATGGTAGCCCTAGCCTTTTGTAAGGTGCTGAAGATTTTTCTATCCTCTGTTTTCTGGAAGAGTCTTTGAAAATTTTATATTATTCCTTTTCTGAACATTTGATAGAATTTAACCTAAATATTAGAATGTAAATTTTTTCTGTGGTAAAATTTTAAGTTTATAATTGAATTTTTTAATATATCCAGTCAGACTTTTTAAAATTATTTTGTTAGCCGGGCATGGTGGCACACGCTTGTAATCCCAGTGCTTGGGAGGCTGAGACAGGAGGATCACGCAGGTTCGAAGCCAGCCTCAGTTACTTAGTGAGGCTCTCAGCTACTTAGTGAGGCTCTCAGCAACTTAGTGAGACCCTGTTTCAAAATAAAATATAAAATAGGTCTGGGAGCATAGCCCGGAGGTAGAAAGTCTCTGGGTTCCACCCCCAGTACCACACACACAAAAAAAAAGAATAAAAAAATTATTTTGTTAACTGTTATTATTTTCATCCAAATTGTTAACCTTTTGGAAACAAAGGTGTATTATTTTCTTAAATTAACTATTTAATTAAATAACTTATTTATTTATGCCATACTGAGGATTGAGTCCAGAGGTGTTCAAACACTGAGCTCTAACCTCCACCTATATTATTCTTTTATTTTTTTTGAGACAGGGTATAATTTGCTAAGGCTTAAAAGATCCTCCTATCATAGGTTCCATAGTGATGGTATGTTCACACCACAACTCCTCGCTATTAAAGTATTTTAAATTTCAGTAGGGTCATTAGTAATGTTTTATTTTTTATTTATTTTCCATTGGCTTCTGTAATGTACGCCCCCTTTCCTTTTCGTTTCTTTTCTTTTGGTGGGGGGGGGGTGTTACTTTTACCATACTGCAATCTTTCTTAATTGGATTTGTCTTTCCAAAAAGAAAACTTGCTCTTATATATTTTTCTTGTTTTGTTTTGTTTTACAAATGTTTTCCTCTAAACTCTTTTTCTCTTGTTTTGTGTTGTTTATTTTTCTAGTTTTCTTAGTGGAGAGTGCATGTAATTCATTTATTAATTTTAAAACTTTTTTATTACAGATTTTTACATTTTTTAAAGATTATTGATGTTTTTAGTCATACATTTGGTTTATTTATTTATTTATTTATTTAATTTATTTATTTTGGTACTGGAGTTCCTGGAAGACCTTCTACCTCCGGGCTACACTCCCACACCTATTTTGTACATTTTTATTTTTGGAATAAAAAGGGTCTCTTAAGCCAGTGCGAGTGGCTTCAAACCTGAGCGATCTTCCTGTCTGCGCCTCTCAAGCCCGGGGATTACAATTGTGCACCACCACGCCCGGCTAGTCATACATCTTAATGGGGTACAAAATGGTAAAGGCAAACATACACACATCACTCACCTACCTCTTCCCTACTTTCTCTCCTTTACCTTCTCACATTTGGCTTAGTGATTAACTTTGCTTTTTTTTTTTTTAAAAAAAAAACCACTGGTTCTTTGGAGTGATACATCTTAATGGGCTGCAAGATGCTAGAAGCACATGCACATGTCACTCATTTAGCCCTTTCCCAGTTCCCACCTCATTGCCTTTTTATGTTTGGATTAGCAATTGACTTTGATATGCTTATGAATGCACTATATGTACATTAGGTAATTTCCTCTTCCCACTCCCATCACCCTCAGTTTGGTTGCCTTATTTGTTCATCTATGGTTTCTCCTTCTTCATCTAGTTTCTTCTGTGACTCTTTTTCTCTCTAGCTTCTGCCAACTAAACTTTGATATGTTTGTGTGTGTTTTACAAACTCATTTTGCTATGATCCATAAATTCTAATATAATTTGATTCCATAGACAGTCATATTAAGATATTTCCTAATTTCCATTGTGATTATTTCCTCATTTGTTAATTTGAATTATTTTATTTTTTCAAATATTTGCCAACTATTCGATGATTTTCTGTGGTTAATTTCTAATTTTATTCCATTGTGGCAAGATAACATACTTGGCATAATTCCAATATATATTCTGTTATTTGGGGATGAAATATTCAACAAATATCAAACAAAGTTGGTTGGCAATATTATTCATATTGTCTATATCCTTGATGATTTTATTTTATTTTACAAATAATTAAATAAATATATAGAGAGTTTTTCAATTATTGTTCTGGATTTTTTAATTTTCTAGATTCTGTCACCTTTTTATTCATTTATATTATTACTTTGTAGTTAATTATGTTTATTTATAATTGATATATCTTCCTAATATATATATATATATATATATATATATATATTCCTAATGTATGAATGTTATTGCTTGTCATTATATTTGAACCTTTTTTTGTGGTACTGGGGGTGGAACCCAGGGGCTTTTCTACCTCCAGGCTATACCCCACCCCTATTTTATAATTTGGAAACAGGGTCTCACTAAGTTAATGAGAGCCTCACTAAGTAGCTGAGGCTGGCTTCGAACCTGTGTAATCCTCCTGTCTCAGCCTCCCAAGCACTGAGATTACAAGTGTGCACCACCAAGCCCAACTATAATATTTGAGTCTTGATCTTATAGTTTCCTTAACATTGCTCCTGCTATTTAGTAGGTATTCTATAGCAAGTTAATAAATAATTAAATGGTATGATATATATTTTTTCAACAAATATCTATCATTAACTCTTTACCAACAACTACTCTAAGTATTGGAACACTATTCAATACCATGTTTTTGGTGATATTTTGTCTTTATTTATAATAAGCATGCTTTTATATATTAATATATATATACTTTAGTATTTCTATTAACATAATATTTTAACATTTTTAAGATTATAAATTCTTAGCATGGTAACAATCTGTTGCTTGATTTAAGGTTTATTAATGTTAATGCATAATACAGCATAATTACGATTTGATTTTCCATTAGCCATTTTCTCAGGAATCCTTTTCTGTTTTGTTTTTATTGAAGTATCTATGTGCACCAGTAAAAGACTGCACTTTATTGCCTCCATTATAGCTAAGTGTGTTCCTGTGACAAAATCTTTGCTGGTAAGATGTAACCAGAAGCTGTGGGCTCCAGTGCAAGCTCCTTAAAAAGGTGCTTGAATCCCGTGGTCTCCTGCAATACTTCCTGTCCACAACATAAATGTAAAAGCCACAACACTATCAATTACATTTTAAGTTTACAAATGGGAAAATATAACAAAATATGTATAAGAAATATACCTATAAACTATAGCAATATAGTTAGTGCTTATATAGGGATGAAGAGGTTGGATCTCCAGTGACTTAGAGATAATAATTACCCCTAGATATTCTGCTTAGATCTCTATCAGATCCACTCAAATGTATTTTCTACATGATACAAGTGACGGATATGATGTTGATGAAAATGATTTCTTATGCAGTACTATCCCGAATGACAAAAAGAAAAATATGAGTTAAGTGATTACCTAGGTCAGGTTTTAGAGGCATCCACACTTGTGTACCATTTGTTTCTCTTTCAAATATCCACTTTTCTTGTCAATGAACCCCAAGCAAACTCTTGACATAGCTGCAGAAAACTCATCTTTTCTGATCACTTGAAGGCTGTGTACTTTGAGATCCACAGGAGTGTGATTACAAATACTTTCCCTATATTGAATTGACAAAGAAAGTCATCTTTTCTGGGGCATTATTCATGAAATGCAAATTTACAAAGGAAGATATTCACTTTCAAAAATTTTTCTTAGAAATGCTGACCTTCAGTTTTTATTGAGCACCGTTTTCTTTGACTATTCGCTATTGGCAATGCACTGCATTTCTACAGTGATTCCTGTGACCTTAAAACAGCCTTTACTGTCCTGGAACTGCTGGCTACTCAGCAGATCCTGAGTCTGCCCTCATCTCTAGATGCTCCAGTGATGCCACATCTGCACATTCAGCTGGCTTCTGCTGACATTTTTTTTCCCTTTTTGTTTTTTCTTCTTTGGATGGCTGAAATTACAGCCAAGTTAAGTTCCCCTTTAAAGTTCTCAAAAATAACTAATTCTTTCAATTTACTTGAATCTATCCTTAGCTGTTAAGTGAACAGTCAGTATCAGGAGTCCAGAAATGGAAAGGAAGGTATAGCCTCCTTGCAAGACTGTGTGAAATTAGTCCTTAAACACAATTGCTGCGATATATGTATATATGAACTATTTCAATGCCTAGTTGTTTGGGCATTCGAGTGATTTGTCTTTCATTACCTTCCTAATCGCCTCATAACCTGATCCCCCCAAAATATCTGAATAAAAGCTAACTACTACTTTGGCAGATTAAAAAAAAAAACTTGATTAGTTCTAATGTAAGCAGGGGAGTGCTGTTGACATTTCTTACTTCCAGTTTTTGCATGGCAATAAGGCATACAGACTGATTTATCAACGAGAGTGTGCCTATCAAGCGTGAGCATGACAGAGAAAGAAAAGTTCACTTTGCACAAAATGAGCTGCTAATTTCTTTTCCATTTCACTGACAATGTGCTCTATGAGTTTGGAGCAGCTGGGACGAGAACAATGGATGTTCTCAACCTGTGCTCTATTTAACTGCTGCAACTCTACAAGGTCAAACAGAAAGAGGAAGAAAAACTCCTCTCTCTCTCTCTCTCTCTCTCTCTCTCTCTCTCTCTCTCTCTCTCACACACACACACACACACACACACACACACACACACGCACACATTTGTAATGGGGCAAGTCTAGAAGACTGAGAGATGATCTGAAGAGCCCATTTGCTTTCTTTTATTATTATATTATTTTTTTGTGGTACTGGGGATTGAATCCAGGAGAATTCCTCCTCTGAGCTACACCTCCACTCCTGTATTTTCTGCTTTCAAATTGTCTCAGTAGGTTGCTGAGAGTGTCTCTAAGTTGCTGAGTCTGATCTAAAACCTACACTACCCCTGCCTCAGCCTCCCATATATGGGATTATGGGCATTTACCACCACGGCCAAAAAAAACCTTACTTCTTTTTTTTAATTAATTATTTATTTATTTTATTTTATTTATTTATTTATTTTTTTGGTGGCATTGGGGTTCCTGGAAGCCCTTCTACCTCCGGGCTACACTCCCAGACCTATTTTATATTTTTGAAACAGGGTCTTTTATTCCAGCGCTGCTGGCTTCGAACATGCGCGATCCTCCTGTCTCCGCCTCCCAAGCGCGAGGATTACAAGCATGCATGCCTGGTAAAAAAATCTTACTTCTAACCAAAAGATTTTTTGACAAATGTTGGAATGCCAGTCTATTGTAGTTTCTGTCATCCAATTTGCAGGGTTCATATAAATTGTGTTTCTTTATCTTGAGTATATTAGATGGGGGTAGTTAGCAAGAGGTACTTGCATTTGAATACATATGTGTATGTTTGTTTGCACAATCCTCACTAATGAAAAATTAATCCTAAATGATTTACAGCACAATGATTCTACTGACACTGGAACAAAATCATGGCATTGAAATGTTTTTTTTTCCTCAATTATCAATGTGCACCAGAGAGCATACAATTCTGCATGGTCCTTTATATTCTATTTCATCAGAATGGTAGTATCCTTTGCAATATGCGCTTCACTTCCTCCCGATCCTCCTCCTCCTCCTCCTCCTCCTTCTCCTCTTCCTCCTCCTCTTCCTCCTCCTCCAACTCCTACACCTCCTTCTTTTTGATGGATTTGCCAACTCACATCTGGTCTGCTCCATATACCTTGGATGTCAATTATCCAGAGATAACTGAGATATCTTTATCAATGGATGGGAAGTGAAGTAACTAGGAAGATAAATTTGTATTGATCAAAAACATCTTGCCAAATTTTCAAATCAGGAATCACCTCTCACTTTTGGAACTTTGTAAGATGCCATAACATATGTGACATCAAATTCTGAAGAAATTTAGGATAAGAATATAAAAGATATAGTTATTGCTCAAAGTCTCTCTCTCTCTCTCTCTCTCTCTCTCTCTCTCTCTCTCTCTCTCTTCTCTCTTCTCTCTTCTCTCTTCTCTCTTCTCTCTCTACTGGGAATTTAATTCAGGGTTACTCTACCCCTGAGTTATACTCCAGCCCTATTCTATTTTATTCTATTCTATTCTATTAATTTTAGTTTTCAATGTAGTCTCATTAAGTTCTTGAGCAGCTCCTAATTTTGAACCTGTCTCAGTCTTTCAAGTAGTAGGATTTCAAATGTTCATTACCACATGTGACTCAACTCTCTGTACTCGCAGAATTTAGTATCTTGGGTTCAAGATCAAGAGACCAAATTAATAATTTGTTTTGACTTAAAAATAATTATAATGATTTAAAAACATTTTTTTGCTCAAGAAAAAAATTAATTTCATGAAAATTAGTTTCAGTTTTATATTCTTGTTTATTCAATGATATAATATTAAGGAAAAAAAATTACTGTGGCAATAAGGCTATTCTACCTTTTATTTTTCTAATACTATGTTAATGATAATTATTTTATTTCTTTTGCGGTACTGGTGAGTGGAACCCAGGGGCTTTCTACCTCCGGGATATACCCCATCCCTATTTTATAATTTATTTGGAAACAGGGTCTCACTAAGCTGCTGTGAGCGTCCCTAAGTAGCTGAGGCTGGATATTGTGATATCCTCCTGTCTCAGCCTCCCAAGTATTGGGATTACAAGCATGCACCACCACACCCAGATTATATTCCATATATTTTTGTACCATGGTCAATGTAAGATATCATCTATAAAATTATGTTACTAAATTTTAATTTACATATTTAATAATTATTTTTCTTCATAGGCACTGCTTTAAATATTAGCATTTTCCTAAACAACTAGAATGAAAGCATAACTTGAAACAGTAATCTTAAATAACTGTAAAATTGTAAAACATTAGATTAGTTTGTTACCCAAGGTCAAAAGATATGAGGTAAAATTCACCTAGCAATACATTTATAAATTAAAGTACTATCTTTAAAGACACATATTCACTTCTCTTTCTCTTGTTTTTAAATAATCTTCTTTTGTCTCTGTGTGACCTCCTAAAATGAGGATGAGATGTTCATTTGAAAATTCTGTCTAACCAATATGTGGCACTGCTATCTCATTGTCTAAGTTCTAGTTTAGCCTATCTAATGGAACTCCTTAACCTTGAATGTTATGCCCAAAGTGATATAAAATTAAAGTAAGCCACAAATATGACATAAATTCCAATAAGTAAATACAGGGAGTAGAGTGGTTTCTGAGAAGATACTGTGAAAAAGGATTGTTGCTTAGCAGTAGCAAATATTTCCAGATTATAGAGAAAACTCTGATAACTCAATAGAGGAATACAAAAATGGTACCACCAACCCCTAAAAAGTAAAATTATTAGATATATTGCAAATGGAGCCTCTATAGCATGAATTGGATTCTTCTTTGTACAAAAAACTATATATAAATGACTATATATGTATATAGTTTCATTATTCTATACACATAAACTATATAAGTATACATATTAGCAATAAAGATCAAACTCAAGAGGGCTATACCTTGGAGTCACACTCCCATAACTATTTTACTTTTTACTTTGAATAGGTCTTGCTAAGTTATCTCATACTGCTGACCTCAAACCTATAATCTTCCTGTCTCGGACTCCCTGGTATTATTAGGAGCTACATGTCTGGTTTATTCTACTTCTGAGCACATAAATAATCATTCCAGAAGCACCAACTCATTTCCCAGTACACTCTATCCCATTCTAATCATGTAAATCATCAAATGATTATAACACAAAGTTCAATATCAACCAGAGTTGTGTCTATATCTTTATCTTAATACATATGAAATTTTCTCTGAGACTTCAGTTTTCTATTTTAAATGTAAACCAATAATACCTATTTCTGTCAGCTAAGTTTTATCAAAAACAGAATTATTGTGACTGATATATAATAAGGATTTATAGAAATATATCTTCAAAGTTGTTGGACCTGAAGGTCCAAAAACTTTTGTGGTCAATGTGTCAGTGTTTCTAGGGCCTAATGTCAGAATTTAGGAAGAAGAAGGAAAAATAAGTAGGAAGGAGAACAACGTGGGAATCGCAGGATGCAGTAGGATGCAAGCATTTTTCATCACAATCTCCAGCTTTCAGCTTCAGAGATGCATGTTATTTACTGGAGAAGGTGATATTCTCTTTCACAGAGTGAAATAGGAAATGGACACAGCAGTCAGAAAAGATGAAACAGGATCTGAATTAGTGTAAGGAGTTGTGAAGCTGTCTGCTGTCTGTGCCAATAAAGGGAACTGACAGATAAGCAACATTTATGAGATAAAATGTTGCTAGAGATCCTACATAAACCTAATTCTTATTGTTAAAAGAATGCCACTGCCGCCTGACTACAGCCTTTCAAGCCTAACAAGAATGATCTCTAGGATTCAGACAAACCTAGAACTACATACAGAATGTAAGCCTGGGAAATCTAGATTTAGTTTAGCTAAGCTAATAATACAAATCCTTTACAACATTGTTGGCATAAGGTGCATGAGAAATCATATTATAAACTTTAAAATACAAATAGAATAAAATAGCATTATTTCTGCAAAATTTCCTTCTTATAATATGTTGAATATCATTTCACCTGTGTTTTTGTGTCCTCTGCAACAAACTGGCTAGGTACATAAATGGTAGGTTCTTGAGAAATGTTATTTAACAGGAACAGACCTAAGAAACTGACACTTTCTAACAAAATTGTAAATTACAAAGGGATGTGGGCAACACTTACATATAATCAGTATATTATGATGACATCATGGAGTATGATCCTAAAAAAAAGAGAGAGAGAGAGAGAGAAGTGGGTTATGTGTCACATTTCAATAGCAAATAGGTGAAGCAATGTTAAGGTGGCATAAAAATAACAAATAAGGTGACCTAACTGAGGAGGAAGGGAGGGGGAAGAGGGAAAATCTCCAATGTACAAGACATGCATTCATAAACATATCAAAGGCAATCAGTAAGCCAAAAATGAGAATAAAAGATGGGGAGAGAATTAGGTAGAAAATGAGGAAGGGCTAAATAAGTGATGTATTCATATGTGCCTCTGCCATCTTGTACCCCATTAAGACTTATGACTACAGTGCACCAATACAAAATTAAAAAATAAAAAATAAAAATAAAATCATATCTCTTTCCCCAAAATGTCCTTCAGGATGAGATTTATACCAATCTCTAGTAGCAATTTAAAATACCTCAATAAAAAAAAGTTTGATGAGTTTTATAGACACATTGAAATAGGAACCAAAAGCTTATATATGAACAAAGTATTGTTAAGGTAATAATGCAGCCCATGCAAGTGACCCCAGCAGAAATTACTTCATAAGAAAAAGACTGACTTTAATATCAGCTCCTTGATTTTAATAAAGCACATAGATTTCCAGGTGTATGAGAGCCTTGCATCATGATATATCCTTTCAGTTCTTAAATCAAGGAAGTTTCAATCCATTTTTGATAAATGCCAATGCACCAGTAGGATTTCAAAACAATAAGAAGAGGATTTGAGTTTATTTTATTCTTTCTAAGATTAGATCCAGCTGCGGTGTTGGAGGAAAAGTCACCTTGGAAAGCTCAACAATTGAGTCAAACTGAGTTTACAGGGATTTGCAGTTCTGAATATCAAGGTGAAAGAGGATTGAAGTCAACCCTCCCTTTCCAAGATATCCCCACTCAGCTTCTCCTTCCAGACACTAGCAACACTACTGTCTCTTTTTTAGACACTCCCCATAAACTGCCAGAGGTGGTCAGTGAAATTCTCTAGTAGAAATAAATGGAACTTCTATCTTAGATAAGATGCTTGGAGGAAGCCTGTGGACATGAAGGATTTCTCCACCCACCACGTAAAGTCTTCAGGTCAGCATACACACAAAAACAGGATATTCCATTTTCTCTTTTGCTTTAGGTTACTCCAACTCCTCCATTAGGAAATATTTGGTTGCAGTTCAAGGTAGCTTACGGTAGAAAATTATATACATATAGTAATAATATATATATATATATATATATATATATATATATATATATACATATAGTAATAAAATAGGGATTTTTTTTTTACTTAGGGCAAAAGTCAGTTAATTTACCAGTATAACCTGACATTATTTGACACAAAATCTATCATTTGTCCTTTGATATAAGGTTAAATTTGTGAACAACTGCATAGAAAGAGATCATATTGGGATATAAAATTGAGGTGAATTACAGGAGATATTACAGGAGATATTAGTCAAAATGGACTAGAAATCACTGTGTCAAAAATCCAGTAGATGTTTGTTTCAATTAATGCATGAAATAGCATAGTTTAAAGGAGCAAAAATTATAAAAGAAAACAGAAATGTGTTCTTATAACTTTCTTTTTTTTTTTTTTTTGGTGGTACTGGGGTTCCTGGAAGCCCTTCTACCTCCGGTGTACACTCCCATGGGCTACACTCCCAGACCTATTTTTTAACGTTTTTTATGTGGAAACAGAGTCTCTTAAGCCAGCGAGGCTGGCTCTGAACCAGCGCGATCCTCCTGTCTCCGCCTCCCAAGCGCGGGGATTACAAGCGTGCGCCACCACGCCCGGCATTTTATAACTTTCATTACAAAAACTTAGCATGTATATATTTTATAAACTAAGTTTCCACAGAGATAAAACTTTCTTTTCCTTTTTCATTGATAAAATCCAGTGCAAATCGCTATGTTTGACATATAAGAAGCAAATTATGAAAATTTTGTTAGGAGTACTAGGATTTAATCCAGGCACATTTTACTACATCCCTGGCCATTTTTTTAAATTTTGAAATAAAAACATAGTCTCACTTAGTCTCACTAAGTTACAGAGTCTGGACTCAGGTATGTTATCCTCTTATCTCAGTCTCTCAAGTACTAGAATTTTAGGTGTACACCACCACACCCTGAAACAATAAACATTTTTAAATAAATTCAAATAAAGAAAAATTCTAAACTGAACAAAATGGAAGACATCATATGTTCCATTAAATATAAATGACTACTTGCAAAACTAATCCGTGAGAAGACTAATACATACATATTTATCACAGGTGTTTATTTTTTAAATAGAGTTTAGTAGAATATTTATAATGTTACCAACACTGAACAATAACTTTAGGTTCTAATATAAAAACTGAGTACAATTTTTTAAAAACTTGAATAGTCAGAAAGCATATACATATATATATATATGTATGTATATATATATATATATATATATATGCTTTCACATAACCTGCTTATAAAAAGGTTATTATTGAATTATGTTTTAATAAGAAAGAGGTGGAAACAACAGTGTACCAATTACCCATTGCTACATGACATAACACTCCAAAATTCTTTAGTGTAAAACAAAAAACATGAATTCGTACTTACTACCCTATAGGTAGAATAGATTGTCCCTGTCATGGCTGGCTCAGTAATTTTCAGCCATGGCTCAGTTAAACACCTCTCTTAATCTTGATCAAGCAGTCCTATCTAGTTCATCACTCAATGGGTTCTATGTTAGTGCAGAAATCTCAGCGGAATTCTCCTTCTCATTCTCTCATTTGTTAGTAAGCTTATCCAGATTTGTGACCATAGTTAGAACAGTATTTGAGAAAGAAAGAGACAAAGTACAGGTACCTTCATTCCTCTCCCAGAACTGGCATAGTGTCTCTTCTGGCGCTTTTATTGAACAAAGCCACACAAACTCCATTCAGACAAAAAACACAATGAAACAGAAGCCATATCCTGATGGAAGAAACTGCAGAGTCAAAATGCAAAGGGCAAAGGGCAGGTCCAGAGAAAAGGATGGAGAATAAAGCCATCTTTCAAATACACCTACCATATATAGAAATACTGAAAAGGAGAGGACAAGGCAGATACACCAGAAGAAATTAGTTATACCTTCAAAGAGTAGTAGGAGTAAAGAAGAATAATACTTGGTAATGGGATTGATAATTTAGTAAACAGATTCAGGTCAGTAAGAAAATATGATGCTCTTATTATTTTCATTATTGATATTTATTGTGTCAAGTACTGATTTAAGCATTAGGTATAAAGGGAACAAATAGAAAAGTTTTCTTCAACTTTTACTTGGGGAGGCCACCAAAACAGGTAAAAAAATTAGATTGAGTTATCTTATATACTCTTAGAAATAAAGTCAAAGAAAACTGTAGACTAATAGATAACACATATCCATCTCTAGGCTAGGTTACCTAAAAAATTCAGGATAGTTCTCTTTAAGAGAATATATCTTAAATATATATCTTAAAGATATCTTTAAGAGCATATATATATATATATATATATATATGTATGTATATATATGTATGTGTATATGTATATGTATACATATATATGCTATATATGTATACATATATATATATAGATAGATAGATAGATAGAGATAGAGATAGAGATATAAATATGTAGAAGATTAAATAGCAAGAATAGATAAGCCAGTGAGGTGTGATGGTGCACACCTGTAATTCCAGTACTTAGGGGGCTGAGATAGGAATATGCAGGTTCAAGACCAGCCTCAGCAATGTAGGGAGACTCTCAGCCAATTAGGGAGACATTGTTTCTAAAACAAACAAAAAAATTAAGGGGCTGGGGATGTATCTCAGAAGTAGAAACTCCATTGGTTCCATCCCTTGTACCCGTGCCCTTGCACACACACACACACACACACACACACACACACACACACACACACAATGTGGAAGTAATATGAAAACTTGAAGGAAGGGGAAAAATCATCCAACACCAAGTTACTGAGAAAAGAAACCATTAGATAAGAGAGAAAATGGCTTGTGAAGCTATTTATTGAGCAAGAAAAGGCAGCAGATTTGGGAGCCAAAACAAGACTGCTGAATTTTACTCTAAATATAATGAGAAGACTTTAAAACATTGTATGCAGGGCATCTGTGTAATCTGATGTTTGAAAAGAACATTTTGGCTATTATGAGGTAAATATATTACTGAGGAATAGAAGTAGAAACAGAAAGGTTATTGTACGAGTACAACCATGGGTAATGATAGAAAAAAAAAAAGAACAATAAAGGAAGTAGTTCTAGTTGTTCATGTGAGAGCTGCCAGTAACATAAGCTAAAATAAACTTTATGACAAATAGAAAAAAATTAGAGTCTGTGAGAATAAAGAGATTCTTATTTATTTTAGAAGCGTAAGCTAGAAGGTATGCTGATGCTGATTGACTGGGCAGGGGATGAGAGAAAAGAGATATGTTAAATGTGAAGTTTTGAAATTGATTTCAAATGCCTAAGAGATTGCCAAAGGAGGGGTCGAATCAGTGTTGGATATGTGAATTTAATTTTCAGAAGAGAGATCAAAGAGAGAAAATAATTTCAGTGTATATATACAAAGATGGCTTAAATAAACTCAGGAGAAGACTATATAGAAAAATTAAAATTCTGATAAAAATAACATCCAGAAATTTGACCTAGTTAGATAGACAGAAATATTTTATTTTAGGAGAGGTTAATTGTGTCAAGTGTTTCAGAGAGAATGAGCAAAATGAAGCTCAAGGTGCTGTATGAACCCAAAGAATAAGCCTGAGCCTGCTGGTCTGCAGATGTCTTCGAAAGTAGTAATTTGAAGGAGAAAAAAAGTGTCATTTGCATCATAAGGTGATATTAGACTTCTCATTTTTTTATAAGCTGGAGGTGAAGTTTCAATTGATAAAATAAATTTTAAATAAAAAATAAATAAGCTTTTAAAAAGTTGAACACTGATGGAAAGTAGAGGTTTTACAGAGATTAAATTCTGACAATTGCTTACAAATCCTTACTGCAGAAGAAAATAAAGACATCCCTAAAAACATGCAATGGATCAGGAAGCTCCTACTTCGACCCAAGAGGAGAAACAGGGACCAGATTCATCCTTCCAAGTGAAAGGAACCAGGGAGCAAGCAAATATATACAATGCTAGTATCCTTCCCTCCCCCATTTTTTCTTTTTCCTTCCCCTTTTCTTTCTTTTCCTTTCTTTTTCTTTTCTTTCCTTTCAAAATTCTGTCAACTGCTTAAAAATCCTAATTGCAGAAGAAAATAAAGACATCCCTAAAAACATCCAAATTGATCAGGTAGCTCTTAATTTGACCCAAGAAGAGAAACAGATACAAGATTCATCATTCCAACTGAAAAGAACCAAGGAGCAACCAAATCTATGAAATGCTATTATCTTTCCCTCCACCATTTTTCCTTTCCTTTCTTTCCTTCCCTTTCCTTTCCTTCTTTTATTTTTTATTAATACATTGAGTATCAAGCAACAGGGACATTGAATCCTGAGACAAGAGCTATATGAGTTGAACCCTATAACTGTCCAGCTTCCTGCCTTGGGATTTACCAGACTATGGAAATTTTTCTGATAGGCTCTGTTAAAAGAATAGAAAGATAAACTGTAAACACCGATAAAAATAATTGTAAATCATCCATAATAACAAAGTACTTGAATTAGAATAAAGAACCTGTAAGCCAAGCATGGTGACATAAAACTGGGATCCTAGTACTTGGGAGGCTGAGATAGGAGGATCTCAGTTTCTAGGCTAACCTCAGCAACTTAGTGAAAAACTGTTAAAAAATGAAAAGTAAAATAAGTCTGGGGGTGTAACTCAGAGGTAGAATGCCCCTGAGTTTAATCCCCAGTACCACAAAAAATTAAACATATATCTGCCATATGACCCTGACATTTCACTCCTAGATAGTTTCTCCTAAGTAATGAGACTATATGACCCTCAAAGCTTTGTATAGGAACGATCATGGAAACTTTACTTTCATTAGCCTCCAAACTGAAAACAAAACAAATGTTGGCTAACAGTGAGAAAGAGAAACAAATTCTGGGATATTCATTCATACAATACAAGAATAATCAGCAGTACAAATAAATGAGTTACTGATGAATGCAATGTCTATAGATAAATTCAAAATTATGATGCTAAGTAAAAGGAGTTTTAAAAGGCACATGTTGCATTATTCAATTATCAGAAAATTTTATAAAATGAAAACGAATCTCTATTGTCATAATATAGGTTATTTTTTGCTTAAGGTTGGGATAAAAAAAGAAGAAAAATATAAAAGAATGGATTACAAAGGGGCATGAGGGAAACTTTGAAGGTTTATGTTTTGATAGTAGTGAGATTTTACAGGTGTTAACATAAATAAAAACTTATAAAGTTATATGATTTCAAGACATGCAGTTTATTACATGTCAAGTCAATAATACATCTGTTTAAAACAGAGTAGAAGTTAATAAAAATGATGTCAATGTATAGGAATTAGAATTGCAGTAGAAAAGAACTTGCTTAGAAAAAGGGATAAAATTATTGACAAGACTAAAGATGAAAAATAATTTTTAGATCTATACATGATGTGTCTCAAAGGCTAATAACCAGAGTAAATATAGATTTGAGAAAAAATAATAAAAATAAACAGAATTTGAGAATCAAGGTGACATGCATGTGCTCAAACATATATGGAAGTGACTAGTTCATCTATAGCTGCCAGAGATATTAAGTTAATAAATAATGAAATTAAAACTTCTTATACCATTTCTGACCCCAAGTGAGTATGTGTATATATGAAGATTTTATATGTGTATCAGATATATATTATCAACATTAAATAAGGAGTGTCAAACTGAATTCCAGGTTAATTCCTCAATATTAAAGTGTAAGTTGAGAGCAGTCTGACAACTCTAAGTGTGAGTCCTTCCCGCTAGGTCACTGAGTATTGTAAAGTAGTGTGTGTGTGTGTGTGTGTGTGTGTGTGTGTGTGCGAGCGCGCGCGCATGTGTGTGTGTGTGTGTGTGTGTTGTGGTTGTTCATTTTTTTTCTTTTTTTGTGTGGTACTGGGGATGGTACTGGGGATGGAACTGGGGATGGAACTCAGGGGCATTCTGCCTTGGAGCTACACCCCCAACCCTAGTTTTTAGTCTTTATTTTGAAACAAGGTTTCATTGGGTTACAAAGGGCCTCACTAAGCAGCAGAGGCTGGCCGTGAACCATGACCCTCCTGCCACAGCCTCCCAAATGCTGGGATCACAAGCGTGTGCCACCACACTTGGCTGTTATTCTTTTTGTTGTTGCGTTACTGGAGTTTGGAACCAGAGCCTCATGCATGCTAGGTGAGCATTCTATCACTGAGCTTCACCCTAGCCCCGCTCTGGGCATTATACAAGTCAAAGAACATGATCCAGATTCTTATCACATCATGTGACAGGCAGCTCCAGTCAGGACAGTTACTTTCTTCTTCAGGTTACTGTCGTTTTCGATGGAATCAAATTGTCTAAATCAGAAAATTAGACTTCAGAATACAGTTTGAAGTTTTTAAAGAGTTCTCGAAGCTTATGGGTTTAATAAACCTTAAATAATGTTAATGCTATAGGGTAAAGGTAAAAAAAAAATGACAATAGAGGGTAAGCCAAGATTAATCCCTCTTCTAAGAGATGCTACAAAAAGCTATTTTATAGGCAAAATTAAGCCATTTTGAGTTGAACAAATGTCCAGTTGGTTGTCTTCCCAATAACTTGAGTGATTATGCCTCAAGCATAATGATGTATGAGGATCAATATTAAATAGTGGGAAGGTATGCATCATGTTGAATAGTTCAGATGTTGACAAGAACAGCATATTGATTACTAATTTTATATGGTATGGCAAATGCTGATAATTAGTCACAAGTGAGTATTTGTAGGGTCAGTAACAACTAGTAGATTAACTGTAGGTGTTTATGCTATTATATAAAATAGATGAAATATCTTCATTGCTAATTTATGGGAAAGTCCAAGATTTTATGACAAAATGGATGTAAATACACTTAAATAATAAAGTTATGAAACATAGCTCACAAGCCTGTATTTGGGAGGCTAAGAAAAGAAGATTGCAGGTTTGAGGACAACCTTAGCAACTTAGTGAGACCCTATTTAAAAATATAACAGAGCTGCAAGTGTAGTTTAGAGGTAGAACAATCCCAGATTCAATATCCTGTATACACACACACACACACACACACACACACACACACACACACACACATTACTAAAGTTCAAATCCTCACCAAAATATCCTTCTGTTAATATTCTAGTTGAAATTTGAAGGCAAATTGCACTTGGAAATAAAAATATGGAAAGCACAATTACCCCAAATTTCTCAGCAGTAAAGTGTAACAATTCTGCACATGGATTGAACAGATGTTCTGCTCACATACTGAGTGTTTCTCTACCATCACATGTAGAAAAGTAAGCTAAATATGCTTGCTCTTTCCTGCCTTCTTTTATCATCTTGTGTTTCCTCAATTTCTCTCTTGCTACTTACCTGGTGGGTACCAAAGAGAACTCCCAACAGTTTGGAGAAAATCTGTGTTCCACTTTTAAAAAGATTCTAAAGTAGACCAAGTGGTGTTTGTAGACAAATCCAGGCCAGTATGTGCTATGAATAAACTACTATATATTTGGCATAATACAAAAGATCTTCCATCCTGAAAATTATTTATTTTATTAACCTAACACAGTACCTGGAATTGGTCCAATTAGAATTTGTGTTCATATATAATTGCTGCTCTTGCTATGATAAAATTAATCCCTCTAAGACCTATATTAAAAGACAAATTACTTCAAAAAGATAATACACTATGTCTTGGATCCAGACCTGGATGTTTATACAGAACAAATCCTTGAGAAAATGAGTTCTACTGTAAGAAATTTTTGAGGCAAAGAAAATCATAAAGAGTAATCAGGAACTTTGGAAATTGTCCCAAGAAAATCACTGAATAACATTGAGTCCAGGAAAGGGAGACAGCATGGCGACATAAGAACTATGAAAATACAGATGTTCACAAGAGAGGGAGGAGAGTGCTGTTCCAGAAGGTGGAAAACTCTAAATAAAAATGCTATTGGTATCAGATTAGGACTCCAGCACTTACTTTGTTCCACACAGGTTTCTGATGTTTATGTGGCTTCTGTCACTTAGAGCACTCTGCTAATTTACACAACCTAAGTTTGTTGTAAACCTATTTTTGGAAATTTAGTTCACTCTAAAGCTACATTTATGATAAGAAATCAAAGGGAGTTAATTTACTTTGGAGTTGATTCCAGAAATTACCAATTTAAAAGTGGGAGATAATATAATGAGAAAGTAAATACATCAAAATTTACACAAAAGAGCAAATTAATGGACATTCAGTTCAGGGGACCCTTGAGAAAACTCTGGATCATGTCACTAAATCATCTCTCAGAGGTCAGGGAGGTGAGGTCATATTCCTAATGACTATGTGTGCCCATTGAATTTTATGTACTTCCAGATTATGTCTGCTAGTGATGAAGGAAGCTACTGTAATAGCATAGAATTTCTCCAGAAAGAAGGAAAAACAGATAAGAAACTCTCAGTGTAGAGGTACTTGCTGAATCTCACTACAGATGGATTCAAAGATGAGCCAGATTATCAGTCATGTCTCCTCCACCACAACCTTCACATTTATATTCTGGAAGAAAAAATGAGAACATACTCCTCATAGAAGTTAAAACAGATACAAACAGATGAATAGGAAACTAAAAAAATTCAAGTCCACAGAGAACAGAGAGGGGCATGATATTTATTTTAAATATCAAATAATTAAGTAACTTATTTAATTAAATAATAATTTTGGTTAAGTAATTTGTTGCTAATCAAATATTTAAAGAGTACTTCCTGAAAGAGGTAGGATTTTTTTTTAACTCTTAATATTGTTAACATGAATTAACAGTCTTGGTTGAAGAGTAGTTAGTAGTTTGAGAAATGAGCATACATTTATGCATATAATATCCTCACATTAATTGAGACATCCAAGGTGAATGTCTTAGAAGTTAAGATTTCTATAAGTGTCACATTAGAATATATGAAGTATAACCAATGCATTAACTCATATTAAAAACATTAGATAGTTCCAGAACTAAAAATAAGCCACAAAAATCAGTAAATTTATACACTGAGTCTTTGACAGTTTCACTATATTTTAAAAAATTTTCTCGGGTAGGTCTCTGGTGCTAACTACAGGTTTTCAAATCCAAAATCTGAAAAACTTAAGATTAACAGTCTTAAAGCTGAAAAGCTATTTAACTTTAGACTGAAAAATAGTCAAAGAATATATTAATTACATGTAATAATCAGGTTTCTGAATTGCTCGGCATAAATACTTGACTGTATTTTCCTTTGTGTTGTTATACAATAGCCCAAAAAGAATTACCAGTTTTATATGTAAGGCATTGGAAGTCAAAGGTTCATTCTTTGCATGAAGTGTCAATCCCTAGCATCTCAGACTATGCAGTTTTTACTTTTTGTCTGGAGAAAGAAAAATATTTTAAAAATCTATTTTTAAAAAAATCTAACCTACTCTCTATAAGTTATTCAATAACATTAGTAGATACTTACTAGTGGGGACCATGAAAACACTCTGTGTTAGGCTGCCTTGCCTCCCTTTCTGCTAAATGCCACTACAGTATGAAAAGGAACTAAGCATATTCTTGGAGATTCCATGTTACTGTGACTCTGGTTCGTGGCACAATACTACCTTTGTTGTGCTTTGGTATATAAACTGGACAGGAACTATTCATTGTGTGGAAGCCCCTTGTAAAAGTCTTTTGGAGACCTTTTATTGCATTCAGCTGATGACCACTGGGTACCAGAGGCCTAGGCCTCCTCTTTCAGCATGCTGCCGTTGAAATAAAACAATGTCTCACTCCCTTTCAATGTCTGGCTTCTTTTACAGATAAACCAGATCAAACCCCCAACTTCCCAGTCATGGTTGATTGCACACTACTATATGTCATATTCTAGCTGTTAGATTTTAGTTTTTACTGTTATCCTGAGGTAAGCAAAATAGGAAAATATGCAAACATACCTGAATATGTCTGATACCACATGTACTATGTGTATTATAATGGCATGCAGTTTATTTGAGAAAATGGGAAAGCACTAATTCAGCTTACATATACCATAAGAACTAAACAAAGGTCTAAGGTTCAGAAGTAAAGATGATGTAATTTTCTCTCTTCATAAACTGCTCCTATTGACCACACTTTAGCAGAACAATGATCTCATGAAAAGTATTTTATGGATTTCAAACTCCCTGATGTTAATGGCTTGCAAATGCTCTGACATTCCATTTTTCCTTATTTTCCATCTTTCCTCCCACCCCCTATAAGAAGGCAGCCTGTCAAAAACTGAAAATGATTTTATATTTACAAAGCAAAGGGACCTTTAAATGACCTTAGAGGTCTACATGAGGTAACCACAGCTTCAAGATGATCAGTAAGGATGCTGTTGACAGATATCACCTAATGGACTGGAAATCAATTTGATCAGATGTTTTTATGGATTATAGTGGCCTTGGCTAATTACAAAAGATTGTCTTCCTAGATCCCACAGTTTTCAGAGCTGACTTTGAGCAGATGTACACAGGATTAAGCTGCAGGCTTGACAGCTTTCCTAATTATCTGTCGCAAGGGCAACTCTTGGTTCATCTTGACAGCTATGTCAAAAAACAGGCTGAACTTTTATTTCTTAGGTCACAATCTTTTTTCATAGTCATCTGTGTTTAGGGGATGATGCTGCTCACATTTATCATCATTTATATAGGCTTTGAAGAGTGAACAAGACTTAAAATATGAAGAAGTAGAAATAAAGTTTTTAAAAATCAAAGTAAAGCAGATAATGTGATCACCAAGATGAAGAAAAATGAAACGGATGTTGTTTCAATTCATTCATCAAGATTTAACAGGAAAACATGAGTTTATAACATGATTTTTAAAAAGAGTTGGAAGATGTCATATTTAAAGAAGAAAAGCAAAAACAATTGTGTTATATGTCTTGATCAGCAACCATTTTTTACTAGGCCTTATAGTAAATAGATCTTATAAAAATTTAGATTCACATCAGGGGACAGAACAGTGTCATTTTTTAAGGAGATATAGAAATTGTCTCCAGAAAGATTTTGACCAATGCATAGTTAAAACAAATGTTTTTCTCTGATCAAGGCAAAAGATATTTTTGATAAACATTCAGAAGAAAAATCAGTTGTATGGAATATAAATCATTATTAAGGTGGCATTGCAACTAAGTTAAGATTCAAATATGACTGAGTATGAGGCATTATTGTCCCTGAAACAAAAGTTAATTTGCACATAAGTAAGAAAGCCTGCAGGGAGACAGGATTATGTGGAAATAATAGGAAGAGCAAAGATTGGTGGAAGAAGATGGCAAAGAATCATTTTTCTAATTTGACTACCTAACCAAGGTCTGAAGCCTCTGACAATAAGATTTTAGACTGGAAGCTATAGATATTTGTCTCACAATGATGAATGTACAATGAATCTATTTTCTTTTCTTCTGGTTTTCTTTTCTTCTGGAGCCCGTGAGTGGCCTAGTATGCAATTGAAGGATAAAAACCCCTACCCTGTTCTGTATAGAACCCAGTTTACTCTTGGTAACATGTGTTCTGGCTATGTATGTAGTTTTCTTCAAGTGAAAAAAACAATGATAATGTTGATGTTTGACAAAGAAATGCTATTTATAATGCCAGGCCCTCTTTATAGTTGTGAATTTACAGGTAAACTTAGGTAGCATAGTACAGGGACTTTGTAGAGGGCTAAAAGCTTACAATCTCATTCACTCAATAAATATTCCTAGTACATATATGAAGCATTGTTTTAAGATTCATCAGTAAAAATGAATTTAAGACATATGAGCATGTGAAACTTTGAGATGCTCTTTTTTACTAACAATCTTGTAAAGTTAAGAGTCTCAAGAATATTAGGTCATATTTACAAAATGTTAAGCTTAATTTATGACCTCTCATTAAAATAACTGATTAATCTGTAATTTAAAAATTAGTTTTGAATTATATACTTATTGAAGATATCATTGATCTTTGAATTTTTTGCCTAATTTTGAGATTTTATGACTTTTTAAATAATTATATATTTTAAAAAAGTATAAATAGAATTATGACTGATACCTGCTAGAGTAGAACACAAACAATAATATTTTAAATATTTTGTTATAAGATAAAATTACATAGGAAGAATGGTGGTTTCATTGAGCCACTATCCCTTTCGATAGTTTCGTCAGATGCTAGACCATAAAAACAGATGACGTGTAGAAGTAGCTACAACCAGTGGCCCATAAAATGACTATAATACCATCAAATACTAAGAACAATTATAGTCCAAACTCGTATCACTATACCTATCAAGTTATAATTTGTATATATCTATTTTAGAAACTGCATCATTTAACCTCACTCACAAAGGCGCTAGGAAGATTAACTAACTAGATAATTTCACAAAGTGCTTAGACAATAAAAGGTAAAAGGATAAATGTCAAGGATTATTGATTTAGACCCTCTGCCAATGCTAAAAGACCAAAGTTAATGTTTTGTTTCGTTTTCCACTGTCTAGGTAGCTCAAGTTCATTAGTTCCAAGAATGGGGGCAATGGGAGGTAAGAAATATCTCTCTAGGAGAAATAATATAGATTCACATCCCAAGGGGAGTCAAAGTTGCTGGATTTATTAGAGCATTTCTTCACTTACCCAGTGTAGGGAAACTCTTTTCCATGAGTGTTTTATACCTCTTGTCTTATAAGCAGAGGCACAGACTTTATCTTTTTGTATTGTTTTTTCAAGAATAAAAAAATAAAAAATTACTTTGGAAAATAAAGATTCTGTCTTCTTCCAGAATCAAAGGAAAGTATGCTTGCAGTCTTGGATGATATAAATATTGCCTCACTCTAAAACAAATTGCAAGAAAATTTAATGTCCATTTCAAAAGATTTGAATTATTTTCCCTTGGAATTCATCTATTTTTCTGTAACTATTCTGACCCATGCTATTTCTTCTGACTTCCTCTCATCTAGTAAAAGCAATGTAAGAAAATACTACTCTTTTGGCTACTGCTGTTTTCCTAACTATTAGAGTCTTTTGTCACTAATTGAATTGGCTTCTGTCTTCTGTTTGAATCTAGGAAACTGGAGTAGGCAAAATTGTTAGTACAGTAGTATGGTAAAATATCAAACCCTCGACATTTCTTTACAAACAAAACACACAAGGGAGAAAAATTTGTTAATGTTAATGAACATAATTAGAATATTCCCCTTTACTATTCAAGAACACATTTTATTGAAACACTAAAAATTCGTTGAATTTCCATAATTTCATACACAATAAGAATTTTATGGTGTAATGGTGTATTTTTTGTGTTTTTTTGTATACCAACCATAAATCTACTGAAAGAGAAATTCAGAAAACACTTGCACTCAGAATTTACACAAAAAAATAAAATACTTAGGAATAAACTTAAACAAGGAGGTAAAGACCTCTAGAAAGAAAATTATGAAACAAACATTGAAAAAAGAAATCAAAGAATATCTTAGAAGATGGAATGATCTTCCACGTTCTTGGATAGGAAGAATAAATATCATTAAAATGGCAATACTTCCAAAAGTGATCTACAGATTCAATGCAATACCCATTATATAACCAAGATCATTCCTCAGAGACATAGAAAAATCAGTCCTAAAATTCATTTGGAACCAAAAAAAAAAAAAAACCAGAATAGCCAAAGTAGCTCTCAGTAACAAAAATCATGAAGGATGAATCAAAATACCTGAATAATTTAAACTATACTACAAATCCACTGTAATAAAAACAATGTGTACTGGCACAAAAACAGATACATAGACCAAAAGAAGAGAATAGAAGACTCAGAAAAATCCACACAATTACAGCCAATTGATTATTGACAAAGGGGACAATATCATGCACTGGAAAAAATAGCCTGTGCAACAAATGGTGTTGGCCAAACTGGTTAACCATATGCATAAAAATGGAAATAAATCCGACTTTCTCACCCTGCACAAGAGTCAATTACAGATAGATCAAAGACTTGAAAATTAGACCAGAGACCTTGAGGCTCCTTGAAGGGGACATACATTCAACACTGCAACACACAGGCACAGATTAAAACTTTCTCAACAAGACCCCAAAGGCACAACAAACTAAAAGGTGGATCAATATATGAGATTGCATGAAACTAAGGAGCTTCTGTATAACAAAGGAAACTGTCAAGGTCCTCAACTGAGAGCCAACAGAATGGGAGAAGATTTTTGACACCTATTCCTCAGATAGAGGACTAATATTTAGAATATACAGAGAACTCAAGAAATTCAACACTAAGAAAAAAATAACCCAATCAAAAAATGGGCAAGTGAATTAAATAGATACTTGATGAAAGAAGAAATTCATATGGCCAATAATATGCATGGAAAAAATGCTCAACATCATTCGCAATTAGAGAGATGCAAATCAAAACTACCCTGAGATTTCACCTAACTCCAGCTAGAATGACAATCATTCAAAACACAAACAATAACAAATGCTGGCAAGGATGTGAAGAAGTGGGAACTCTAAAACATTGTTGGTGGAATTGCAAATTAGTGCAGCTACTTTAGAAGATAGTATGGAGAATCCTCAGAAGAATTGGAACAAATTTTCCATTTGATCCAGCAATACCACTTCTGGGTATCTACCCAAAAGAAAGGCAACAAAACTATCAAACAAATGCATGTATATCTATGTTCATAGCTGCACAATTCGCCATTGCCAAACTATGGAACCAGCCAAGATCTCCATCAACAGATTAATGGATTACAAACTGTGTGATATGTACACAATGGCATTTTACTCACCCATAAAAATACATGAGTACATCATTTACAGAGAAATGGATGAAACTTGAGGACATTATGCTAAGTGAGATTAGTCAGTCACAAAAAAGAAGAAATCAGATGCTTTCCCTAATATGCAAAAGCTAGGGAGAAATGGGTAATGGGAGGAACTCTAGCTGAAGAAAGAGATCCTATAAAGGAACAAATAAAGTGACCTAACTGAGGGAATGGAAAGGGGGTAGAAGGAAACTCTAAAGCACATGCTGTACTTAAACAAACATATCAAAGTCAACCACTAAGGCAAGCAATGGGAAGGAATGGGTTGGGGACTGAGTAAAGGCTAATTGGGTGGTTTATGTATGTATGTCTACACAAGTCTTTTATTCCATTAAGATGTATGACTACAATGCACCAATATAAAATTTTAAGAAAAAAAAGTAAAAAATGGGATGAGGAAAATTCTGAGACACATGAACAAATATTTGTTTCAGTATTTTTTTTGAAAGTGTAGGTGTATCGCCTTAAGGCTCATCAGCAAGGAATAAATGTTCAGCATTTAATGAGAGAAAAAAGTGAATGAAGGGTTTATGTGTGTGAGAAAGTGTGTATATGTGAATGGGAGTAGCCTATATTGGAAAATCCATGAAAGTATTTCAAATTAATTTTCAGCACTGTTCTTAGACCCGTCCACAAAAGCACTCATAAGTCAAGGGAAATAATTTTAGAATGTGTGCAAACCCACAATGTCACTCCATTTGATGTGAAGGATTATCTCAGTTGCACTGTCCTTTTGCCATTTTGTTCATTCTTGTTCCCAACCTTGCACACACTTGTCCAGTGAATGATTGCCACCCTGACCTGTTCTTCTTTTGCCCTAAGGCAGTAAGACTGTGCTTCCCAGAGCTCATTCTCTGAATCCTGATTTATGGCTCTGACAGCACTCACCAAGTGAGGGTTTGTGGCAATTTATGTCATTACACAAATTATACAAATTGCCATTAACTGATGTAATGTACTATAAAGAACTACAGGCATGGAAAAATTATTTAATTTTTTCTTCTATATGTTTGCAATGCTTTATCACTTAGTTTTTTTCAATTCAATTAATAGAAATATCTACCATTATAAGAAACGGTCTTTTGCTTACCACATCCATTATATTTCCCCTGATTGTTAATTGTTCCTTACTTTTTCTGCTAAAGTACCTTCATTTCATTAAGCTTTTTAAATATAATAACAATTTCTTTCAAATTTGCTACTACACATAGCAATGAAGAAGGAAAGATTAAAAGTTGAAAAGCACAGGTATGTGTGTACATGTCCCTGTTTCTGTGTAACTGTATATTAAAATTTATGTCTGTCAAGCATGAATAGATTAGCACCTTATAATTTTATTATGTGGGTTAAATGTTTGACTTAAAAGCACAGCTATGATACAAATGACTGTGTTCAAGCTTTCATGGATATGCTGGTTCAAAATCTCTGAAAATTAAAAAAAAAATTCAAAATGCATGGGAACAGAGTTATGTAAAATAGAAAAAAGAAAGCCGGGCATGGTGGACTTGCTTGTAATCCCTGCGCTTGGGAGGCTGAGACAGGAGGATCGCACAGGTTCGAAGCCAGCCTCACTTACTTAGTGAGGCTCTCAGCAACTTAATGAGACCCTGTTTCCAAATAAAATGTAAAATACGTCTTGGAGTATAGCCCGGAAGTATAAGCCTCTGGGTTCCATCCCCAGTACCACCAAAAAAGGAAAAAAAAAAAAGGAAAAAGAAAGAAGGAGTGATAAAAAGAGAGGGAGAAATAAAGAAGGCAGTAAATACATGTAGGGTGATTGAGAATTATGTGAAAAAAGATCAAAGTATTAAAAATTTGGCTGTGAGGAACCTTATCTGAAGAATGAATGAATAAAATTGAAGATCAAAGTTGAATTTGTCTTCATTTATATTTTTCTTTCTTGTGCTAATCATGATGGTTGGACATGTGAAACTGGATTATCTTTATGTGTTGATAGTACTAATCACATGGAGAAAGAATCAAATTACAGTCATGGGAGTCTAAGTTCTCCTCATTTAGCCACCCCTTTAGCTAAGAAGCCTAATGCTAAAATGGAAGTAAAACCAGGTTTAAGTAGCCAATAAAATAGCAACCACAGATTAGCTACTTACCATTGCAGTTCAAGAAGTCTAGGAGACTTAAAGGAAGGTTATAAATGGAAAGACAAGAGAGAAAGGGCTTTGGGAGAAAAATATACACTAAAGAACAGAGATCGAAAAATATCTTAATATTGTTCTGCCTATCATCTCTTTCTCATCCAATTCATTTTGTCCAATACTTCCTACTAACCTATTACTCTACCACTTACCTTTAGAGGTTAATTTCTCAGTCTAGAATCCACAAGTTTTCACAATCTACATAATTGTCTTTTCCATTGTTTTTCTAAAGCTAAGTATTCATCCCAGACTAATTTGTTAACTAAGTCTATAGACAAGGTTGGCTATAAAGTGTCTCATAAATACCTTCCTTATCTGCTTACTAATTCCTGCTACTTGTCTTCAAATCACATATAACCCATTGTGCAAAAAAACAATTAGACTATATTAACATCAATGTATATATCTCGTGAGAGATCCTTCCATAAGGGCAAGATAATTATAAAGAGAAATTGAGAATATCACAGCACCTCATAGGGATAAAGAAGAAAAATCCTGCAAGATTTAGAAAACAAAACAGCAGCAACAACAGCAATACCAGAAACAACAACAGAGGTTAGCAAATAATGAGTACAAACCTCACAATCCATTTATGACTTAAACCAGGAAATCTATACCATTGTGTTGAATCTTCATTTGTAGTTATAAATGTAAACATGGCTAAAATCTAGTAATAATAATATCAGATAGAGAAAAAATAAACATTTACCTTGGATTTCAATGCCTGACTGTTTTAAGAAAACACGTGATTTGGTTCATAATCTGTCAATCATTTTTATTGAATTTTCCATAAATAATTATAAGTTAATATTTTTATAAATATATGATTTATGAGAATTTTCTAACAAAAATTTTAAACACTAGGGATATTCCTGTTTTCCTATATTTTTTGACATCAGCAAATAAATTTTAAGTTTTCTAGCCCTTTCAGAATCTGCTGATGTTTTCTGCAGATTCCTCTTTACATGACTAATATATGTGTTATACCATTCTATGTACCATTTGGAGTAAGAATGCCTCTTATTTTAAATGTTAATGTGTCATTAAACTAAATTTGATTGCCTCCATTTTGTTAAGCAGTGAGGATTTGACTTAGAGGCCTGGAAGAAAAAAGACTCACTGATGTTGGAGTCATTGGGGAAAATGACTTATATGAAATGTTTCTTCTCAGAAGTCTTTTGTGTTTCACATGATAATACCCACTGGTGACAAAAGGTGCTTATTAGAAAAGGCCTATTCTTATCTTTTCTCTTCTTTAGTGGCACACAGGATTAGCTTTTGATAGGTCTAATAATATAGAAGTTGGCTTTTAATTTATATTGATTACCAAGTCACACATTCCATAGATCTTCTAATGTTTCAACTTTTTATCCCTCTTCCAAAGGAGTTTTGATTAACAGAAGCTACACAATGCCAAACTTTGATGTCAAACAAAGTGCTCCTCCTGGTCTAAAGCAATCATCAATTTGGAAGTTCCTTTTGAAACTACTGATAATGTCTTTGAACCATTGTATCTATGGAATCTCCCAGCCCAAGGCAGAGATAGCAGCTAATATGTCTCATTAGGTAGCTGTAAAGATGAATCATTCTCTCTTATAAAATAGTAAAACATATTACCTTTTGTTATTTAAATGGTTTTAATGTTCATGCCACAGTCAAATGGATTAAGTATGAAAGGTAATTTTGTTTGAGCCAAAGGGGTATATTTGTATATTAAAGCAAGTACTAATGAATTAAATTGACTTAAAACATATACTCTTCTACTGAATGTCATTTGGTGGCATTACTTTTATAAACTCTGTTTTGTGTTTGCTTTGTCTAATTGCTGATACTAATGAAACCCAGGACAAATCACACCATTTTCTTTCTGAGTCTTGACCTCCTAATTTTAAAATGGGAGGTTAAAATAAGTGGTCTCTATGACTCCTACAAGTCTTAGAATTTTAAGTATAATCTTAACTCTATTTTCATTGATTTCTATGTGTGCTAATATATATGACATGCTAACCATTTTAGATGCACTGTTTAAAATGCTAATTAGGTGTGGAGAGCTTGTATTATGTGAAGTGACTGTATTAATTATTTCTATAAAGGTCTTACATTTATTTAAATTTTAAATATTTTAGAGATAATTCAATGTCATATATCTTTTCATTGCCATAAATCAAGTATAATATTCATCAATAATATTCAACAGAACAGAACACTTGATTACATAATATAATTTTCTTAGGGTACAATAATCCTAGGAAGAAAACAGCACATATTTAGTATTTACTACATATTTACATATTTCTTTAATAGGTAAAATATTCCCTTTATACAGGGAAGAAAACTGAACATAGCAGAAGGGAATAATGGATCCAGAATTCACTTCCCATAAATATGACTTTAATAACTATCATAAATATTTTTACTGTAGACATTATAGGTTGACCATTCACAATCCAAAATTTGGAAATTCAGAATGCTCCAAAATCATAAACTACTTAACTACTTACATGATGCCACTAGGGTAAATACCACAGCATGAAACTTTGATACATGCACAGAATTGCTTGAAATATTATATAAAATTATGTTCAACTCATATGTTGTATATAAAACATGAGATAATTTCATTTAGTTTGTTTCCAATTACCAAGATATCACATTATATTTATGCAAATATTACAAATTCCCAATAATATCTGAACTATTCTTGTTCTAAGCATTTTTTTTAATTTACTGGTACTTTATAGTCATATATCTTAATGGGATACACGATGGTAGAGACATACATGCCCATTTAACCCTTCCCCAATTCCCACCCCATCCCCTCCTCATTTCCTCCTTCTTATGTTTGGCTTAGTGATTGACTTTGACATGTTTGTGAATGTACATCATGTATCTTAGGGAATTTCTCTCTTCATTCCCATTGCCCTCAGTTAGGCTGCCTTATTTGCTCATCTATAGTTTCCTCCTTTTCATCTTAAACAAGAGATATTCAACCAGTATTACAGTAGTTTTGAAGCAGGGCAGAAGGCATGGGAACTGGAAAAGTTAAGAAAGGCCATCTGTTTAAGGACAGAAAGAAGAAAGGCTAATAGATATATAAATAACAGTGTGAGTTAATACCAAGCTTCAGCCCCAAGAGGGATCAAAGGAAAATGGATGAGGGAACAGAAGGACACAATAGATTTGAAGGTTCCACTGGATTTTGAAATAGAGATTCAAATTAAGAATAAAAACTGTGCAAAATATATTGGTTGTCTAATACCTAATTTTGACCAATCAAAAAAAAAAAAAAACACATGAGAAACCACATTAAGAAATTAAAGCTAACTTCCCAAAACTTCAGGGATCACTCTCTTCGGGGAATCCTCTTCCCCCAGTATGGAGGTGCTGTTCTGATTTGTCTCTTGGCTTAAAATAAATATTTATGCCCTATATCCATCCTTTTCTAATCTGTCAATGAAATATTTAATGTTGAATACAAGAACCAACTTCACATTATTTGGGCATGTCAGATGGATGAAGGAGGTACTCAATGAAAAATTGGGTTATAGTTGTTAAAATAACATTCCTTTAAAAAAAATTTATTGGTGCATTTTAATCATATATTTTAATGGGGTACAAGATGGTGGAGGCATACATGCACATATCACTCATTTAGCCCTTCCCCAATTCCCACCCCATTCCCTCCCTTCTTCAATTTGGCTTACTGATTTTTTTTTATATGTTCATGAATGTACTTCATGAACATTAGAAAATTTCCTTCTTTCTCCCTCGCATTCCCTTTAGTTAAGTCACTTTATTTGCTCATCTATGGTTTCTCCTTCCTTGTTTATAGTTCCTCCTATAGACCTTTTTCTCTCTAGCTTCTCCACAGTTTCTAATTACCTTTTTTTTTTTTTTTTTTTTCTGTGCTGGGGATGAAACTCAGGGACATTCCACCTCCAACCTACACCCCAGCCCTATTTTTTATTCTTTATTTTGAAAAAGGGTCTCACTGAGTTGCAAAAGGCCTCATTAAGTAGCCAAACTGTCCAGAAACCTGAGATCCTCCTGTATCAACCTCCCAAATTCTGGGACTACAAATGTGTACCATCACACCCAGTTTCTATTTCTTTATCTCAAAATTTGCCTAGATTTCTTTGTTTACTAGCATAAGTTTAGTATGTGGCTACCAATACAACCAATACCCTTGCCTTCCTCCTTTTCAACACACACACACACACACACACACACACACACACACACACACACAATACACATAGCATATTTACAATGAAGCATTAAAGTAAAATTTTCATAACAGAAAAAGAAAACTATCATCAATTTATTTGTTTTTACTTTTAATAGTTCTTCATACAGTAGTTTTAAATATTTTTCTCATTCAGTAAAATTCATATAATGTACAAAACTATGTTTGTTAATAATAAATTATTAGCCTTTTGAATTCTGAAGTGTAGAAGACACTTGAGAACTCAGACTGGAAAGCAAAGAGAAAGTAATAAACTTAATTTATGCACCCTTCAAATTAAAAATGAAAATATGGTGGGTAGGTAGCATATTCTTATAATTCCAGTACATGGGTGACAAACAGAAGAATCACAGGTTCAAGGTGCCAGTGTACAATAACTCAGTAAGAAGAGACACTGTTTCAAAATGAAAAAGAAAATACTGGAGGTGTAGGTCAAGGATAGAATGTTCTTCAAGCTCAATTCCTAGTGCCACAAAAAATAAAATAAAACAAAATAAAATAAAATAAAATAAAATAAAACAAAGTCTAAGACCTTATCACAGCTAGTTAGTAATGCATACCTGTAATCCAAGTACTTGAGAGGCTGAGATAGGAGAATTGCAGGTTAAAAACAGCCTCAGCAATTGAGTAAGACTCACAGCGATCCAGTGAGACCTTGTTTCAAAATACAATAAAATAGACATAGAAGTGTGTCTTGGAGGTACAATTATATATTGGGACTATATAGAAACTGGGAATATTTCTGTAATCACTGATAATTGAGAATGGGATTGTGAACTTCGAGTTTACAACTTACTGTGATACTGATAGAAGAAATTGCAAAGGCAATGAGCATCCTAAGATGAGAAAAATAAGGTTTTTGAAAAGAATTTGTCCATATCTTTCTCTTTTGGCATGGTTCTCCCCTAGCTCTTGATACCATAAATTATTTTACTATGGTTATCAAATTGTTCTCATGTTTTATTGATGTGTCCCATTTCTCCCCCACTTGAAGCAGCAACTACATTTGACAAGGGATTTCATGTCCCATTGTGGAAAATAACACTTTGATTCCATTTTTAAATTCCCTAGCCAATAGTTTACTTCAAAAAAAAAAATCACAGAGTTATAAAATATTTTAATGAAATTTTAGCTTTGCAAATTAACCAGTAGATGACAGAAATATAGTAGAAGTTCCAAAAGAATGGGGAAAAACTATGATTGATTTATCTTAATTTTCACATGATACTTATTGCATCAAAAATATTATAATTTTTACTTTTACTCTATTCTTGCCTCTCTATCTACAATTGATGATTTAAAAATATGTGTACCAACCATAAATTTAAGAAATATCTCTTAGAATATATATTGGTCTCAGTATCTGGATCTAGTCTCATTTTGTGTACTAATAAACCATGTAATCCCGAGTAAATTATATTCCAGACTTCAGTTATTTTATACACAAAACAAGTGCACTGAAATACATGTTCCCTCTACTTTCATCTCCAAATGCTAAGCATATTTATTCACTCATTGTTATTTAATGATTACTATTAAATAATTTTTGTTTATTTTTATTTTTTTTATAAATTAATTGGTTTCCTTGGACTTTTTTTTTTAATTTTATTTTATTGGTGCACTGTATTCATACATCATAGTGGGATACAAACTTTTGTAGACATACATGCACACATCGCCCAGTCAGCCCCCACCCGATCCCCACCCCATTCTCTCCCCATCCTTCCCTCCCATGCTTGGCTTAGTGGTTGACATCTAGTATTATAGCAATTTATCCAAAATTAAAAATGATAATCTCACATAACAGTTTCATTTGTCTGATACCAAGCTTTTGATGTCTTAAAGATAACATTTCAATATTTCTTTTTGCTTTCTTTCTTACCAGAGAATATTTTTTTCTTTTTTTTAGGTGAAACTATCATATATTTATTTTTCAGAAAAAAATCTATCCTGATATGGAATATGGACTCTAGATACCCAAAACAATCTCGAAGCAAAAACAAAGCTAGAAGATGTATATTTTCTGATTTCAAACCATATAAAGCTACAATAATTGAAACAGTGTAGTACTGTTCTAAAGGCAGATATATAGACCATTGGAGTTAAATACAAGCCTAGAGCTAACTTCTTCCCTATATTGTCAAGTTATTTTTGACAAGGTTTCCACGAAGATTTGGTGGTGGAAATAATAATCTTTTAACTAAATATTGTTGAAAAATAATAATTACATGGAAAAGAATAAAATTGGACCCTTACCTAATCCCACATACAAGTATTAACTCAAAATAGATAAAAGACCTAAATATAAATCTTAAGACTATAAACTTTTAGGAGAAAATCTGGGTCATAAAACCTCACAACATTGAAATTGGCAGTGATTTCTTGGATATGATTTCAATGGCACAGGCAACAGAAGAATATACAAACTCCCTAAAAAATAAAAGAAAATATTGTATATCCAAAGACAATGTAAACAGAGTTAAAAGTTACTAATAGAATTGGATAAAATATTTCCAAATGCTATATCTGAAGGTATATTAATATTCCAACTAGAAATCCTAAAAATTAACAACAATAAAGGCAAACAATACAATTTAGAGATAGGTAAAAGACTAACATAAATAATGAATCTCCACAGATAACCAATCTTAGTTGTCTGTTGGATGGAAACTCTTGTTTCTCTGGTTCTGGTGAGTGTTACCTATTTCTTCTTTGTAGTTAATCTCTTTGAGTATTTTCTCTAGCGCTGGTTTTGAAGACATAAATTCCTTCAGTTTCTGTTTGTCATGGAAGCTTCTTATTTCTCCATCTAATTTGATAGAAAGTTTTGCTGGATAGGAAATTTTTGGCTGGAAGTTGTTTTCTTTCAGAGTTTGGAATATGTTACTCCAAGCCCTTCTGGCTCTCATGACTTGGTTTGGGAAGTCTGGAGTGATTCTAATTGGTTTGCCTCTGAATGTCACTTGGCCCTTTGTTTTTGTTGCCTTTAAGATTCTCTGCTTGGCTTCCACATTGGTCATTTTGACAATTATATGTCGTGGGGATCCTCTTCTCGGATCCTGTCTAAAGGGAGTTCTATAAGTTTCCTGGATCTGTGTATCAACCTCTTGCTCTATATTTGGAAAATTTTCTGCTATTACTTCCTTGAAGAGATTGTTGATCCCTTTGGTATCACTTTCTTTTCCCTCCTCTATTCCAATTATTCTTAGGTTAGCTCTCTTAAGATGGGCCCATATTTCTTCAATGTCAGATTCCTGCTGTTGGATATCTTTTTCTAGATTAGAAACTATGCATTCATTTTTGGATTGCTCATCTTCTAAGAACAAGATTCTGTTCTCCATGTGGTCTAATCGGTTGTTTGTGCTTTGAATTGAGGCCTTTACTTCATTAATTGCATCCTTTATCTCTTTTTGGCTCTCTCTGAGTTCTTTTCGAAGCACCTCTATTATTTCTACAGTTATTTTCCTGATTTGATCTTCTAGAAATCTCTGATTTTCTGTTTTATCAGGTTCTGATGTTGTGGGGTTGTGCACATTCATTACTTCAGTGTTATTCCTCTTTCCCATGATTTCGGAGGTTTGTGCCTTCTCTGGGTTCTTCCCTTGGGTCACTATGGCTTCACTTAAGGTGCTCTGGATCTCGAGTCTGTATTATCTCAGACCCTACTACTCCTTTACTGGGTTGTATCACAGAGTCTCCGACCCAGGGAGTCGATAGAGGCTGCTTTAAACTATGGGGGGTGCCAGGTTGCACGCCCTCCTATGGTGTGATATCTCTGCCACCACCACTCCCTCACTGGGTCAAGTCCCAGGAGGCACAATACTGGGATTTCTCCTCTGTGGCCCGCAATTTGACTCACTGTTCTTGAGTACGTAGATGTAGCTGTACTGGACTCGGTGAATTCACTGCTGCTGCCGCCGCCGGTGGCAATATGGCGCCTCTGCCACGCCCTCGGCCATGAGGCTGGCGTATTTTTTCTTCTCTGGTTTTGATTTCCACTCTGAATCCCTGCAGCGTGTGCTGAGCTCAGCCACTGGGAGCTTTAAATGCTGTCTGCGCCGAAAGATCCCGCCTGGCTGTTCCGAATCAGCTCACCTCGGCTTACTGTAGCCGTCCGCTGAGTTCGCCGCTGCCGCCGGCAGTATGGCGCTGCTGCCGCGTCCTCGGGCGCGTGTGTCTCCTCTGTGGCCCTGAGCTCTGTTCTCAGTCCGCTTTCTCTCTGGAGCCTGGTGGTTTTTTTGTTTTTCTGGTGATGGTGTTTTCTGGCTATGAAAGGCGCTCTTTTTGTGGTAATGGAGATTGGTTGTTAGCGGGACTCTTAAGCCCCGCTTTTCTCGGTCGCCATCTTCCCGGAAGTCGTTTCCTTGGACTTTTAAAGACAATTTTGAAAAGAGATATACTAACATTTTTGAGAGTTTACAGCCTACTAATAGCAAAACAAAAAGAAAACAACAAAAAAAGACAAAATAATAGACTATAAGTGATAAAATAAACATGCCAAAATCAATAAATGTCTCACCTCAGGAAACTTGACTTCAAGTTGCTTACTTACATAGTTCACCCTTACTCTCAAAAGAGTTCTCAAATCTACTGATGCATGTGAAGTCCTTTCTTCTCAATTTCTTGATCTCCTCTTGTGTATAGAGGTTTTCCTCCACAGCACATGAGTTATTCACTCCTGTTGTTACAATCTTGACCCTGCCATCACCAATACTTCTGAAGTATTGCATCTAAGTGTTTCAATTTCTGCCCATAACCTGTCTCATCTCATATCACTTACTTTGGTCCTTCAAATCCAGTCAGTTGGCTCTGCAACTTTTCCAATCTCTGTTTCCCAATCATATCTCTTTCTCTTTTTTTTAAGTACTAGGGTTGGAACCCAGTGACATTCTACGTTCAAGCTACACCCCCGTTCTTACTTTTTATTCTTTATTTTGAAACAGAGTCTCACTGAATTGCAAAATGCCTCACTAAGTAGCTGAGGCTGTCTGCGAGCCATGATCCTCCTGTCTCAGGCTCCCAAATGCTGTGAATAAAAGTGAGCACCACCACGCCTGGCTCTAATCATATGTTTATCTCCATCTTTAGCCTACATAGGTTTCCTGGTTCAGCAATATGGACACACATTTACATATGCTCTCATACTCTGCTTTTCCCCAAACTTCTTTAAAATGTACGATACCTCTTAAATTTAACTGACACACTGTTAGTATGCCTAAGAAGCTGAGTTACACTAGAGGATAACCAACTCTGCTGTCTGTGTCACTTAATTTAACAACATATTAAAATTAATCTTATTACACCTCATGGTAAATGTCTTTCTCATTGAGAATACTATTTTATACATTATGATTTCTTCTTAAATATTCAAAGCATGCTCTTCAGTTTGTCAGTCATAGCTAATTAGATCATCTCATTTTTATTAAAAAATAATCAAAAAGAAAAAATCTTTCATCTATACATAGAGTGGTCCATCATCTTGTATATACCTCTACCCTTATAACTTTTCCTTCTTTTTTGATGTAGTGAACAAATGGTCCTGCCTCGAAGAATATACCTCGAGCTCAATTGTTTCTTTGAGCTTTAAATTCATATCCTCAGTAAATATACGACACATTATTTTGATAAACAGAGCACCTCAAAATTAATGTGATTAAAAATTCTTCAATTTTACTTTAACAACATTTGTTGTCAGTGTTTCTTAACTGAATATGGACATTGCCATCCAGCATGATGATAGAACTGAAGACTTTCTCTTACCGTTACTCCATTTGTCAATATTTTACTAATTCTATTTATAGAGTATATTCAGGATCTTTTCAATTCTTACCATCTATATATGGTAACTCAAGTACAAAATGCTACCACTTGCCAGCTTGGTTACTGAGATTGCCTCCTATTCAGTCCTTCTCATTCCTTTCAATAGTATATTCTACATTGGTATTACACAGAAGCCAGAATGATTTTTTGAAGCAAGAAACCAAATATATCAGCTACCCTGCTGTCCATTTCTGTAGACATTCTCTCTCTCTCTCTCTCTCTCTCTCTCTCTCTCTCTCTCTCTCTCTCTCTCCCTCCCTCTCTCTCTCCTCTTCCTCTCCCTCTCCCTCTCCCTCTCCCTCTCCTCTCCTTACTTATAACTCTGTAAGATTTCATTATTTCCATTTTAGTGACTCTTAGATCTTATCCTTGATAATGTCACTTTTTGATTATCTGATTTAAAGTGGCCAATCATATCCTACTTACTGTACAACTTCCTTATTCCTTATCATTATTTGAATTTATCTCTTCTATCTGTAAATTGCCATTATCTATCTTCTCTAACTATTATGAAAGTACCTAGATGTCATGGAATTTGATTTTCTACTACTCTACCTCTAGATAAAGGACAGGGTTAAATCCATATAAGCTGTATAAATAAATAGACAGTTTACTACAAAATGCATAAAAATAAGACACCAGAAAGACAAATAAGTATCTTCTAGGCAGGAAGAGAAGAAAGTGTAAAAATTAAAAATTAACTTTTTATTTATTTATTTATTATTATTATTTTTCTTTTTTTTGGTGGTACTGGAGGTGGAACCCAGGGATTTTCTACCTCCGGGCTGTACTTCCAGACCTATTTTATATTTTATTTGGAAACAGGGTCTCGCTAAGTTGCTGAGAGGCACACTAAGTAGCTGAGGCTGTCTTCGAACCTGTGCGATCCTCCTGTCTCAGCCTCCCAAGTGCTGGGGTTACAAGCATGCACCACGATGCCTGGCTAAAAATTGACTTTTTAGTATTTATTTATTTATATAATTATTTATTTATTGCAGTCCTGGCAATTGAACCCAGGTCCATGCCCATGGTAGACAAATGCTCCTTTGAGCTATGTACCCAACCTCAGACTTTTAATTGTTTAAACAATTTCTGTGGGAATCAAGCTTTTAAGTGTGATTCAAAGAGGGAATTAATAAGACAGAATGCAGTAGATTTTCTGGGAAAATGTAGATACCATTTGTTCGACCTCATATGACATACAAAGGCATTTTCTCTTTATTCTCAAAAAGACAGAAGCAAACAAAACTTTTTACATAGAATTCTGGCATAACAAAATTTAAACATGACAATGACAATGAAGGTATTAGTCACAAAAAAGATACTATGTTATGAGAATACCAGCAATGAGTTGAGAGGTTTGGGTCATGATTGGAAGCAAGTAGAAGAGGACTGTGGGGAGGTGGGTATGAAGAGAATGGAGGGTCGGTCTCTGTTTCAAGGTTTCCATTTGAGTTGCAAAATATTTCTATGTAAGTTCAATTTGTAATTGTCCCCAGGAAATAATTATTCATGATTTATGATTTCATAAACCTTTATTTGTTATGATCATCCAAAGAAACAGAACCAATAGGCCATACATATAAGTACAAGAAAATTGATTTTATGGACTCACACAATTATAGAAGCTGAATAGTCTCACAATGGCTGTCCGCAGGTTGGAAAACCAAGGAATATTGTATTCAGTCCACGAAGCTGAAAGCCTCAGTAAAACAAAGAGGCAAATAGTGCAGCCCAGTCCAAGGTCAAAGACCCGAGAGTCCCCTGAAGAACCACTGATGCAGCTCTGCAGCCAAAGAATAAAGAACCTGGAATCTGGAAAAGAAGACATAGTTAAAATCTGAAGAGAAATAGTATACTGGGAAAACTAGGAGATGAGGTTTAAAGGGTGGAGAAAAGAATTCTTTCTAGCTGTTGATAGTTATATACTGACAAGCACTTGCCTTGGATGACTGGAAAATGTGAATTTCTGCTTTAAGGATGTTGAACAAGAAGATCCAGTTGGGACTTGCGGGAAGATGGCGACCAAGAAAAGCAGCGTTTACGAGTCCTGCTAAAACTTGATCTCTGTTGCCACAAAATCAGCGCTTTTTGTAGCCAGAAAACACCATCACCAGAGAAATAAAAAATGTAAACAAAAGGGACAGAGAAAAAAAGACTAGAAGAACAACCAGAGACCAGAAATCAAGCCCACAATTTGGCAGCGGAGCCGTGCCTTCACCATCTTCCCTCACAGCACCAGCCTCCAGAGAGGAAAGGTAAACAAGGAGCTGAAGTGAGCAGCTGCAGATCATTCAGGTGTAATTCAGCAGTTCTTTCAGCACAATGAACATCTAAAACTCCCAGTGGCCAAGCTTATCACACCTTCCAGGGACTCAGAACAGAGCTCAAAACCAGAAAAGAAATACGCCAGTTTCACGGCTGAGGGCGTGGCAGTGGTGCCATATTGCCAGCAGCAACAACGAGTTCACTGTGCCCTGCCACAGCTCCAGATCTGCGGGCACAATAACTGTGAGTGTAATTGCGACCCCTAAAGGAGAAATCCCTGTACTGCACTCTCAGGGACTTGCGTAGCTTTGATAATCTCCTTGGGTCGGATATTTTGCAATCCAACCCAGTGAAGGAGTAGTGAGGGCAGAGATACCACACCCTAGTCACAGCTCCCCATGGGAAAATGCCAAGCCCGGAACTCCTACGGTCTGGCGTGGCCTCGATTAACTTCTTGGGTATGAGACTTTGAGATACAACAGACTCGAGATACAGAGCACCCTAAGTGAAGTTGTAGTGACCCAGGGAAGGCACAAAATTCTGAAATCACGGGAAAGAGGAACAACAATAGAGCAATGAATGCCCACAACCCCATATTATCAAAACCTGATAACACAGAAATTCAGAGATCTCCAGAAGATCAAATCAGGAATATAACTGTAGAAATAATACCGGACTTTCTAAAAGAATTTAGAGAGAGTCTAAAAGAAATAAAGGAAGCAATCATTGAGGTAAAGGCCTCAATTCAAAGTATAAACAATCGATTAGACCTCATGGAGAACAGAATCTCACTCCTACAAGATGATCACTCTAAAAACGAACGCATAATTTCTAACTTAGAAAAAAAAATCATACAGCAGGAATCTGACATTGAAGAAATATGGGCCCATTTTAAGAGAGCTAACCTAAGAATAATCGGAATAGAGGAGGAAAAAGAAGATAAAACCAAAGGGATCAATAATCTCTTCAAAGAAATAATAGCAGAAAATTTTCCAAACATAGAGCAAGAGGTCGATACACAGGTCCAGAGAACTTATAGAACTCCCTTTAGACAGGATCAGAGAAGAGGCTCCCCATGCCACATAATTATCAAAATGACCAATGTGGAAGCCAAGCAGAGAATCTTAAAGGCAAAAAAAAAAAAAAAAAAAAAAAAAAAAAAGGCCAAGTGACATTCAAAGGCAAATGAATTAGAATAATTCCAGACTTCCCAAACTAAGTCATGAAAGCCAGAAGGGCTTGAAGTAACATATTCCAAACTCTGAAAGAAAACAACTTCCAGCCAAAAATTTCCTATCCAGCAAAGCTATCTATCAAATTAGATGGGGAAATAAGAAGTTTCCATGACAATCAGAAACTAAAGGAATTTATGTCTTCAAAACCAGTGCTAGAGAAAATACTCAAAGAGATTAACTACAAATAAGAAATAGGTAGTAGACACCAGAACCAGAGAAACAAGAATTTCCATCCAGCAGACAACTAATCAAAGAAGAGTATATTCATGTGTCTATAGGTTAAAATCTTTGGAGATTCATTATTTATTTCAGTCTTTTACCTATTTCTAAATTGTATTTCTAAATTGTATTGTTTGCTTTTATTGTTACTAATTTTTAGGATTTCTATTTGGAATATTAATATGCCTTCAGATATAACATTTGGAAATATTTTATCCCATTCTAACAGTAACTTTTAACTCCATTTACATTGTTACAATATTTTTTTATTTTTTAGGAAGCTTGTTTATTCTTTTGATGCCTGTGCCTTTGAAATCATATCCAAGAAATCACTGCCAATTTCAGTGTTGTGAGGTTTTATGACCCGGGTTTTCTTCTAAAAGTTTATAGTCTTAAGATTTACATTTAGGTCTTTTATCTAGTTTGAGTTATTATTTGTATATGGTGTTAGGTAAGGGTCCAATCTTATTATTTTTCATGTAATTATTATTTTTCAACAATATTTAGTGAAAGGATCATTATTTACTTCACCAAATGTTCTTGGAAACTTTGTCAAAAATAACTTGACCATATATGGAAGAAATTATTTCTATGCTTTTTATTTTACTCCACTGGTTTATATATCTGTCTTTATAGCAATACTATACTGTTTCAATTATTGTAGCTCTATAAGGTTTGACATAAGAAAATGTACATCTTCTAGCTTCATTCTTTTTCAAGATTGTTTTGGGTATTTAGAGTTCATATTTCATGTTAAGATAGACTTTTTCTGAAAAAAATAATAAATGTACAATAGTTTTACCTTTAAAAAAAGGAAAAAATATCCTCTGCTAAGAAAGAAAGCAAAAAAAAATACTGAAATGTTATCCCTAAGTGATCAAAAGTTTGATATCAGACAGATGAATCTGTTATGTGGGATTATCATTGTTAATTTTGGATAAATTGCTCTAATACTAGATGTCAACCACTAAGCCAAGCATGGGAAGGAGGGATGGGGAGGGAATGGGGTGGGGATTGGGTAGGGGCTAACTGGGCAATGTGTGCATGTATGTCTACACAAGTTTTTATCCCATTATGATGCATGAATACAGTGCACCAATAAAAAATTAAAAAAAGAAGATCCAGTAGCCTAGTGTAATTCTGAGCAGGAATTTCTACCACCATTCAGATAAAATACATTAGCAATGGCCACCAGAAGGCAGAGTCCACAAACCTGGCCCACTGCAATTTTTATAGGCCTAGATTCTCTGAGGGAGATTCAGCCCACTATATACTGATTGGAACAATTTTTTACTCACATAAAGGAAGAGAGGTCAGCAAGATCAGTGCCTATAGTTGTGTCAGTTTCCCAGGGCAAACGAATCCGTCCACAGAGCCAGTACAGGGTAAAGGATTATAGATACTTATTGTGCTCCAAGTTAAGGATCACATCATTTCTCAAGGGCACACACATGCTATATTCATGGGGCTGGCCAGTTGCCACGATGTGCATGTTTAACACATACAAGGACTTTCATTATATACCCAGATCAGGAAAAGTTTTTCTCCTAATATGAAAAAAATTATAGCTAAATGAGCCCAACTTTCATATAAGAGAATGTTTCCACCCAGGACACTGATTAAGCAATTCCCAAAGGGAGCCAGGTCACATGATAGCCATGCTTTCCCAACAATGAATAATCAAGCATCAATATTCCTCATTTTTAGCTTCTCTAGGTATTAAAATTGTATTACAATATGAACAAATTGCATATAGTTGCTCACATACCTAGATACTCACTTAAGAATTGCAAAATCTGTAGTACATAGAAAAATAAGGGGAAGATACTGGGGGAGGTTACTGATTATCATGCCTAACCACATTTCAAGAAGAATTATATGGTTTAATAACATGTTAGGGGTTAATAAAGTCCATTAAAATAATAATGCATCCTCTTCCTAAGCATGACATGGAGGGGTGTCCATTCTGCAAGTTCTTGGAAAGAGGGACTGGAAGTAACCTGAACACTGGGGCATACAAAGAAGAAAACTGACTGCATCCATTCAGAATGTGGCTCATTTTCTTGCTGGTTTTAAATTGTTATTGAACCCAATGATGAAAATAAACAGTTTAAAAAGGCTTCTAAAGGAAAGATATATAAAATTGTCTGCTTTTCCACAGTTGGGAAATAATAATTTTTCCCCACAAAAAGCCCTTAGTAAAGGAGCAGCTTAGCATATATACAGTCTCCCAGTGACCTGCCACTTAGCTGAGAAAAGAAATACCACTGGCTATGAAAACTGCCTCAGAGATTAAACTTCCACTCCATTAATTCTTTTATTTGACAAATATATAAATGAAAGGTGGCGGGAAGAAAAGTAAAGAAGATAGTGAAGTAGGAGAAACAAAGACAGGAGTCTCGCTTTATCCAAAGGTTTGCCACTATCTCCCTCATTTCCTGGGCATTGTTGTCCAAAAGCTAGGTGGAGTGGTGCAGGGAAATACAAGATTATCCCAGACAATGGATAGTAGTGCATGGGCGTTAATTTATCTTCAATGGATCAATAGCATGGCCCCTAAGACAGAGAAGTGGCCAAGTCAAATGGGCTTTATGTTTGCTTTGTTATTTAGGCTTTAAAGTTCTATTTGAAATTTTTCACTTGGTCTCACTTCTCAAATGTGTTCTTGGAAGTAAGATTTGTAGTCTAGTCTGGGTTAAATTCCTTGGGTTCTGATAAAGGTAAGTCAATGCTAATTTGTTGCCTGGCTTTTTTAGACACAAAGGCACAGTTTGAGAGAAGACTGAGTTGTATAGCACTTGTATCAAAGAGTCACATATGTTTTTTATTCTTTGGAAATGCCTTTGATTAGAAAATATTTCTAGTTTAACTTTTGAAGTAATTCAACTTTCTTCTAGGTACTCCCCCCCCACAAAAAAAACATATTTATGTCATGCACTTACCCTCCGACTAACCATTATAATTCATATATACTAAGCAAATTTAGTTTAAACATTTTCCAATTCAGTACTGACAGAATCCAGCTAGAAAAAAAAGGTGTGATTTTGTTGTTTTTCTATAACTCTGACCTTAGAATTCATAACCCTCCTATTCCTTTTGTGGGTTTATCAAGATCAATGAAACAACTTTGATCTATAATCTTCTTATTACATTTTGGGGAATTCAAACTACTAAGGAATTAGAATCCTGGCTTAGAAGAAACCATAAAATTGTACATGTTGGTGCAGAGACTATTCTAAACCTTCTCTGAGAAATAAAAACTAGATCACATCAGGAGATAAAGTGAAACAAAGTAGTTCACACTGGGACAAAAGAGGTTCCTATCTTTGAAATAAATGTGGAGGAGCTTAAGGAAGATCTTCTAAGCTTGAAATTCTACTGCAAGTGACTTCTATCTTCAAGTCAATGGGCTTGGAGGCAACAGACTACATTTTGACCTCTGATATAGTACATCTGCTTTGTATCCCTGAAATACGTTTGGATGTCTTCAAAGAAGAGAATTAGCCATGACTTCTAGTAATACAATTAAATCTTGAAGAAGCCTTAGTTGTTCTGATAGAAGAACATTCCAAACCTAATACTAGTAATGTTTCTATCACCCATGAACTGTAGCACTGGTTCTCTAAAGTGTGGTTCTCCAAACTTCGAAAAATGTAAGTTGGGCCCCAGGACAGACTAAGTGAATCAAGCATTTTGGGAGCAGAAACTTGAAATCTGTGCTTTTACAAAACATTTTCCAGTGATTTTGAGCCAGACTCAAGCATGAGAATGGCGGATCAGAGTACTAGGACATCAATATCCTTAGGGTCAGAAGTGTGACTGGTTTTATGTTAAAATATTAAGATGTAATGTAGCCAAAACAAAGGGAGTTATGTTTACTTTGTTATTTAGGTTTGAATGTTCTATTCAAAAATTACACTTTCCTTGTTTCATAAATGTGTTCTTGCAACTAATATACAATACATTCTAGTCTAGAATAAAGATTGTTGGGTTTAGTACAATCTTTCTAAAGCTATATACATGTGTTCTCAACATAAAAAAAAAATTCTCCCAAAGAACCAAGAATTGTTTTGAAAAAGAAGGGGAAAAAACTTAGATGTTATGGTGGTTAGTGGAACAACCATAATAACATATTCAAGATGTTAAAATTTCTTGAGAGAGTAAATTAAAAAAAAGTCTAAAATGTCTCCTTAGGAGTTAAACTCTGGGAGTGCGGGCAGACAAAGAATTTAGAGTCCCTGATATAAGGAAATTCTCTAGTTTCTTATTCAAAACATTTTATTTTTAAGCCTTTCTTTAGTTCTATAGCTTGGATTAGAGTCCACCTTAACTTAATGATAGGAGAATAATTCCCAAGTAAAGACATCCCTAAATTACATCTGTATAAAGTAAATTTACCAAAGAAGTTAAGATAAAAACTTGTAGGCAAGGCATATTAGAGAGATTAACAGGCAGCAAAATAAGTCAAATGTCCATAGTCATTTTTTATAAGATCCTTAGAGAGTAGGATCTGTGTTTATAGTGCAGTTGATTTCCATAGTTCTAACAACCACAACCCTGATTATGTTTTAGCCTCCCAATAAATATTTGACATGAAATTGATCTAGAAATAAAGATGGAAGGGATGGAACTAATATTCTGGCAGTGTGAAAAATATTGCTATGAGAGGCCTCACAAATCAAGTATTGAAAAGATCCAGTGACTACATTGGAAAACAAGGGAAAAAATAAAAAATCCAATGGCTTTAGCCTAATAAAGAATTGTGAAGAGAATTGTATTTGTGCAAATTGTAACTCTTAAGGGGAGAGAAAGACAAAACATTAATTTAAAAATACACTAATTTTGAGATTGCTTTAGTATATCCAAACAGAAACTATCGATGTGGTTGTGAAAGAGGTTCTAGAGGAAGAGATGGTTTTGGAATTATTTGTTATCATAAATGTGGTGATTTAACTTATGAGGTCAGACAGTATAGGACCAGTTGAAAATTATCCTTCTATTACTTTCAAAAAGTTACTTCTCTTCCTTGAAATCAATGGCATTTACAAATTCTACCCTACTAATGTAGTGTTTAGAACTATTATTTCTTATAGGACTATCAAGACCTGCACATTATGAGGCAAGACATAGGTAGAAGACAGAGGGAGGGGATAAATAGATGACAGAAAAAGGAGATGTCAATGTAGCAAAATACTATCCTGCAACAAGAGCTGAACAAGTACAAGATAATTGGCAGATAGGGTTGGTGGGCCAAAGTGGGAAGACCCAATTATCTGAGAGATGACAGATGCTAACAAGATACCATATTTTCTGAGAGGACCAAACCTCCCGAATATCAAGTGTTAACAAGAATAATAATAAAAAAAACCACCAGAGAGTGACCAGATGTTTTCAACATTCCAATTGTTTCTGGCAATAAGTAGACATGATATAAATCCCAGGAAATAACCTCTGGTACCCTGACCAAGAGAGAAAAACTCAAAGAAGCATGTACACTCCTAGACAAACCACTATAATTGGTTACTGCTTAGGAACCCCTCACATTAGGGTCTCATTCTCTTCTCTTCTCTTCTCTTCTCTTCTCTTCTCTTCTCTTCTCTTCTCTTCTCTTCTCTTCTCTTCTCTTTCTCTCTTCTCTTCTCTCTCTCTCTCTCTCTCTCTCTCTCTCTCTCTCTCTCTCTCTCTCTCTCCTCTCTTTCTCTCTCCTCTCTCTTCTCTCTCTCTCTCTCTCTCTCTCTCTCTCTCTCTCTCACACACACACACACACACACACATGCACACACACACACTCGCTAGTTGCACTGACTTTGGGAGAAAGTGTTATACAATTGACAGTGTTCGGCTCAGGTCTACTCTTGGGTAGTAAACAGAAGGCATCCATTGGATGTCAAGGCCAGTGAGACCCCAGGGTGACCTACAGCTCTCTCCAGTAGGTTGCATGGACTTTAGGAGAAGGCGGTGTACAACTGACAGTGCTCGGCCCAGGAGAATCCTGGGCTGTGGAACAGCAAAATTCCCACTGCCCACAGAGTGATCTGCCTTTTTCATCCTCCTGCTATCTTTGCAGTAAATCCCCTGCTTATTTTTCTGTTTTCAAGGAGCTTCATTCTTCATACTCCTTTAGACAAAAACTCGGTAAGATAAAATACTAGTTTCAGAACCAAAAGAAAGTTGTGCAGAAGTGGCAGATGGTTGAGAGTATAAATTCCAGAGACAAAGAAAGTGTACATTTGGCCACAGGAATTTGGTGACTAGAAAGCATCAGTAATTCTAATGATGGCAACATGGGTAGAGTGAAGGTGGTAATGCCAGGCCTCAGGGTACCAAGGGGCACTCCACGGGATATAAGGGGATCCTTCATCAGTCCACTTTCCTTGGCATGTATCTTTTTCTCTGATGATCACATAAGCCATTATACTTTAAATATACACATTATGGTTATCACACACAGTATGAAAGAAGTTAAGACTAATAAAATATAATCAGATTTGGTGCTGCCTGACATGATAGCACACATCTGTAATCCCAACACTTGGTAGGCTGAGACAGGAAAATCAAAGGCTAAAAGCCAGCCTTAGCTATTTAGCAAGGACTCTCAGCAATCCAGCAAGACCCTGTTTTAAAATAAAAAACATAAAGAAATAAAAAAGGCTGGAGTTAGAATGGTCCTGGAATTGATTTCCAGTGTCAAAAATAAAATTAAAAAATGAGAGAAAGATAGAAAAAGAAAAAAGGCCATGAGACCATCTACTCATCAATGTTAGGAGTCATTACACTGGGATTGGGGTACTTCACTTTTAAAAGGTATATGTTTTGTCATTTTATGTTTCCACCTTCTTGTGACTTTTACATTTTTCTTATTTAATACCCACTCAGAAATAAACAATGTGTTTGCATTTCACTGATTCAAAATGGGAAGTGCTTGAAAAGTCATTATTATACATAAAATTTTTGAATAATTCTTCAGTATGTCAAGGCTTCTATCATATAAGCAATTATTAATTTTGTAGAGGAAGTAGTTAATTTAAAGCATTGTTTAATGCCACTCAGGACTGTTGTAAAATAAACATAAAACTGAATCACCTGTTACCTCTATTTTCCTTTCTCAGGTCAGAATGAGCCCTGGGAAAAATTATGTAGCCCTGAAGGTTTATTTCTGATAGCCTTAACCCAGTTTGCAATATTCCCTTTCTCTGCTTTTGTGCTCCTCTTTCCTTTCCTTTTATTTTATTTTCTTACCCTTAGTTAGTTATGGGCTACCAACTCACCCTTAATAATTCCAGGGGATTTGTAGCTGATAAAAGCTCAAAGTATTAGCTCATAGATGGTATTCACATTTCAAAAAGGAACTCAGGAAGACTAAACACAGATCCAAAGTGGAAATGTATTGAAATTTAATCTCCAGCATTGGTGACATTGATGCAGAAGAGATTTGGAAATTGCAAATTTTCCCCCTTCAAATTATACCCTATGAGTTAGCAGTCTGTTACAAATATTATTACTATTTGAAAAATAGCAGCTACAATTCTCTTCAAACCTGATCTTGAAAATAATCAAGACCACCTAACGATAACTTTTTATAAACAACTCAGTTGAGTTTACATAAACAGTTATTTCTACCTCTGGAAATGACTATTATTGTTTTGTTCTTTCTAATAAAAGAAAGACCATCATACTTTCTATTCCACCAAAAATTAAAACTTACTTTAACGTAGTTGGAACTGGGATATATTTAGAGTCAGTGGTATCTCTTGTTTTACCCTTCAAGGAGTTTCTGGCTCCTTGGATATCAAAGAAATTAATTGCTATCCTGAATTTCCTGCTTCATTAGTCAGAGCCAATCATGTGCAAGGTTGCTAAAGTTTCATAAGAAAAAAAAAACTCTAATATAAAACCCTCATCCTGCCATGAAATCTTTAAGAGAAACACATATATTTCAGACTTTTATTTATTTTTTTCAGCACTGGGGATTGAAACCAGGGGTATTCTCTCAAAAGCTACACTTCTGGCCTTATTTTTTTTTACTTTTTATTTTGAGATAGCATCTCACTAAGTTGCAGAGGGCATCACTAAGTAGCTGAGGCTGGCTGTGAACCTGTAATTCTCCTGCCTCAGTCTACCAAGTACTGGAATTACAAGCAAGACATGCAGAGTTGCATGGTGGCATATTTATCTGAAAATAACGGCTACTAGTTTTCTATTAACTTACATATATGGCACAAGTTTGAGGCCAGCCTCAGCAACATAGGAAGACTCAGCAAATTATTGAGACTATATTTTAAAAAAACAAAATAAATACAAAATAAAAACCACTGGTGGAATATCTCAAAGGTAGATCCCCCCAGGTTTTAATTCTTAGTGCCAATGCACAAAAAATAAATAGATAATGTGGATACATATTCTCTGAAACATTTTTCTACCTATATAAATGTGCCACTTCTCTAAACTTTTACAGTTCTAACAGTTTTTTCTCCTTAAAATAAAAACAAACAGATGAATACAACATTTAAATCTAGTGACCATATGTAATTTTGTTATTTGCTTGTTACTCTTCTTTGAGAGTAATGGTGACCCCTGGAAGCATTTTCTTTAGTAATAAAGAACAAAATAATTTTTTACTCATACAAACGTAAAGCTATGGAAGTGTTAAGGATACTTTTTAAATTTAATCCTCTTTTTTAAGTGATCTTCTGACTCAGACCTTGATGTACATAAGGGAAAATAACAGAAACTATATGGATATATTGTGCCTGAGCAAATTTGTTATGTCGTTTCTTCCTTTTCCAATGGCTTTTCTCCATTATTAGCATCCTTCTCCCAAGGGCCTAGTACCTAGTGCTCTACCCTAAATACCTCTCTGACCCCCTCTAAAAATTTCATCCCCCAAGCAGGTGTGCTTCATCTAGGCTAATTAGGATGTGGAATACCCCTTAGAGAGGATGCTGTAGTGTTCTATTCTCACAAGAGCTAAATTAATCATACTAGTTAAGTGGGCAACTGTTTCCAATGTAATAAAAATAATGAATGTTAAAATAACTTCTATTTCATTGATTCTGCCTCAAATGGTAAAGTGTCAGGAATGTGAAACTTTACCTAAAAAAAATCAGTAGTGAAAGACCTACAATTTGTTATTTGTACTTTTAGCCTAATGTTTATATTTTCTACTATTGTAAAATATGTGATATACAGTTCTCCAGTTCTATTTTATGTTTGCTTCTTAAATCTTTTACCCTCTCCTCTGTCTTTACAGCTAGCTACTGCTCTCATGAATAGCTATTATCTATTTAAAGTGTATTCTCCCATTTACTTAGGATTAAAATATACCTTAAATGTAACTTTTCTGAACCTTCACTGTCATAGGATTTTGTTTATATCTACCTCATAAGAGCCTGAAAATTCAATGACAAACTACACGGAAAGCAATTAACATAGTGACTCAATAAATGGTAATTATTATTACATTACTTGTTATGTCTTCTCTTTTCATTCCTTTAACACTGAGAAAAACATTTTTATATAACTATTAGTCAAATTGATAAGGAATTGAATTAACCTATATTAGCATGTGTTAATTAGCTTAAAATGTAGAAAATAATACTAGAGAGAAGGAATTGAGAGTAAAATAACAATATTCTAAAGAAGCCTAGTCAAAGCCAAGCAAATGAAAGAACTTCAGTAGACCTCTAAAAAAATGTATGAAGAATATGCAAAGAGGTGACTATCTTTTCTATTTCTGGATCAGTTTTCTTTTATAAAGGAATCTTTAGTAATTAAATAGTGTTATAGGCATGTCTGATTTATTTTTTGCAATAGCTTAATGCCTTTGCATTTTTACAGAATGCAACTTTTCTTTCCAGATTTTTTTCTTAAAATCCTTTCCTTTTTCCATTAGTCTGTTAATAATCATTGCTTTCCTGGCATCCCCATTTTGTCAGGTCATTATGCATTCCTCAGCATTGTGAAAAATGAAAAGTGGAAAAAATCACATATTTTTCAGCTGACTTAACACTGCGTAAAGTGCTGAAATTATTAATTGAACATCTTGATTATAAATTAGGTGGAAATAATGTTGAAGAAGCAGCCCTAAGTCATATAGGATTATTATTAGGGCTACACACTGAATGATTTGAATTTCATTTTGGTAATAGTAAATATAGTTAATACAGATGAATATGAGCTCATAAATTTTGGCTGAATATCAACCAAATCAAGCAAGCATTTGCCTCTGCAATTTTGAGGTTTATATCCTAAAGCTGTGTGACTGCTGCAACGTTGCCGCTTTGACTGCTTGAGAACTACATCGGGGGTTTAGAGCAAAGCTAATAGCTATATCTCTTCTAGAAACATTTAATCCAAAATCAGAACACTTTTAAAACCTCAGTAAAACTCACTCCACTAATTTCAAAGAGATAATCATCCAAAATGAAGTTGGGTGGATGTTCACCTTTAAAAAGTACCATGAAAAATGTGTTTATCTTGGGAAAATTAAAGCATCATCCACATTTTAGCAAGTGTTTAACTTGCTAATGGTAATAAACCAACTTCAAGCTCAGAGTGAAATTTACTAGCATATCAACATTTAGTGCTTAATTACAAGCTACTTTTATCTTTTCTTTGAAACAGACTTAGAAAGATCCCTATCTAACAATATTTTGCATATTATTTGAGATGGGATTGTTTCAAGTAACAAATCTCAAAATTTCAATTATTTAAACAATAAATGCTAAGTGGTTGCTTACATAACATTTCTGTGTGGGCACCCATTCTGCTAAGGGAGCCCACTTTATATAGTTACAGTGGGGCTCAGTGATGGTTATTTTTATGTATCAACTTGTTTAGGCTTTAATAAAACCCGGTTTTGCAACCAAACACTAATCTATGTGCTGTTACAAAGGTACTTTGTAGATGCACTTAACATCTAATCTCAGTTGACTTAAGTAGAGAAGATTATCCTCCATAATGTGGATGGGCTTCATTCACACAACAGGAAGGGTAAAACTCAGATTTATTTGAGAAAGAATCAAATCTGCTTGAATATGGCAGCATCTACTCCTGCCAGAATTTTCAGCCAGCCAGGCTTGCTTACAAATTCTAAGCTTGCCACTCCCTACCACTGCATGACCTAATTCCTTGACATAAATTCACACATTATTATTTTCCACTTTTAGTTCTATATTTTATGTCCTATATATATATATATATATATATATACAAATTATGCATGTGCAACCTATAAACACACATAGTATATTATATAAACTGTGTGGTGTGTGTGTGTGTGTGTGTGTGTGTGTGTGCAGATGTACAGTTACAACCTGCTGGGACCATCTGTCTGAGAATCCCTTACTAACAAAGGCCCATCAATCCTAACTTCTTCCACGTGGTAGCCCTGCTATTATTATCTTCCTATTCCTTTTGCAATTGTCAGAGAAGAGCACAGAAAGAATGTTCAAAGAGGAACACATTAGAAAGACTTTTCAAACTGGTGTGGCACATAGTCTTATTTGGATTGAGAGGATGAGGAATGGTCATTGTAACCCTCAGGAAGAGCAAAAGATTGTTTATTATAATTTATAAAGGTGGAAGAAAAGGCAAAGATGAATCTTTAAGATGAAAATGGGGGATCTAAATGTTTGGAATTTGTTGTCTGGCTCCATTTGCCTATCCCTCATTTGAGTGCATGATGACCTGGGAAAGCCACCATTATGGGTAAATGCCACATATTCATCAAGCATGTTAGACTGACAACAATTAAATATTGAGGCTGGCTGGGCGTAGTGGTGCACGCTTGTAATCCCAGCATTTGGGAGGCTGAGACCTGGAGGATCGCAGTTCGCGGACAGCCTCAGCTACTTAGTGAGGCCCTCTGCAACGCAGTGAGACCCGGTTTCAAAACACAGAATAAAAAACAGGGCAGGGGTTGTAGCTCAGAGGTCAAATGCCCCTAGGTTTCATGCCCAGACCTGCAAAAAAAAGAAAAAAAAAATATTGAGGCTGGGCATGCTAGTGCAAGGCTTGCAATCCCAGCACTTGAGAGGCTGAGGCAGGAGGATTGTAGTTTGTGGACAGCCTCAGCTACTTATTCAGACCCTTTGTAACTTAGTGAGACACTGTTAAAAAATTAAGAATAAAAAATAGGGCTAGTGATGTCATTTGGAAGTAGAATGCACCTGGGTTTCATTACTAATACTGCAAAACAAAATTGAATATACTTATCTGGATCTTGGAGTAAATCAGAATGAATAGAAATAAAGCTTAAAAAAATTAAGTCAGTTACTTGGAGATGTTGAGGTGTATTCTTTAGACAACACAGATTTCAATTTAAGCCTTTATCAAAGGATAAATGTGATCTGTGCTATATCCTGTACCAAAAAACTTGTTTTATTTTAATTGGATGGCACAATAAGGAACCATGAATGAAGCCAGGTGTGGTGCCACAGTCTTGTAATCCCAGCATTTCGGAAGATGAGACAGGAGGATTGCGGTTTATGGACAGTCTCAGCTACTTAGTGAGGCCCTTGTAAATCAGTGAGACCATGTTTCAAAATTAAGAATAAAAATTAGGGCTGGCAGTGTAGCTTGGAGGTAGAATGCCCTGGGTTCAATCCCCAGTACTGAAAAAGAAAATCATGAATGAGACAGATTAGAAAGAATATTGCAATAATGGTATAGGCCAGAGATAGATGCCTACATTGTGGTAGTGGTGATAGAAAGAAAAGAGAAAGGAGGAGTAATATCATGCTGGTAACAAGGACAATGCTAATGTCTCATTGCATTTTGTCTAAGAGTAAGAAAATATCCAAAAATATTGCTAAGTTTCAAATTATGGTGGTTTTAAATTATGGTGACTTAAGTAGAAATAGAGACTCTGTTTTTGTTCTCTGTGATACACTAATTTTTCTGCAGAGATAACAGGGTTCTAGGTCCCTCTTATGACACACACAGCACCATGGAGACACAGAAGAGGAGGTGAACTTTATACGAATGAACAGTTCTTTTGCCAACTTCAGATCTCTTGTATTACTATCCCTTCATCATTTCAGAGAGACATTTAATGTTCATTAATAAGATATAAATAGGTTGCTCCTTTATCAACCCTGCAACTGGGTCAATTTCATACTGAGTCATTAAATGTCTTAAGAACTGGCAATCTATCATGTTTTAATGACAACTTTAAAATGGTATTTCAAAACTAAAAGATTTATATTCCATTAAAAGATGATTGTAATACACTAATATAAGATTTGACTCACCCATTGAGAGCTGTGTTTCATGGAAGAAGGCTGGAGGGGTAAATGCCTTGCAGTATTAAAGACAGCTCACCATTTTAGCTATACAGTTTAATTCTAACATTTTTGTCATTTGTGTCTTAACAAACACATAGGATAATTTAATATATATGCAAATGAAAAATTTTAATCCAGACATACGGACTCAAGGAACTAGACAAAAAAAACAACAAAAAAACCAAGCAAAGTACCTCAAACAATATATACCTTACTAAAAAAGGTAAACATACCCAATGTAGATGATTGCAAAGTAGTTTTCATTAAATTAATGAGTCCATACATATCATGAGACCAATTCTTATAAACTCACTCTTCTTCATTAAAGGATTACAATGAATGAATGAATACTGAATTCCTCATTGTTGTCTATATTAACCTCATCCCTGTTCAACCTTGATAAGTGTCATTGGAATCATTTTCAGAAGTGAGAATTTCTAAGGTATTCTGATGGTAAGAGTTCCCCAGAATCTCATAATCTCATAGTATTTGTAGAAATCATTTTAATAATGGACAAAACTCTATAACCTAAAATATTTTACCTTATTGTTATTACTTTATATCTATTTGTTATTTCCTTCTGTCTGATTTCTTACAGTTGTATAGTAATGCTATATGGCATATGTCTGAAAAAATTTATTCTGAATGAACAGAAAAATTATTATTCTTTATTTTTAGTTATATTGATTCATTAGGTATTTTAGCATTGGAAATTTTATCTTTGTTAACCAAATCACTGGGTTATCCCACCTTATACTAATTTTTATATCAGTCATTTGTGTTACATTTTTTGGTTCCACCTTTAAAGACAAGGCAAAATATGGCTTTTAATTTTTGTCTTCTATGCTTTGATTAATTACATGTTTTGGGTGTCTTTAATATCACGTAAAAGTAAAAAACTCATTGAGCAGCCTGTGACATCACAGAAGATGGTATCCTTGTTGACAATGGTGACTATAGTATTGTCTCGTACCTACCGGTGTCATTCCAGGATTCCCTCAATTCAGCTTTCCAAATCAATGTGTTTTTCTTGCAAAAAGTAGCACTGGCTAGGATTTAGGTTCTTTGAGAGTTCTCTTGTTAAATGTGATTCAGAAACATATTTTTATCTGTGCATTGCATATCTTCATTTGTTAGAATCCTTGCTTTACTTATCCATAAATAAAAGAAATAAATTGGAAAACTTCCAAGTTCTCAAACAACTCAAAAGTTTTGGGTTATGCAAATAGTTTCTGGAATCACAAACAGATAAAAACAAAACTCTTATTTTTTATTATCCCTCTGAAGAATTTTCTTTTCTTCCTTGAATCTAGAATTAATAACATAACTATACTGCATCTGCACATTTTTAGTCTTTTATTTTTTCTTGGTATGGAAATTAAGTTCAAGGGCATTCTGTCACCAAGCTACACACCTAGCCCTGTTTGTTTATTTTTGCTTGTTTGTTTTCTTGTTTTGAAATACCTTCTCACCTAGTTGCTTGAGAATCTTTCTAAATTGTCAAGACTGGTATCAAACTTGTGATTCTCCTGTCTCAGTTTCCCAAGTACTGAGATTATGGGTGTGCCCCACCAGGCTCTGCTGGTTTATATTTAAGTTGTTTATATTCTTGCACAATTGAAGTTTGGCAACTTACGAAATTTTAGCTTTCTTATTTCCTGACTTCCATATGTGAACTGTTGCACATAAAAATAGCAAACAAAGTTTCATGAGATGAATTAGGTTGTGGAATATAGCTGCAACTTAATATTTATAGATTATAAGTAGAAGAGAAAAGATTTACAATTCAGAAACTAGCAATAAGACTTTGAATGATTAATTAAATTTAAACTTTAATTTTCTCACCTTTAAAATAGTCTCTACTAAAATGCATTGTAGTTGTAGCATTTAGTATGAATTATATGTCAGATTAATGAGGCCACCTAAAACTTTAAGGCAACTTTCATTAAAACATTTTTTCTGTATGTTATATTATCTCATTATCAAACTATGTAAGAAGAGATTATTCTTTATATAAAGGCCTTGATCAGGGGAGTAGAATGAATGGTTCAGGCTCACAACTGTCTTGTGATTGTAGTGGTTATAATTTCTTAACTTGCTTTCCTTTTTAAATTTTATTTATTTATTTATTTATTTATTTATTTATTTATTTATTTATTTTTGCGGGACTTGGGATGGAACCCAGGGGCATTCTACCTCCAAGCTACATCCCCTGCCCTATTTTTTATTCTTTATTTTGAAACCAGTTCTCACTGAGTTGCAGAGGGCCTCACTAAGTAGCCGACGCTGTCTACGAACCGCAATCCTCTTCTCTCAGCCTCCGGGATAGTGGGATTACAAGAGTGCACCACCATGCCCAGCTCTTGCTTTCCTTTTGATTTTTCTCTTTTTTATTTTCATATGCCAAAACAATTTTTCTGTAAATTTAGTTAATAAAGTGAACTGTGTAATTCATATTTCTGATATCGTAATCAACTAATTGTATGCAGGGCTAACTTGGATCTCTGATATAAACTCTAACTAAAAAGTAAATGAAAAAAGAAAAAAAACAAAGAAAAAAGGCAAACATATTCAAGGCAAAAATAATCTCAGACTCTGATAGCCAAAGTGTCTACTAATGAGTGTGTGACTATAAAGAAAGCAGAATCATTAAACTTCTAGATAGAAAACCATAAAAAATTTTTAATTGTGTACACAGAATTAAGCAACATTCTCTTTGTCACCAAAGAACAATGTTTAAGTTTTAGAATAAAAGCAAATTGCTCAGCTAAAATTGACAGTAAAAAAAAAAAAAAACTGATGTAAATTAAAAGGTAAGCTCTTACTCTTTCTTGTAATATGTTGTCTTCTTTACTTTCAGATTTAATAGTAACTTATGACAAATTAAGATGATCCCATAGAAAAAACGGATAAAATAATTGAATAGCTACATTATCAAAGAAAACATTCAAATGGCCATTGATCATAGGGTTTAACTTAACTATACATATGGAAAAGAAAAACAAATACAAATTAAATGCCAGTAAAAACCTGAAAAAAAAACCAACTAGAATGTAATATTGTGTTTTATCAAACACAGGCAAATCTTAAAATCAACTTAAAACTCCAAGACATTGCTGATGGAAGTTTAAATTGATACAACTCTCATGGAAAACTCTTTTTTTCAATGTCTAGGAAATATGAACTTGTGTGTATCTTACTGTACATAAAATTTGCTCTAAAGTATATATTGAAAAACAATCTACACACCTGATCATCAAACAATAAATAAAAAGTGGTTAGAACTATACCATTTAAAATAATAAAAACTTAGAAACAACTCAATTATGCATCAGTAGTAAAATATCAGTAGTATAATTGATAAGTGTGGTATAATTCCAAAGTAGAACTATATATACAAGTATCAAAAATTATCTTAGCATCAAATGTTCTTTACAAACATAATATTGAAGGAGTAAAGCCATACACAAAAATAATATAATGTATGAATATATTTAAATATCAAAAATAATCAAAGCTAATGTATGCTATTAGAAGTTGGAATAATGGTTAGATACAGAGAAAGGAAAAGAATTGCTGTGGGTAGAAGGTAAGAACACACTGGGGTTAATGATGAAATTCTGTTTGTTTATTTGGGTATTGACTATATGACATGTTAAAAGAGGAAATTCATCAAGCTGGATATTACTTGCTTACTCTTGACTCTGTGTGTATTCCTCAATAAAAATTACATATTAATTTATATATATATGCTTGTATATATGTATCTATTTTTCCTAGGTATTCAACATTACACTCTGTTGGGCATTTTTACCTCCAAAAGCCACAGAGAGCCATTTTTCTTTGGGTGCAATTGAAGTGCAAACTAAAATATGATTCAATCAATGCAGATGGTCTATAAAGACACTTCAGATGTCAACCTTAGATTTGCTGATATCCTTTACAAGGCATATTTATTTTTTTGAGAGTTAGGATTTAAATTATCAATTAATTTCTTCAAGACACTTAATCCATTCTCCCCCTTACCAATCCTGCCTCTCTATTCTTCATCACGTATATCTCTTTAATTGTTGTAGAAGGAGACAGCTTTAGCAGTATAAGTCAGTGTGCAAGTTGAGTTCTGTGATAAGAAAATGTTAATAAATGAAATGTAAAATAATCTAGGCTATGGATGAACTCAATTTAGGGGAAGAAAGCATAGTATTTAAAAGAAAGTATGGTATTACATGCTTTCTAATGGACCTACATGACACCACTTAATAATTATCATTGTCAAAAGACCAAACCTGAATTTGATTAAACTTCCAGACCAAAAATTGGTCAATTTTAGAAAATGAGGGTGGCAAATAAAATAAAATAAAATAAAATCACACTATGGGGAATGTGATAAAAGAAATTCAGACTATGGGACACTCGAGAGAAAAAAGATTTTTAAAAATCCATAAGGGTAGAGAAGGCACCAAGTACAGTTTAAATGTATACCATTTATTTCCAATTGAAAAAAATAAAAATATAAAGCATATTATATACAAAAATTCTATGAGGGTAAAATATAAAGGCATAATATATAGATTGAAAGATAAAGTTATATCAACAATAACATAAATATACTTTTTTGAATTGTTATTAAGTAATAGAGTTTTTTTTAATTTAAAGGTAAGTGAAATATATAATTATAGAAGGGTTTTCATGATATTTTTAGGTAGCATTGCTTTATGATAATTTTACAGTTGTTTAAAGTTCCTTTGCTTTCTAGATATGCATATTATAACATTTACAGGTAAAAGTATATGTATGGGATTTGCATTAAAATAAAATCTGGTGAAAGGAAGGAGAGTAACATAGATGGAATAGAATTTGATAAGTAGTTGATGAAAGTTTACCATAGGCCTAATAGGTTTAATTGTGATTCATTATTACTATGTTTGAAACATTCCATAAAATACATAGAAATATTAAATAAATTAAAGCAGAGGTAGGATCCTCAAGTGTTTTTGAGCTTACATAAAATTATATACAGAGATATGAACAGTGGAAAGATTACAAAGGTGATATTAGGCTGTGGCTCAAATATGTGAACATGAATCCTTGATTCAAGAACATTGCATTTGAAAATTGATTATTCAGGGAAGTCAAAAGGTGAGACAAGGGCACAAGAACATCCACTTGTTCGAAAAAGCCAAGAACAAAACAACACATTCTTCACTTTATGCCTTTGTGAATTAGCCATGGAATCAAGTTGTTGGAGAGGCACTTTAATTTGATACCTTTTGTGCTTTGGGGATACTTTTTACAGGGTTAAAATTGCTGCTGTTAGAAAAATCAGTGTCAACCATGCAGTTATGTTGACCCTCTGGGCGAAGGTGAGATGAGAGGGTCAGACCGAGAAATGAAGACAAGAGGGGAAACGTGCAAAAACTGGAGCACAATGTCAGAGAAAACTTTCCTTTTTTAATGAGCTGGATTTTCTTCCTTGTACCCAGAAAGGCCTGCTTCGCTTTTTCTCAGGAGACAGTAGAGAAACGTCTCTTGCTGCCCTCTGCTAGTATCCTGATCATCAGTGTCAACAGAAGAGCCTGGTTCGGCTTTGGTAGCAGCAGCGAAATTGCGAGCCTTTCCAGATCGGCCCAATTACAGTTTATGGAGCCTCGCCCCGGAGGAAAGGAGAGATCTGCACTTTGTCCTTTCATAGTTTGCAAGAATTCACTCTCTCCCAGTTATCCTGCCCCTTCAAAAGCATATTTCACATGATTGTTTTACTGAGAAATAAATTATTTGAAGTTCTGGCTCCTTATTTTACCACTTTTCCTCAGAGTTTGTGTTTCTTGATTTGTAAACGAGAGACTTAAAACCAAGGGTCTGGGGGTTTGCCTTGAACTAAATTCCATTTTCTAAATTTGAAAGGGCTTCTTCATAGTTCCTCCTCTTGAGAGATTTAGAGAGTAAAAACCTAGGTGCTTCTTGTATATAAGTTATACACAGTATGCTTTGGTTCTTTCCTGGTATTGTTTGCTTCCGTGCTAATCTTAATGTTTTATTTTTTATTGGGCCATTGTGTGTGTGTGTGTGTGTGTGTGTGTGTGTGTGTGTGTGTGTGTGTGTGTATGTGGTATAGATATATATGGTATAGATATATATGGTATATATATAATATATATGGTACATATATGGTATATATATGGTATATATGGGGTATATGGGGTATATATATATATATATATATATATATATATATATATATATATATGATTGGAGATGAAACCCAGAGACACTCTACCTCTGAGCTACATCCCCAGACCTATTTTTTATTCTTTATTTAGAAACAGGGTCTCACTGAGTTGCAAAGGACCTGACTAAGTAGCTGAGGCTTTCCGCTGACCACAGTCCTCCTGTCTCTGCCTCCCAAATGCTGAGATTACAGGCATTCACTACCATGCCCAGCCATGTAATCTTATGTTTTAATGGAATACAAGATGGTAGAGGCATATATGCATACATCACTCATTTAACCCTTCCATACTTTACACACCATTTTCTCTCCCCTCTCCCCTCTTGTTCAGCTTAATTGACTTTTGATATGGTAATGAATTTACATCATGTACATTAGTGAATTTCCCTTTTCTCCCCTTCCATCCTCCTCAGTTAGGTCACCTTATTTGCTCATCTAAGGTTTCTTCTTCATCTAGAGTTTCACCTATGACCCATTTTCTCCCTAGTTTCTGCACATTTGGAAGAGCATACAATTTTTTACTTTTTGTGACTGACTAATCTCACTTAGCATAATATTCTCCTGTACCATCCATTTCCCAGCAAATGATATATATTTTTCTTTCTGGCTGAGTAAAATTTCATTATTTACATGTCCTGTGGTTTTGTAATCCATTTATATATTTATGCACATCTTGTTTCCATAATTTGGCAATTGATAACTGTGCAGATATAAACATAAATGCATGCATTAGTTTGTTAGTTTGTGTAGATACCCAGAAGTGCCATTGCTAGATCATATGGTAGGTTCATTCCCATTCTTATGAGAATCCTCTATACTGTTTTCCAAAGTGGTTGTACTAATTTGCAATCCCACCAAAAATGTCTTAAAGTTCCTACTTCTTCACACACTCACCAATAAGTGATGATGTTTGTGGGATTTTTTGTTTTTTTGTTGTGTGTGTGTGTGTGTGTGTGTGTGTGTGTGTGTGTGTGTGTGTGTTACTGGGGACAGAGTCCAGGGGCATTCTACCACTAAACTATACCCCCAGGTCATTTTTTTTTTTATTCTTTATTTTGAAACAGGGTCTCACTAAGTTGCAGAGGGCCTCCCTAAGTAGCTGAGACTGGCCTTGAAGCCTGTGCCTCCACACTCGGCTGATGTTTGGGTTATTTTGTTTGTTTCTTTGTTTTTGTTTCTGTTTTCAGTACTGGGGATGGAACCCAGGGCATTCTACCTCTAAACAACACCTCCAGGCCTATTTTTTATTCTTTATTTTGAAACAGGGTCTCACTGAGTTGCAAAGGCCTTCACTAAGAAGCTGACACTGGTTTCGAACCTGCTCAATTCTCCTGTCTCAGTGTCCCAAATGCTGGGATTACAAGCATGCACCACAATGCCTGGCTTGATATTTGTTTTTTTAATGATTGCCATTTTAATTGGAGTTAGGTGGGCTGGGATTGGAGCTTGCCGAGGGGTTAGGCCGGTGCCAGGGCCAGCGAAGTCGGGATTGGAGCCTGCTGTGAGGCAAGGCCACTACTGAGGCCTCCGAGGCCTGGATTGGAGCGTGCGGAGGGGTAAGGCCAGTGCCAGGGCCAGTGAGGCCGGGATCGTAGTCTGCCATGTGTGAGGCAAGGCCGCTGCTGGTGCCTCCGAGCCTGGGATCGGAGCCTGCCAAGGGGTTAGGCTGGTGCCGGGGCTAGCGAGGCTGGTATTTTCACCTGCTGCAAGGCAAGGCCGGTGCTAGGGCCTCTGTGGCCTGGATTGGAGCCCGCCGAGGGGTACGGCTGGTGCCAAGGCCAGCGAGGCTGGGATCAGAGCCTGCCTTGTGGCAAGGCTGGTGCTCTGGCCTCCGAGGCCGGGATTGGAGCCCGCCGAGGGGTTAGGCTGGTGCGTCAGCCAGTGAGGCCAGAATCGGGGCCTCTCGTGAGGCAAGGCTGGTGCTGGAACCAGAGAGGTTGGGATCAGAGTCCTCCGGGTGGCCAGGCCACTACTGGGGCCGTCAAGAGTGGGATGGGAACTTGCAATGGGGCATGCACAGAGAAATATCACAGAAAATAAAAACCTGATGCTTCCCCTAATTAGCAAAAACTAGGAGGAAAGGGGTAATAGGAGGAGGTCAAATTATAGAAAGGGCCCTATAGCGAAGCGATTAAGGTGACCAATCAGAGGGAATGGGATGGGAGAGTATGGAACCTCTTTAAAACTCCAGAGGTATGTAAACAAATGTATCAAAGATAATCAACAATCAAGCATGGGCTCTAGGGAGGGGGAGGGAATGGGATGGGGATTGGATGAGGGATAATTGGATGATGTGTGCTTCTATATCCTCTCAAGTCTTGTATTCCAATGTGATGTATTATTACAGTGCACCAATAAAAATATATATATAATAATTGGAGTTAGGTGAAATCTCAGGGTAGTTTTAATTTGCCTCTTTTTTGACCACTAATGATGTTGAACCTTTTTTTCATACATGTATTGGCTATTTAAATTTGTTCTTTTGTAAGGTGTCTATTTAGTTCACTTTATGCATTTTGATTGGGTCATTTGTTTTCATAGTGGAGGAATAGTAGGCAAAAATTTTTCTCTCATTTTGTTGGCTCTTTTTTGAGGTTCTTGATAGTTTCTTTGCTGCACAGAAGCTCTTCAGTTTAATAATATCCCATATGTTGATCCTCTTTTTAACTTATTGTATGTTTGGGATCTTGTTGAGAAAGTTTTTATCTTGTGCCCATGTGTTGAAGAGTTATACCTATACCCTCTTTCACAACCTAAAAGTTCTCAAATTTGATTTCCAAGTCTTCGATCCATCTTGAATAGACTCTTATGCAGGGAGAAAAATTAGAGTTTATTTCCATTTTTCTGCATATGGTTAGCCAGTTTTGCCAACACCATTTGTTGAAGAAGCTATCTTTTTTCCAGTGTATGGTTTTTGCCCCTTTTTCAAAAATCAATTGGCTTTAAGTGTGCAAATTTGTTTCTGAGCCTTTTATTGGTCTATCTCTTGAAAAGAACTGATTTTCCTATGTCTTCAAGGAATAACCTTGGTAATTTAATGGGTATTGCATTGAATCCATAGATCACTTTTGGAAGATTGGCCATTTTGATGGTACTTATTCAGCCTACCCAAGAGCATAAAAGATCTTTCTATTTTCTAAGGTCTTCTTTGATTTTTTTTCAATATTTTATAATTTCTTTGTAGAGGTTTTTAAATCTATTGTTATGTTCATTCCTAAGTATTTTTTTGTGAAAAATTATAAGTGTAAGTGTTTTCTGGATTTCTTTTTCTTGGATTTATGGTTTACTATGTCTTTCCAGTTATTAATAGTTGCATGAACACGGGAATATATTATCCTTATTTTTAACAGCAACATGAGAAGACACATGACATATGTTCAGAATGGATTTGTTGAATAAACTAGTGAATATTATATAGATCTCTGAAGAGTTTTATGCTGGAGCCAGCCGGCAAGAGTAGGGGTTCTAAAGTGAGGCGTGAAGATGAAGAGTTTTTAACCCTAACGTGGGGGAGCTTCCAGCTTACTATCTCTACTGGTCGACCCCTGTTTGTTGGTCAATATTTCCTATGGGTTGACAACTATGCCTGGGTCAGTATTCTCTATTGTGCGGACACTCCTGGCCAACGCAGCTTCTGGGACAATCTCGTCTTTATTGTGCCGACGCCAACTTTGTTTTTCCAGAGGTATTTATACACAGCTACAAGTCGATCAACATTCTTGTGCTACCACCACCAGAATACAATAAAGACCAATACAAAACACATCATTATTGATAGGCCTATCAGTACCCTCTTGTCATCACCACCTGATCCTCTCTCAGACCTCTTTGAACTTTCCATAACCCCAAACCTTGTTGACTCTAGGTGAAAGACAATCAGCTGAGTCAGAGACACCAATCTAGGGGAAGGCCTTAATGGCTCCCAACAGTTTTATAAAATATGAACATCAAAAACATGAGAAAAATTAGTAAGTAGAAGACATAGTATAAAGAGTATATTGGAGGTGTCTAACAAGACATAGCTAGAAAAGGATGCGAAGGACAGAGGGAAAATATAAGTATGCTAAAACACTCAAAAGCATTAATGTGAAGTTGTATTTTATTTTAAGGTCAGTAGTAATATTTTAAAGAACAAAGAGTAAAACAAAATGAATGATTTCTCTGGCTTCTATATGGATAACTAACTGAAAATGACCAAAACTTGAGTTCACTTTAGTAATCTAGGCAGAAAAATAACAAAATTAGAGTACTAACAAAAGAATAATAATGAAAGAATAATAGAAGGACTAAACATATATTTAGAACCTGTAATTGGCAAAGCCTTGCAACCTATTATAGATAGAATTAAGGGAAAATCATAAGTCAAAGTTAATATTAGAATGTGTGTGTATATTTTACTGTGTATATGTGTTTGTGTATATGTGTTTATGTGTGTGTAACTGAGGATGAAACCCAGGATTATTCTACAACTGATCATTCTACAAACCCACAGCATTATTTATTATTATTATTTATTATTATTATTATTATTATTATTATTATTATTATTATTTGTTATTAACAGGGTAGCACTAAGTTGTCAATGTCTTTCTAATTGGCTGAGACTGGTTTTGAACTTTCCATCCTCCTGTCTCAGTCGGGATTGTAAGGATGGGCTACCATGTTTAGTTTAATTTTAAGATTTTTGATTGAAAAACTGGAAAGATGATCATATGAAGCAAATTCAGTGTTCACTGGTTACCAACTTGTTTGAGCTCAGTGAAATTGGATCCCTCAAAGCTTGAAAAGTGGCCCAGGACAGGTGATATTTTTTCTATACATTTCACAAGTACCTTGCAGCTCAGGGCTCTTGAAAAGAATTCCCCAGCTATTTTTCATACACCAAGGAAATGTCTCTGGTTCAAGTGTCTTTGAATCCATCTTGAATTGACTCTTGTGCAGGGTGAGAAAGTGGGATTTATTTTCACTTTCACTTTTCTGCATATGTTTAAACAAGTTTTGCCAATACCATTTAATAAAGAGGCTTTTGTTTTCACTGTACGTTTTTGGTCACTTTGTAAAAAATCAATTGGCTGTAAGTGTGTGTATTTATTTCTGAGACTTCTAGTCTGCTCCATTTGTCTATGTATCTGTGTTTGTCATAGTACCATGCTGTTTTTATTACTATCTCTTTGTAGTATAGTTTGAAGTCCAGTATTGTGATTGCTCCTGCATAGTTTTTGTGGCTGAGAACTACCTAGGCTATTCAGGGTTTATTATTTCAAACTAAAGACTGATTTTTCTATGCCTGTGAGGAATGACCTTGACAATTTAATGAGTATTGCATTGAATGTGTAGATGACTTTTGGAAGTATGGCCATTTTGATGATATTTATTCAGTCTATTCAAGAACATGAGAGAACATTTCCATCTTCTAAGGTCTTCTTCAATTTTGTTTTTCAATATTTTATAATTATTTTTGGAAAAGTTTTTTTTTTTTTTTACCAACATGGTTAAGTGTATTCCAAAGTATTTTTTTGTGTGTGTGTGTGGGAATCCTCAATGAAAGTGTTTTCTCAATTTCTTTTTCAGTGGATTTATGGTTGTTATGCAAAAATTAAAAGGTGGAACAATAAGTGAGATTGCATTAAACTGAAGAACTTCTGTACAGCAAAGAAAACTATCAAGAATCTCAACAGAGAGACAACAGAAGGGGAGAAAAATTTTGCCACCTACTCCTTTGATTTAGGACTAATATCTAAAATATACAGAGAACTCAAGAAACTCAGCATTAAGAAAACAAATAACCCAATAAAAAATGGGCAACTGAGGCCGGTGCCAGGGCCTCCGAGGCTGGGATCGGAGCCTGCCGAGGGGTGAGGCTGGTGCCGGTGCCAGTGAGGCCAGGATCAGAGCCTGCCATGAGGTAAGGCTGGTGCTGGAGCCAGCAAGTATGAGATCAGAGCCTTCCGGGTGGCCAGGCTCCAAGAGTGGGTTCAGAACTTAGAATGCGGCATACACATAAAAATATCATAAAAAATAAAAATTCAGATGATTTCCCTATATGCAAAAATTAGGAAGAAATGGGTAATAGGAGAAAATCCAATAGAAGAAAGGGCTTTATGGAGGAGCAATTAAGGTAACCATCAGAGGGGATGGGATGGGGTAAGATGGAATCTTTTTAAAGCACATGATGTACTTAAACAAATATATCAAATTTAATCACTAAATCAAGCATGGGATCCAGGGAGGGAGAGTGAATTGGATGGAAACTGGATAAAGGCTAATTGGATGATGTATGCTTGTATACCCTCACAAGTCTTGTATTCCACTGAGATGTTTGACTACAATGCACCAATAAAAATATACTAAATTTTAAAAATGGGCAAGTGAATTAAATAGACATTTCACAAATGAAAACATTCAAATGTCCAATAAATGTATGAAAAATGATCAGCATCTACCCTGAGATTTCACCTAACTCCAACTAGAATGACAATCATTAAAAATACAAACAACAAATATGGTGAGGATGTGGAGAAGTGGGAACTGAAATACATTGTAGGAAGGAATGGGGTGGGAATTGGTAAGGGCTAATTAGGTGATGTGTACATGTATGCCTCTACCGTCTTGTACTCCATTAATATGTATTACTATAATGCACCAATAAAAGTTTTTTTTAAAAAGATGAAGTTATTTTTAAATTTTTTATTGGTGCATTATAGTCATACATCTTTTTTCTTTTATCTTATTTTTTTGGTGCATTATGGTCAAACATCTTAATGGGTTACAAGACTGTAGAAGCATACATTCACATAACACTTATTTAGCCCTTACCAATTCCTACTCTATTTACTCCTCTTCCTTTATCCTCATGTTTGGGTCAGTGATTGATTTTGATATGATTTTGAAAATACATTATGCACATTAGGTAACTCTCCCCTTTCCTCCTGCCATCTCTTTAAGTTAGGTTGCTTTACTGCTCATCTATGGTTTCTCCTTCCTTGTCTGAAGTGCTTTTACACACACACATATCATATCAAAATATCATCAGTATGAATTTATTAGCGATATAGTGCATTTATTTTTTATATCAAGTCTTCAAAATCAGTTGTATATTTTACACTTAATCCATACCTAAGTATGACTGTAGACTATTGATTCTGAGTGGCCCCAGTCTTTTTCTGTCTTGGTAGCCTCATTGGTATCTTTTTTGTTTTTCACAAAACATTGTTCTTATAGCTGGTACTGTTTTGCCGTAATTGTAAGTCACATCATTGGCTGCCATGTTTTCATGTTATGAACTATTTACAATCCTACTGCTTGCAGCTTTCAGTTTATGAACTCATTCAGCATATATAGACTGCCTCTTTCATTTCAAGTTCTATAGCATTCTTTTCATTCTCTGGGTATTCCAACCCTATGAAATAAGTAAGGGAATGATGCAGATCATGCAATAATACAGTACTACTCAAAATGTTGTCACAAAGACAACATGAGAAAATAAAGAAAGAAGAACATTTTCTGGGATCCATTAAGTTTTCCAGAAAGGATATTACGTGAGTTGAGCTTGACAAATAAATACGGCTTACTTATAGTGTACTCTGACCCATTTGATAGATCAATTAGAGTGAAATGTGGTTATATATAACCTAATGTTCAAACAAACAGTTATTTAAATAGAGAAGCATTTGTTTCTCACAAATGAAGGGTTCTGTATGGTGAGTTTGGAGCTGGTATGAGACTCATAAATACCAGCAACTAGGACATTCTCTGTATCTTTTTTGATCCTTGGTCTCTATCCTTATCAGTATAAGACCCCTGAGGATACTGCTGTCAAACTTGTGGTTCAGGCAACAGGAAAGATTAATAGGAAAAGCAGGTACATCCTGTGACTGAGACAATGTGAACTAGAGAAATGGGATCAGGAGATGGGGAGAAAAAAATGTAGAAGATGAGAGCAAGAAGAAAGAATTAAAGACAATCTACAAAGAAAGGAACAAGATAGTGAACATAACAATAATGTGATTTTAGAAAGAGAAATATATATGTAATAAAATATATTTCCTTGAGAATAAGACAACAACAACAAAAAAATTTCAAACAGGTACACAACAATGTACTATACACAATTTAACAGTAGGTTTTTCATTGATGAGGACAATATAATATCAGGGAAGCTATTCTTAATAGCTGTGTTTTTGCAAATTTATTTCTTCCAATTGGAAGGTGTCCAAGAAACCCTTATTCACTTTGAAAGAATTGTACTGTTTTGGTTTCTGAACCCAAAAAGCTGTTTGAAAACTTGGACTGTGTATTTATGGGTTGTGTTGCCAACCTTTAGTGGTAATATCTTTTGAGACACTCAGCGGGGTTGATTTTGTCAAGTGTAACAAAGGATATTTCAAATGCTGGGGGCTTGGCGAAATCCTCAGTGTAGTTTGCCAGGTGCTGCTCCATCAATTTTTAACACCCATTTTTTTAAGAGACATTTAATCTATACTTATTTCTTACTGCTTTACTCCTTAACTCATCAAAATGTTGTATTTCAAGAGATTTTTTATGTGTATGATACCTTTGGGCTTTTTTCCCCCTCTTCCTCAAAACAAGGAGCTATGTTAGCCAAGGGGATAAAAGAGTGGTGAAATTTCTTAAATTTTGAAAAGGGTGTTGCTTTTATTTGCACAAGCTTTAAATTTTGAATATAATCAAAATTAGAAAAATTAACTTGTGCATGATTTTTATACAATCATAAATGCAGTGTTAGAAGAGACTGTGAGTCAGCTAACCACCCATCACTGAGAGACTGTGTTCTCTGTAAGTATCCCAAAACATTATTGCCACCACTTAACTACCTCTGGTAACAAGAAATGGTTCTTATTTGGAAATACTTTGCACTCTAGAGCTGCCAGTGTTTGGTTTTTGATGTCCTTTGCTTGGTCACACAGAATCCATGTTTCTCCTCTGCTACATGACAGGCTTTTCAAATCTTGGAGGACACCTATGTTTTCTCCATGATTCTCATTTGAAATTTACAATTATTTAAAGTACTTATGTAACAAAGTTATAAATTAATCTAACAATCAATTGAATCCTTTCAACAAACTAATATTGTTTTTAAATGTTGTCATCCAAAATTAAATAATCTATAATTCACCAAAGTTGGATATACTGCCCATAGGGGGAATGAAGATGGAATGGTCAAGGACAGCAGTTGTAGCCTTGGGTACAGTTGGGGAGCACTGAGTAAAAGTAAGGGGGTAGAGAAGGGTACGGGGACGCATAACTTTAAACCCAGTATTGGAAGCCTGAGAGATGAGGATCTCAGGTTTGAGGCTTGCCTCTGCCATTTAGCAAGATCCTTAGCAAATTGGTGAGACTGCTTCAAATACAAAAAATGAAAAAGGTTCATAGAGTATGTTAGAGGCAGAATGTCCCTGAATTCAATCCCCAGTACCAAAACTAAAACATAACATAGCCAGGCATGGTGGCGCACGTTTGTAATTCCAGCATTCGGTAGGCTGAGACTGGAGGATCCTGGTTCGCAGACAGCCTCAGCTACTTAGTGAGGCTCTCTGTAACTTGATGAGACCCTGTTTCAAAATAAAGAATAAACAATAAAATAAAATAAAATAAAATAAAATAAAATAAAATAAAATAAAATAAAATAAAATGGTGGTGAAAGCACCCAGGTAAGTGTTGAGTAATATTTTTTTCCTGGAAAGGGAGCAATATGGGAATAAATTTCTATGCCCACCCCCAGCTAAATAATTAAAAGACTCAAAATAATTCCTTGCATGATATTTTATTCTCTCCATGCTTCCTAAATTCTTGCAAACATCTCAATTATCAATCTGCTCACTTCACACACACAATGCTCACACAAGCACACATAAACACACATGAAAGGGACAAAACACATATGCACAACTTATGGAATTAAAGAGTCTCTCTATGATTTTTTGGACCTCAAATGAATACCAAATGACTGGAAAGTGATGGCAAATGAGGGAAACATAGAGCTTATTATATAATATGCATATTAAATTCATATATAAACCTTGTTTTTATATATACATATACACATACATAATCTGAATCTATAAAGACATTTCTATAATATCTTGAATTTACTAAACTATTGTAGCAAGTTCACTATTTAACATAACAGAATTTGAAACAAATTAGCCTACAGGTGTTTTAGAAATTTATAAGGAAAGGGCAGTGAGGGTACAGAGCTCTAAGGTTCTCATCATGATGAGTTTATGAGACTTTACATAGATTCCATATGAACTTCTCAAACATAATTTTATTTCCTTTTTCTAAATGTCTGTTAGTAGTATTCTAAAGTTATAATGCTTAAAACAAAAGAAATATATCCTTCATTTTGATTCTATAATATGTACTACAGAATCCACTTTTAATATCCTAAACTGCACACAGGTCTTGAATGACATAAGCTGAAATTTTTCTCCTATATAGATTAACTCATAGTACTGTTTGGATTTTTGATGTAAGTTAAATGGGGTGTGGTAAAACCAATAGTTTGCAATCTCACCATCAGGATCAATAGCATGGCAAACTTAAAGAAGTGACTTAGGGCCAGCATGGTGGTGCACGCTTGTAACCCCCATGCTTGGGAGGCTGAATTGCACAGGTTCGAAGCCAGCATCAGCTACTTAGTGAGGCCCTCAGCAACTTAATGAGACCCAGTTTCCAAAAAAAAAAAAAAAAAAAAAAAGAGGCCTGGAAATATATCCCGGAGGTAGAAAGCCCCTGAGTTCTACTCCTAGTACCACACACACACACAAAAAGTGACTTAGGTTTTAATTCAGTTTACCATAATGTCTGAATGTAGCCAGATTTTAATAGATATTTACATCTTATTTTCCACCACCAGTTATTATTTTATGTATATTTAGTAAGCTTCATTTTTTAATCTAGCAAACTATGTTTGTTAACTAACTCAATTATGCCCTCTTGACCACTAATTAAAATTTCTGAAAAGAAAGAAACATGGATCTAACCAATGTTGTCCTCTTAACAAAAATAGGTGTATTTCCCACTCCCTGACTTTATTCTTCATACACCCATGCAACTCCCAAATCTCCTAGAAATACCCATGTCTTTGGGAAAATTTTAATCTGATAATCATAGAAATTTTGTAATGCGATTCATAAGTACTTCTTAAACCTAGCATCCAGTGTTACACATAATTATGAATCTTGAGAATCATTTACATTAATGTTTAGCATCCAGATATTTGTATACAAGTGCTGTTTTTACTTTTGGAAATTATAACAGATATGATAAGAATATAAGGATAAAAATATTTGTAGATTATAATTGAAAATACATGTTTTGAATGATAGAATTATCTTTCAATGAAAGTTAAATAACTTATTCAAAAACAATATAAAATTAGCATAATAAAATATGAAATAATGTACAATGACATCATTATATAACCAGACATGGAAGTGCATGCTACCTGTAATACCATTACTTGGGAGGCTGAGATAAGAAGATTGCAGGTCAGAGGCCAGCCTCAGCAATTTAGAAAGATCCTCAGAAAATTAGTGAGACTCCAAAAAATGGGAGTATATCTCAGAGGTAAGACACACTTAGATTCAATACCAAATAATACATAACAATAATAATAATTATTATTATAGAAAATAATAATTGCAATTATATTAATTTGTAAAAGCAAATTTAAAAATAAGAAAATTATAGTTTTATGTATACTCAAATCCCATATCTAGGAAAATACTAATTAGAAATAAAATAGAAGTTTTTTGAAAATAAGTCTAAAACCAAATGTAGTATATATATAATTTCCCAAATCAGTTTAAGATATAATATTATAATTGATGTCAGTTCCTATTTTCCTACCTACTTTTATTAATGACCATGCAATCTATGCTTCTTATGTATATAAATAAATTCTCTGTAATGGAAATATGTCACTTTCATAAACACATGATAAATATTGCATGAAAAATAATTCTAGGTGTTTTCACCAATAAAGCAAATCTAATTAAGAATTTTAGATTTTTGAAAGTGGAGGGATGGGGAAAATGCCTGTTATGTTCACAAAATGGTATCGAGAGGAGATAAATCAGCATTTGTCAGGCTTTTGCAAAACTGTTCATATCGTTGTCAAATTTGGGTAAGTGAACTAGAAAAGTGGATAAAAGGAAGAACGCTTCCACAAGCTGCTTTTCTGATACATGCATTTATTTATTAGGCTATCAGAGAGAGCTAATCTCAGTGGATTCACTTAGTAGTAGAAATTATTGCAGAGCAGAAAGCTTACATAATCCATTATGAGTTAGAATTTGTAGCAAACCATCTAATTAAAAGTTCTTTCTTTCTTAAACTGCTTAATGAGGAGCTGCAGCATGACTCCTGGAGTGAATCAGGAATTTTTAAGGATTTAAATATGAAGTAAGTAAATGCCTAGCGTGATATCTCATTAACCATCACAAACTGCCATGGGGGTCAAAGGGATACAACATCGTTATATACTGCAATAAAACTGGGAAGCATTGGTGGCTATCAGAACCAACCCCTTATAGCAAACTGTTTTGTTTATTGCTTTTTTCCTCCCTGGGACATATATTTTTAAATTTAATAGCTAAAGTAAAATTTTCTGTTGGTAAATTTATTTTAAAAATATGTATTGTTTGCATATGAGCATATCATACCCAACAATAGGTCTTAATCTTACTTTGTCACCATAAATGCATGTTGCTTTATGAATATCTGGTCTGCTGCATCTAATTGTAGCGTCCTGTTCCATGGAATGTATGCATTGCTTTTGACCTAGTCTCTCCTCAGGCTGTGGATGTTCTTAGACTTACCATTATCATATACAACAGTATCTAGGGGCATCTACCTATATGCCTTCTTTTGAAATATGAAAAAAAATCTTCAGAATATGTATGTATCTATATGTGTATATATATATATATATATATATATAGAGAGAGAGAGAGAGAGAGAGAGAGAGAGAGAGAAGAGAGAGAGAGAGAGACAGACAGACAGACAGGAGAGAGACAGAAAGAGAAAGAGAAATAAACTGCTAGCTCACAGAATGTAGAGTTAATGGACAAGAAATTTCTGCAAAAAGATTGACCACCACAATTACAACTGTTTACAATCCAAACTTAGTAGCAGCTCACCTTATTTGACATTATGCAATCTAATACAAAATGATAATTTAACTTTCTTTTTCTGGTTATTGAAATTTTTGAGCTTTTATTCATATAAACTCTTCAGGTTCCTCATTTCAGTTACTTGCTGTATCATCTGCCCATTTTTCTATTGTGGTTATTGGTATTTTTCTTATTTTCAGGAAATTCTTTATATTTAAAATATTAGTCTTTTATTTTTATAAATAAAAACTCTCCCAGTTTGATATCTATATGTAAATTTTGTTGACCATATTTTCTAATGAATAGAGTTCTAAATCTTTGATTTTATAGTTTCTGATCTTAGAAATATTACTTCTCCATAACTGGATTGTGAGCATGCTTTTTTTTAGATGTGAGGTCATTAATTTGAGCACTTTACCTTTTGTATGTAGGTATTTAATCCATTAGGAGTCCATGTGTAAATGATCTTTATTAGGTGTCTAACTTTATCTTCATATAATGAGGCATAGAATCGTCCTTTACTTTCCCCCATTGACTTCAGTATTGATTTTAATATGTAGTAAGCTCATCAAGTCATATGAACACCACATATAAGTGATCTATCACTAAACTCTCTATTCTAATTCCTGATTGGTCCACTTGTTTGCTTTTTTCTGAATACCACACTATTACCATGTCCCTGGAGCATGTCATCATTTCTAAAGGCAGTCTCATACCTCAATTTGTACTTTGTTTCAAAGTTTAACTTCATTACTCTTTATAAATTTTGTACTGGAGGTTGGTTGTAGGAGTGCTCTGCCACTGATTATACCTCCAGCCTATTAAATTTTATTTATTTATTTATTTACTCATTTATTTATTTATTTAGATTCTTGCTATCTTGCCCAGGCTTCCCTGAAACTCATAATTATACTCCCTCAGCCACCCAAGTTGCAGGATTTACAGGCATGTACCACCACACTTGGCTTCTTTTATAAAAAAAAAAAAGTGGTACCTACCATATGATCCAGTAATACCACTTCTGGCTATCTACTCACAAAATATAAACAAAACTACCAAACTAAGCATACATATCTATGTTCATAGCTGCACAATTCACAATTTCCAAACTATGCACACAAGTCAAGATGTCCATCAACAGGTGAATGGATTGCAAAACTGTGGGATACGTACAAAATAGAATTTTATTCAGTAATAAAAAAAAAACAAAATTACATCATTTACAGAAAACTTAATGGAACTGGAGAACATTATGTTAAGTGAGATAACAAAAAGTAAAAAAAAAATTGGATGCTCTCCCTAATATAAAGAAGATAGGGAGAAAAAGAGTCATAGGAGAAACTCTAGATGAAGGAGAAGTCATAGAGAAGCATATAAGGCAGCCTAATGTAGGGAATTGGAGAGGGAAATACCCTAATGTACATGATGTACATTACAAATATTATCAGAGTCAATCAGGAAGCCAAACATCGAAGGAGGGAGGGGGAAGGAAATGGTGTGGAAATTGGGGAAGGGTTAAATAAATTATGTGTGATGCATGCCTCTACCATCTTGTACCCCATTATGATGCATGACTACAATGCACCAATAAAAAAAAATCTAAAAATAATGTTAATGAGTTCATTAAGCTCTTTCAAATGGGATTAAACTAAATTTTTAATTAAGATTGCTTTTACTATGCTGTGCATGGTGGTGCATGCTTGTAATTCCTGTGCTTGGAAGGTGAAGACAGGAGGATCACGCAGCTTTGAAGCCAGCTGTGTTGGCTTAAGAGACCCTGTTTCCAAATAAAAAGTATGAAGTAGGTCTGGGAGTGTAGCCCGGAGGTAGAAGGGTTTCTAGAAACCCCAGTACCAGCAAAAAAAAAAAAAAAAAAAAAAGATTGCTTTTAGTATATAGATAATATAATATATTAAGACTAGTAAGACTAGTATTTAGCATCTCATGCAAAAACATGGAATTAAGTTTTTCCATCTTACTGAAGAAGTGAAAGTCTTCAAAAATATATTCACAAATACACACACACACACACACACACACACACACATATATATGTATATATATACATATATTTATATATATGGTAAACTTTAAATATTTGATACATCTTATGTTATCATTAGAAACAGATTTTTGTATAATGGTTTCTGGAAATTCATAGAGTTTAGAATATCCTATATTATATCAACTTTAACAATAATGATAAAAGCATCAACTATATGTTATTAATGAATATGTGTGTGTGTGTGTGTGTGTGTGTGTGTCTGTGTGTATGCGCGCATGCATGTGTGTGTTACTAGGGACTGATCCCAGTAGAATTCTATCTCAGAGATACACCCCAGCTCTTTTTATTTTTGTTTTGAAACAAGGTCTCACTAGGTTAGCCTCCCTAAATTGCTGTTTTCTTCCTGTCTCAGTCTACAGAGTTCTGAGATTACAGGCATGTGCCAACAGACCTGATTTGTCTTTCAAATTTTAAAAATATTGATTTGTGGCAATAGAGCCCTTGACAAATTAAGGCATTCATTTATATTCCTTGTTTTCAGAAAGTTGATTCTTAAATAAAACATAGATCTTTGATTTTTAGCAAACATTTAATTAAAATATAACACACATTTATAGAAATGTGCAAATAACTAGTACAGCTGAAGGATATTATTTATGCTTTGTTTTATTTAAAAAATGCGTACTTGGAGCAAGTTCACAGAAATATGTACAACAATTGTGCAGAGTTCCAAACACCCCTCTAATTTTATCATCTTAGTTACTGTGATTGTTTATCAAAGCTACCTCATTACTATTAACTAAATTCTAGCTTCTACTCAAATATCCTCAGTTTTCTCATTTTTTGTCTTTCTCTGATCCAGGATACAATCCAGAGTCATGCTCAGTCTTCTCTGGTTGGTCATAATCTTTTAGTTATTCCTGGTTTTCTATGATTTTGGTGATTTTCTCCAAGTTTAGTTTTCTGATTTATCTTCTCATGAGTATCTTGGGGTTATTGGTTTATGCAAATAAAATGACAGAGTTTAGTTTCCCTTTCCTTCACATCATATCAGTTTGTGGGTAACAGCTACTTGACATAATGAATAATATTAACCTCAGTCACAGGTTTCTATTCTTCTCCTTCCTCCTCCACTCCTTGTTACCCTTTCTCTCTGGAAGGAAGACACCATAACTATTCCATACTTGAGTGGCATAAGGAGGCTGAAGTCCACTCTTTGAAGAAGGAATATTATCTACATATATAATTTAAAAGTTTTTTAAAGGGATAATTTTATATTATTTATTTATTTTATTAATTATGTCAGAAATGTTTTATGTATAAATGATTTATACTTTGGGTTATAATGTAATATACAATATTTTCTGTTGTTTTTTTCTTTTTTAAAATTTTTATTGGTGCATTGTATTTATATATCATATTGAAGCAAAAAACTTGTGAACTTAAATGCACACATCACCCAGCCAGCACTGTCCCAGTCCCCACCTTACTCCCTCCCCATCCCTCCTTCTTATGCTTGGCTTAGTGGTTTACTATGATATGAATTAGTACATTGTGCACTTTAAAGAGTTTCCTTCTCCCCCCTCCCATCCCCAAAGTTAGGGTGCCTTATTTACTACTCTATAGGATCTCCTTTTTGACCTGGAGTTCTTCCTATGACCCCTTTCACCTTAACTTTCACATACTAGGAAGAGCATCTGATTCCTTACTTTTTGTGACTGACCAATCTCCCTTAGCATAATGTCCTCAAGATCCATCCATTTTCGTGTAAATGCTGTAACTCTGTATTTTTTTTAATGGTTGAGTAAAATTCTGTTGTGCACATATTTCACTGTTTTGTAATCCATTCATCCTTTGATGGACATCTTTGCTGGTTCCATAGTTTGCCTATGGTGAATTGTGCAGCTATAAAAATAGATACACATACATTATTTTAGTAGTTTGGTTTCCTTTCTTTTGGGTAGATACCCAGAAGTGGTATTGCTGGATCGAATGGTAAATTTGTTCCCATTCTTCTGAGGATTCTCCATACTGTTTTCCAAAATGCTTGGACTAATTTGCAATCCCACCAACAATGTTTTAGAGTTCCCACTTATCCACATCCTCACCAGCATTTGTCGTTGTTTGTGTTTTGAATGGGAGACTTTCTAGTTGGTGTAAGTTGAAATCTCAGGGTAGGTTTTAATTTGCATTTCTCTGATTGCCAATGATATTGAGTGGGTCAGGTGAAATCAAGATATTTCTAGAAACAAATGAAAATAAAGATACAAGATATCAAAATCTCTGGGACATTTTGAAGGCAGTATTAAGAGGAAAATTTAGAGCACTGAGTGCTCACATAAGAAAAAAAGAAAATTATAAAATAAATAACCTAATGACACACCTCAAAGCCCTTGAAAAACAGGAACAATCTAACCCCAAAGCCAGTAGAAGTCAGGACATTATTAAAATCAGAGCATAAATTAACAGAGTAGAGAATAAAAAAAATACAAAAATCAACAAGACCAAAAGCTGGTTTCTTGAAAAAAATTAACAAGATAGACAAACTGCTAGCCAACCTAACTAAGAAAAAGAGAGAATCAACACAAATTATGAAGATAGGAGACAAAAAAGAGATATTACTACTGACAGTGTAGAAATCCAGAGGATTATTAGAAACTACTTTGAAAAACTATACTTCAACAAAATGGAAAATCTGGAGGAAATTGAAAACTTTCTAGATAAATACAACCTTATTAAACTGAGTCAAGAAAATATTCACACTTAAACCAACCAATAACAATCAAAGAGACTGAAACAGCAATAAACAGCCTACATCAAAGAAAAGCCCAGGACCAGATGGTTTCCCAAGTGAATTATATAAAACCTTTATAGAAGAGCTAATGCCAATACTCCTTAACCTATTTAGTGAAACAGAAAAAAAAAATAGAACTCTCCCAAATATATTCTATGAAGCCAACAACATATTAATACTAAAACCAAATAAAGACAGTTCAAGGAAGGAGAACTAAAGGCCTATATCTTTGGTGAACTCAGATGCAAAACTGCTATTAAAAAAAAAAAAACACACTAGCAACACGCATTCAAAAACACATAAAGAAAATCATACATCATGACCATGGATGCAAGGCTGGTTCAACATATGAAAATCAATCCATGTAATTCATATAAACAGAACCAAAGACAAAAACCACAATATCATTTCAATAGATGCTGAAAAAGCATTTGATAAAATCCACCATCCATTTATGATAAAAGCACTGCAGAGAATTGGAATAGAAGGAATATATCTCAACATCATAAAGGCAATCAACAATAAGTGCACAGCCAACATTATATTAAGTGGGGAAAAACTTCAGGATTTCCTCTTAAAAACAGGAACAAGACAAGGATCTCCATTACCATCACTTCTCTTCAATATAGTTCTTGTGACCCTAACCAGAGCAATAAGGCAAGAAAAAAAAATCAGAGGAGTACAAATAGGAAAAGAAGAACTCAAACTTTCACTATGTTCAGATGATATGATACTATAGCTAAAAGACCCAACAAACTCAACCAAAAGACTTATAGAACTGATCAACAAATTAAGCAGTGTCTGTATACAAAATCAATCTTAAAAAATTAGAAGTCTTTCTGTACGCCAACCATAAATCCATTGAAAAGAAATTCAGAAAACACTTCCACTCAGGATCTGCCCCCCGAAAAAAAAAACCAAAAAACTTAGGAATAAACTTAACCAAGGAGGTAAAATATATCTCTACCAAGAAAATGATAAAACATTGAAAAAAGAAATCAAAGATCTTGGAATATGGAAAGATCTGCCATGCTCATGGATAGGCAGAATAAATATCATTAAAATGGCCGTCCTTCCAAAAGTGATCTACAGATTCAATGTAATGCCCATTAAATTACCATTATCATAGAAAAATAAGTCCTTAAATTCATTTGCAACAAGAAAAAGCCCAGAGTAGCCAATAGTTCTCAGCAACAAAAACCATGCAGGGGGAATCACAATACCTGACTTTAAACTATACTACAAAGCTATTGTAATAAAAACAGTATGGTACTGGCACAAAAACAGATACATAGACCAATGGAGCAGAATAGAAGACCCAGAAACAAGTCCACACACTTTCAGACAATTGATTTTTGACAATGGGGCCAAAAACATACACTGGAAAAAAGAGCCTGTCCAACAAATGGTGTTGACAAAACTGTTTAGCCATATGCAAAAAAAATGGAAATTAATTCCACTTTCTCACCCTGAAGAAGAATCAATTCAAGATGGACCAGACGCCTTGAGGCTCCTTGAAGAGGGCATAGGTCCAACACTGCAACAGATAGGCACAGATAAACACTTTCTCAACAAGACCCCAAAAGCACAATAAACTAAAAGGCGATTAATATGTGGGATTGCATGAAACCGAAGAGCTCTGTACAGCAAAGGAAACTGTCAAGAACCTCAGTCGAGAACCAACAGAATGGGAGAAGATTTTCACCAGCTACTCCTCCGATAGAGGCCTAATATCTAGAATATACAGAGAACTCAACAAACTGAG